>NW_026294424.1:92655527-93030527 GCF_007827085.1 Peromyscus californicus insignis
AACATTCAAAAGCAGAGACGAGGGATTCCTGGAGCAAATTAACTGACTTGACCAGCCATATCTGAGCACTTTGGGTTTTATTGAGAGACTTTGCCTCAAAGATAGCAATTGAGAACGAATTCCACCAACCTTACACTTCCATACATACATGCACATATGTGCCAGACATCCAAACACACATACTTGTGCTCACAAACATGCAAACTCACAAAATGTACATACACAGGAAAAATGGAAAAGAAATATGTTTTCAGAGTTCTGGAAATAATTCAATTTGACAGTAGTAGCAGCAGCCTTTAATAATTATTTCCCACATGTTAAGTGCAAGGTACCTGTCTCTGGGCGTTGTATTAGCTAACCAAATTTTCACAACAATCTAAAACAATCTTTATTTTAAATTTCATGTTATACACTTTCTTGAATGATTGGTTTGAAAGTTGAGTGACTACTGTTTTTGGAAGTAGCTGGAGACTGGATAAGTTTCAAGGAAGTGAAAGTGGGATCGAGTGACATGGCGCAGTGTTTGCGTGCTGCTGGGAGAACAAACTGTTCATACAGTTTAGAAAGGAGTTGGCTCGTTTTTATAAGACTGAAGAAGTACCACCCTATTGTAATAAAATAATTATACACGAATATCTAGTCCTTAGACAAAATTTGCAATACATACTCCTAGAGATAGGTGGAAGAGTATTGACAGCAGCATGCTTGTGATAACACACACACACACACACACACACACACACACACACACACACACACAAATATTTATTACCAGTGCTTCGACAGTTAGAGAGGAAGAATGAAAACTATCCCTCTCAACTATAATACCAACATGCCAGGCAAGATGTGCCCACTGGGAGAATAGTGGCATGATGGTTATTGGGGTAACCAAATACTTTCTGGCTGTATCGTAGGTCAAGCCACAAGAGGAACTCTGCAAACCTAATCAAAGCTCATGTCTGGGAAGGTCGTCGGATTAGACGACCTACAACTGTTGTTTTGCTAATGGACCAGGCATCAAAATGCCCTCAAATATTTATGTTTACACTCATAGATCAATGATGCTCTTAGCCTTGGCCAGTGCAACTTCTGTTTGTAATAAGCACTCAACACAGAGATTCATTACTGGTCAAAATCTCAAGAACAAGGGACTATTGAGTTCTCAGTCCAAAATGGGACCTCTCCATTATTATTTCTCCAACTTCAGGAAGCATCATGGAAGAGGGGCTGTAAAGAATGTGGGAGCTGGGGGATAGGAAGGAGTTCTGTAGGGCATTATCCTTTGGACATGGCCTGGGTATTGCACCCACAAACTCACAGCAGCAGTGGATATCTGCATAAGACTTGCACAAGATTGGGCCATCAACATTCCATTATGGACCAGGGATGGACTGATAAGGGCCCCCCTTTCAAGAGGAGGTACAAACAGTTAAAGTTTCAGGAGGAGGGGGACTCATAGTCCTCACTGGTGTAGCCACTACTATATTGCCCCTGCACAAGTGAAAGATCTCCCACCCATGTTCATGTAAGCAACTGTAATTTAATACAATGAGTCTCTCTCAACTCTTACACACATACATGCACATGAACATGCACACACACAATATTATATTAGACACACACACATATGCACACACACACACAGCATGAAAGTAGAAGGGGGTTGGGAAGGATGAGGGATTTGGTGGGAGTGGGAAGAGTATGAGAGACTGTAATGGGGGAATACTTTGATCAAACAATAATATATATATATATATATATATATATATATATATATATATATATATATGAAATTATTGGAGAACAAACCAAACAAAAATCATGGTGACATGGGTTCATGAGATGCATCATTTTAGAAAGCAGTCTAAATTTTGTGGCACAGTCCTGATGGCCTAATTTTGATTTTTAGAACACACACCACACACACACACACACACACACACGAACAACAACAACAAAAACAGATGCAGTGACACACATATGTAATTCTAGCACTTCTACAGTATGACAGGAGGCAGAGACAAGAGAATCATCTAGAATCTCATGAGCCAGGAAGCCTGTAGTATGACAGAAATAAGAGAGAGAGCAAGAGCCGTCTTGACACACAAAGTGCACCAGAGAACCACCATCTTTATCCCAGCGCCACTGCAGTTCTAGTGGGGCGGTTAAAAACCACCCTGCAAACTAATGCAGCTCCCAACAGGCTTGACTCTGTAGTACTGGGAGAGTACAAAGAGCTAGAGAGCTCTTGAGTAGTAATGGCTGAAATTCCCCAAATACGGCATGAAATATCAAGCTACATATAATCATGAAGGTGAGTGAATCCCAAACAGGATAAAGCCAAAGACATTTGCAGCCATCCACATCATTATTAACTTCTGAAACCTGAAGAAAAAGAAAAAAAAAAAACAAAACTGAAACCAGGCAAAGGAAAATGACTATCAACCATCTTATTACCTCACCTCAACTTACCTAGCCCATGGCATCTTGCCACCACCTCTCTCTCTCTCTCCCTCTCTCCTTTCTCTTCTTCCCTCCCTCTAAAAAACCTTACAAAATTTAGATGACAGTATGTTTTTCATCAGAATACCATAGATACAGAGGTGGCATAATATTTTTCAAGTGTGGGAGAAAAGAAATTTCATCCCTTCTCAAAAAACATTTCTCCAAAAGAGTGAAATCAAGACTCCCAGGACTTGGAAGGCAGGGAGAAAAGTGGAAGTCTGAGTTTGAGGCCAGCCTGGTCTACAGAGTGAGTTCCAGGCCAGTCAGGGCTACATAGAGAAACCCTGTCTTGGGCAAGCGTAGTGGGGAGACTTTCTTCAATGAAGGGGAATGGAGAGAATTTGTCACCAGTTGACCTACCAAGAAAGTAGCTTGAAGAAATCCCATAAATAGCAAGAAAGCTGAATACATGGACAGTTGATTCTACAAAATATAAACACTCAACCCACCAAAGGGCATAGCAATCCTAAATATGAATGAGCCACACAACAAGGCTAATAAAACATTGAGCCACAATGCAGAGAACTGAAAAGAGAAATAGACAATAGTGTCGTTTTCATAGCTGGAGCCTCAAGTCCCTCTCTCAATAACTGATGGAGATGAGACAGAAAGCAAGTAAAGATCTAGGTCAGTGCTTCTCAACCTTTCTGATGCTGCAACCCTTTAATACAGCTCGTCATGTGTAGTTGGGAAGTTTCTCCAGTCCCACCAAACCCCCACAGTCCCATGGCCCACTTATAAAATAATCACTCAGAAGCTTATATTAATTATAACTGCTTGGTCATTAGCACAGGCTTATTCCTGACTAGCTCTTACACTTTTGTTTTAGCTCTTACACTTAAATTAACCCATAATTCTTATTTATGTTTAGCCATGTGGCTTGGTACCTTTCCTCAGTTCTGCCTTGTCATCTTGCTTCCTCTGTGTCTGACTGGCGACCCCTGACTCTGCCCTTCCTCTTCCTGTCTCTCTCCTCGATTTCCTGCCTGGCAATAATCTGACTCGCCATAGGCCAGAGCAGCTTCTTTATTAACCAAACATAGCAACACATATTCACAACATACAGAAAGACATCCCACAGCACCCATGTCGTGGTGACTCCCAACCTTTAAAATTATTTTCGTTGCTACTTCATAACTGCAATTTTTCTACTGTTATGAATCATAATGTAAATATTTGATGCAGGAACTTTGATGTGTGACCCATGTAAAAGGACCATTCAGCCCCAAAGTGTTACAGCCCACAGGTTGAGCATTGCTGGTTTAGGAGTATTCCAACAACATCATCAACTAAACCCATATAGAGCATAATGCGTATTTTTCATTCTTCAGGTACTCATAGATCAATCATATTCTGAGATAGACCATATCCTGGTCCATAAATGAAACCTCTACAAATCTAAAATAATAGAAATTATGTACCATGTTTTCTAATGTTAATGAAATAAAAGCCAATGACAAAAGGATAATTAAAAACTTCCAGATATTTGAGATTTAAGCAACATAGTTATAAATAATCCACAAATCAAACAGGAAGTCTCAAGGAAATTAAAAAATAGGTTAAACTGAAGGAAAATGAAAATACAGCGTAGCGGCATTTGTGGGACACAGTTAACACACTGCTGAAGGAGACCTTTGCAGTTCCAAACGCATACACTAGAGAAAAGGGTAAAGTCTCAAGTCAATAATTGAAGGTCTCACCTTAAGAATTTAGAGAAACAAGAAAATAAGACCAAGCAGAAAGAAAAAAACAAATGGTCGAAGCAGAAATCCAGCAGAGAAAAATCAATGCGGCAGGTTCAATAGCATTGATAGATGCCTAGCAAGATGGACAAGAAGAAAGGTATCACACATCATGAATACCAGGAACCAACAGGAGAGGGAAAGATGGCCTTCGGTAGCATCTTCTGATGACGTCAGAGACATGGGGGAGTACCAAAGGACTACCGTGACTTCTGGGGGCAGAGTATGGAACCTGGAAGACCCAGAGCAGATTGACCAAGGGCAAGGGTAATCTCACTTCTAGAGCAAATCCTTTGTCCCTTTGCTGGACAAGGATACTGAGGGTCATTTCATTCTGGTGACATACTTGTACACAGGGAAGACTTTTCAACTTTTTCCCCCCTTAGATTATATGTTTTTCCTTATCAAAATATTTCAGCATCAATGTAATTACTACTTTTACGTAATCAACTCCCATAAAGTATTATTTCAGATTTCTACTGTGAAAGCCCTGGGCAACAACATTAATTAGGATTTTAAATTTTCTGTATTTCTGGTGTTTTGACTTCCAGGTTCTGCTGACTGTAGAAAGAATGCCCTCCCGAGGGATAGCCTGTATGTTTTTATTTATAAACCAATCAGTCCGGAGCCCACATCTTATCTACATCTTTTATAGGCTGAGCACAGGGTCTTTATAGGACTGTATGTGTAGTGGGTAGCCATTCCAGCTTTGACCTGGAAGTTCCAACCCCCATTGAGGTTTCGGTCATGCCTACAAGGCGGGGCTGAGAGAGGACCCTGAAGACCCAAGATCCAGATGCAGGGGTTCCTTGACCCTGGACACTGGAGGTAGACTGAGCAGAGTCCTCCAGAGAACACCACTGGACTGTGCTACACCTTTCCCAGACCCTGTTACCTATCCCTTAACTTGTAAGTTACCCCACAAAATAAACCTCCCTTTTAACTACATGGAGTTGCCTTAATAATTTCACCAATATGTATGGACCACTCTTCACTTGTCATGGCCATGGCAGGGTCAAGTGTTTGAATAATCCAAGTGGTACGTAAACCCCAGAGCCTGCAAAAATGAGCAGTGCTAGCCAGTCTACGTCCGTTTGTCCTGTGTGTCTATCACTTCTTGTTGACGTGACAAAGTATCTCGGAGAATGAACAGAGAGGAAGGGCTCATCTTGGTTGATGGTTTCAGAAGTGGCATCCCAGGTTAACATGACCTGCTTTGGAACTATACAGGATGAAGCAGGGCACCTCTGTGCAGAACGTATGGAGAAGCAAAGGACTCACCCATGGCAACGTGGAGATGCGTGGTGGGTGGGGCAAGTTATGAATATACCCGTTCAAGCTATGATCTCAGTGTCTTACTTCCAGCTAGGCTTCTCCTCCTCATGTAACATGTAGATATGAACTCATCATCGATGGGGTTAGCATCCCCTTCCCTTCAATTCACCATCCAATCATACATCAGCAGTGCCTACTGACTGGGGAATCGCACTTTTGACGCAGCAGCCTTCTGGGACATTTCATCCCCAACCAAAATACCCTGACTTCCTTGTTTCCTCCCGGGGAAGCCACAGAAGGGTTTCTCACCATCCACTGCCGCCTTACCAATCCATCTGCTTTCCCCAAAGGCCCCTTTCCTGGTGATATTACCTCTGGTCCTGAGAATGTAAGTTACCCTTTCCATGGAAGTCGCCTCTTGATCTCCCTTTTCTCACCTTCAGAACAGTCTCTGGGACGTTGCAGAGGTAAATGTGGGTATGTGTAGCTCTTTTGAGGCTTGAAACTATGGTGAAAGTTGTGCCCAGCTTTCCACATAGGGAATTTTGTTCATTCCACACCGGACAAAATGTTTGGCAAGTGTTAATTCACTTGCCTCCCTGGGGCCAAGCTAGAAAGACTAACAGTTATGTGACATTTAACAGCGACCCACAAAACATCATTCCCTGAAGTTTCATAGCTCACAAAATGTTTTCCAGTGCATTAGGCCATTTGCACCACACAATGTTTCCACAACCTTTATTTTATAGTTGGAGTAAACTGAAGTGCCAAATCCGTGACTTTCATATTTCAGAAATGTGACTATCTCCAATTAAGTACTTTACATACTTCGTTTTAGGATATCATTATATTTATAAAATTCTGATTCCTGCCAGACATGGTGGTGCATGCCTTTAGTCCTAGTAGAAGAAAAAAAAGGAAGGAAGCAGAGGCCCATGGATCTCTGAGGGTTCCAGTCCAGAAAGGGCAACATGGGGAGACCCTATCTCAAAAATAAATAATGAAAGATTATGATTCTCAACATGTAATAGCAAAAAGTTAAAAAAACTACAAAACAAACACAACAAACAGCCCCATATTGGACTTGAAGAGATGGCTCAGTCACTAAAAGTATTTTCTGCTTTTGTAGAAAGGACCAGAATTTGGTTCCCAGCACCCATGTCAGCTGCTTACAACTGCCTGTAACTCCACAGCTACAGGGGATCTGACACCCTCTTCTGGAGTCTGTGGGCAACTATGTACAAGTGTTTACACACCTTCATTTGTGTGTGTGTGTGTGTGTGTGTGTGTGTGTGTGTGTGTGCATGTGTGTATTTGTATGTGCATGTGTGTGTGTGTGCATATGTGTGTGTATACATGCATATACACACACATATACATAAATGAAAATAAAATAAAATAAAATAAAAAACAAAACAAAAGCCCAAGGAGCACACACAGAGACATGCACACACAGAGACATGCACACACAGAGACATGCACACACAGAGACAACCCATAAAACAAAGTCAGAAACAATAATACATAATCAAGAGACCAGACAAAGCATTATGAGACAAAAAACTCCAAAACACCATTGGGTTTGTTTTGAGTTGGTAATCTATTGCTGGGCCTGGGGCCTGCCCTTAAATGTAGTTTGTTTTCCTAGTGAGATGCCATGGCAGAAAACCAGTTTTTCTTTTGTGGGCAGTTGTCAGTTGGAGATCGCTTCTTGGTTAAGGATGGGAGATCACGTCCATGTCCCCTCTAAGTGCTGGAACCCCACTTCACTGGGCCTGTTCAGGCCCTGTGCATGCTGCCACAGTCTCCATGAGTTCATATGTGTCTCAGAAACGGGAAGACTGTGTTTTGGTGTCTCCCATCCCCCATGGCTCTTAAAAATGTTCTGCTTAGTCTTCCATCAAGTTCTCTGAGCCCTGAGGGGAGACGCCTGGTGGAGACATCTCATTTAGTATTGGGTGTTCCAAGGCCTCTCATTCTCTGCACACTGTCCAATTGTGGGTCTCTGTATTTGTTCCCATCTACTGCAGTAGAAGCTTCCCTGATGAGGGCCGAGCAAGACACTGATGGGTGTAACAGAGTGTCCTTAGGAGTCATTCTATTGCTGTATGTCTTTAGCAGAACATACTGTTTGGTTTTCTACTGTGTCTTCTACTGTATCTCGTCCTCAGTTCTTGGCCACCGAAGCAGTGTTGGGCGTGGGTTCCATCTCATGCAGCAAGCCTCGAATCCAAGCAGATTTTGGTTCGTTGCTCCCCCAGCCTTTGTGCAACGATTGCACCAGCGGATCGTGAAAGCAGGTCATGACTATAGACCACAAGGTTTGCAGCTAGGTTGATGGTTACCTTCCTCTTCTGGTAAAGTCCAGTACCATGAACACTAGTTAGTAAGGGTGAAGGCTCTAGTTAGGCACCAGCTCAACTTATTTGTGTTCAATTTAAGTGTTGCTTCAGTAATAGGGCATTACCATCTATTTGTAGAGAGCAACCAACAGCCTTGGCAACTCCCTGGGTTGTTTAGTGGTTTCTGTGGGGCCCCTTTGGCTGACAACTCAATTAGATTTAACCCATTCCTGCCACTAGAGGTTTCATTTGATGGTGAGAGGTGTCTAGTTGGGGCTTTGCCTCCCCCAATATTTGGTGATTTCATTTAATTTATTTTATGTATGTGTAATATTTTAAGCAGTTTCCATTGTAGTAAACTCCCATGTGACACCTCTAATGGCCATTAGTGTTAGCTGCCCCTCCCCCATATTCCCTCTCTTGTTCCCCTCTTCCCTTCCCTCTCCATTTAATCCTCTTATTCTAGTCCCTGCCTCTTATCTCTCCATAACCATATATTATATTTCACTATCCCTTGCAATCCTTCCCTTTCCCTAGTCCCTTATTCTATACCTAACCTTTGTGGTTATATGAATTGTACCATGCCTATTGAAAGCTTAAAACCTAACACCCACATATAAGAGAATATTTACCATACTTTTTTCTGGGTCTGTGTTACCTCATTCAGGATGATTTTTCTCTAGCTCCATCTATTTACTTTCATGATTTCACTTTTTAGTGGCTGAGTAATATTCCACTATGGAAATGTACCACATTTTCTTTATCCATTCATCCATTTATATACATCTAGGCTATTTCCAATTTCTGGTTATTATGCATAGAACAATGAATATGGTTGAGCAAGTGTCTCTGTAGTAAGACGAAACATCTTTTGGGTGTATACTCAAGAGTGGTATATCTTGATTTTGAGGTAGATCTATTTCCAGCTTCCTGAGGAACCACCACACTGATTTCCACAGTGACTGTACAAGTTTGCACTTCCACCAGCAATGGATGAGTATTTCCCTTATTGCACATCTTCATCTGCATGAGCTGTCACTTGTTTTATTGATCTTAGCCATGCACAGAGTAAGATGGAATCTCAAAGTAGTATCTTGCAACAGCTAAGGATGGATATTGAACATTCCTTTGTTTCTCAGTCATACGTATTTTCTATTTTGAGAATTTTCTATTTACATCTGTACTCCTATTTTAATTGGGTTATTATTTTCTTGATATTTAGTTTTTTGAGTTATTTATATATTTTGGATCTTAATCCTCTATCTGATGTATAGTTGGTAAAGATAATTTTCTATTCTGTAGGCCACTGATTTGTCCAAATAATGGTGCCCTTTGCCATGCAGAAGCTTCTCAGTTTCATGAGGTTTCATTTACTAATTGTTGATCCTAGTGCCTGTGCTAACGATTTTCTGTTCACAAAGTCTTTTCCTGTGCCAACGAATTCAAAGCTATTCCTCAATTTCTCTTCTATCAGGTTCAGTGTATCTGGAGTTACATTGAGGTCTTTGATCCATTTGGAGTTGAGTTTTTTACAGGGTGATAAGTATGGATCTATTTGGATTCTTCTATATGGAGACATCCACTGACTAGCACTATTTGTTGAAAATGCTGTACTTTTCCTAGTGTGTATTTCTGGCTTCTTTATCAAGAATCAGATGTTCATAGGTGTGTGAATTTATATCTGGGTCTTCAATTAAATTTCATTAATCAACATGTCTGTTTTTATGCCAATGCCATGTAGTTTTTATTACTATAACATTGTAGTACAACTTGAGGTCAGGGATGGTGATACCTTTAGTAGTTCTTTTTATTCAGGATTATTTTAATATGAAGGTGAAAATAATCCTTCCAAGTTCGTTGAAGAATTGTGTTGGAATTTTGATGGGGATTAAATTGAATCTGTAGATAGCTTTCGTAGGATGGCCATTTTTATTTTAACCCTTCTGATCCATGAGAGTGAGAGATCTTTTCGTTTTCTGAAATCTTCCATTTCTTTATTTAATACTTTAAAGTTTTTATTGTACAAATCTTCACCAGCTTAGTTAGAGTTACTCTAAGATATTGTGTGTCATTTGAGGTTATTGTGAATGGTATTCTTTCCCTGATTTCTTTTTTGGTCTGTTTGTCATTTATATACAGGAGGGATATTGGTTTTTGTGTGCTAACTTTGTACACTACTACTCTGCTACTTTGCTGAAGGTGTTTATCAGCTATAGAAGATTATCACAAAACTTTTAAGGTCCACTTAGGTACACAATTATGTCATTTGGAAATAAAGATACTTTGACTTCTTTTTTTATTTGTGTCCTTGTGATCTTCTTCAGTTGTCTTACTGCTCTAGTTAAGACTTTAAGTACTATATTGAATAGGTCTGAAGAGAGTGGACGGCCTTGTCTTATTCCTGATTTTAATGGAAATGCTTTGGGTTTCTTGCCATATAGGTTGATGACAGCTATTGACTTACTACTGTAAATCGCCTTTATTATGTTGAAGTATGCCCCTTGTATTCCTAATTTCTACAGAACTTTTATCAAGAGGGGTATTGGACTTTGTCAAAGGTCTTTTCTGTTTCTATTGAGAAGATTATGTAGTTTTTGTCTTTCTGTTTATTTATATGGTGGATCACATTTATTGATTTATGTATGTGCTGTGGAATAATCCTTTTGTGTACTGTAAATATATGTCACATGAATTGGTTTAATAAAAAGCTGACTGGCCAGTAGGACAACTACCTAGGGATGCTGGGGTGAAGAAGGGTGGAGTCAGAGCAGATGCCAGCAGACTCAGAGGAAGCAGGACATTAACAAGTCATGAGCACATGGCAAAGGGTAGATAAAAATATGGGTTCATTTAAGTGTAAGAGTTAGCTAGTAACAAGCCTGAGGTATCAACTGAGCATTTACAGTTAATATTAAATCTCCAAGTCAGTTATTTGGGAACTGGCAGGTGTCTGCCCACACATATGTTGAACTATCTCTTCATCTCTGGGATGAAGTCTATTTGATCCTGGTGAGTGATCTTTTTAATTATTTTGTTTTTGGTTTGAAAATATTTTATTGATACAGTTTACATTTATATATGTAAGGAAAAGAGGTCTGTAATTTTCTTTCTTTTTGGATCTTTGTGTGCTTTAAGTATCAGGGTAGTTGTGGCCTTGTAAGAAGAATTTTGTGGAATAACTTGAGGAGTATTGGCATTCTATACTTAAAGACAGGGAGGTAAATCAAGATGCTACTAAATGCTGGAGATGGGGAACAAAACACACCGGAAAAAAGAGAAAAAAGCAATTATGGAAAAAAGTTTTCCCAGGAGTAGAAAAAAATACATAAACAATATTCGATGACTGTGTGATGGAAAGTACAAGATAAAAGTATCACTCAGCCCTCAACATAGTGCAGTAAAATGTGCTGTAGTATGGAGAAAAGGGAGAACCATGCTGAAGTGGGGAAGATAAAAAATATTAGTTGCTGAAACAGCTTCTCTCTGGTGCTTAAAGATTGGAGACTTCTGGTTGTGTGCATGAAGCCGAGGATGCTCAGCTGGACTGTGGGTAGCTTCCTTCTTGAGGCCGCCATTAGCCACTCTTAGCTTGAGTTCTGTGGGCTGATTGGATTTCTCCACCCTCCCAAGGCTCCCCAGATCATCTCCCTGGTGACTGTTTCAGCGAAGGCATGTTTCCCTACGCTTTGAGAGTGTGGGAATAATCCCAGCTCACAGATAGGAGCAGCAGAAAACTGGTCTTCACACCTTCAAGCCGTCCTGAGTATTAATCACTTCCTGGAGGATGCAGCTGTGTGTCAAGCACACCCCCGAACTCCAGAGTTCTCAGGCTCTAGAGCAGTCGTGCCAGGAGGCTGACTCCAGAGCTGAGCTCAGTCTCTGAGGGAACTGTCAGTTGTTGGGATCTGCTCCCAGCAGGTGCTTTTTTCATGCTCTCCCCAGCCCAAGCTAGGTTTTTGCCCTGTGTGCGGCACAATCTCTTGTCCTTCAGCTCTCTACCACTGCCAGTGGGACCCTTCTGTCATCCAGGGGCTATGGCAGTGTTACTGTTCAGACTGGGTATTTCCGGGGCCTTAGAGTGTTGCTAGAGTTTTCCTGCCTGGCCCACAGTCAGGGCAAATCTCTCTCACCCGCCAGTCCCAAGCCGCTCAAACCCGATCAAGTAAACAGAGACACTTATATTGGTTACAAACTGTATGGCCGTGGCAGGCTTCTTGCTAACTGTTCTTACAGCTTAAATTAATCCATTTCTATTAATCTATACTTTGCCACGTGGCTTGTGGCTTACTGGTACTTTACATCTTCCTTATCCTGATGGCGGCTGGCAGTGTCTCCCCCTCCAGCTTCCTGTTTTCTCAATTTTTCTCTCTGTTAGTCCCGCCTATACTTCCTGCCTGGCCACTGCCAATCAGTGATTTATTCATTGACCAATCAGCAACACATTTGACATACAGACCATCCCACATCATTAGAGTGTCCTTCAAAGAATTAAAGCGCATACACAGAAAGCAGAATAGCAATTATTTGGTTCTAGAGCAAAGTACAGAGTACACATCCTGCACCAGACGACTGGTCCCGAGAAAGCCTGCAGTTCAAGGGCTGGTTGCTGCCCAGGGATTCCTGTTGTAGGTCCTGGAGAAGTCAGTTGCTTGGGGTAGGTACACTGTGGATGGTTTTCTCTTTTGACTAGTAGACGTGGGTTGTGTGAGTCTTTGCTCACTGTGCGTTATTTCCCTTCCCATGACCGGTCTGATTTTAGTCATATGTGTGCTCAATCATGCAAAGGCATAGGATAAATAGGAGATTTTCCCTAACAGTTCACTCAGTTTGGCTTTTTACACATGCACCCCAATCCAGGCCAGGCTGATCAGCCCATGGCCCCTAGTTCTACGACACACTTCTGGAAGGTTTTGACCACAGAAAGGGAGTTTACTAAGGGTTGCTAGGGAGGTAAAAGCCTGAGTGACCCATTTGCTTGCAGCTCCATGCAGGTGGAGGTCCCAGAATGCCGAGTGGTTTGTTAGGAAAGGGAGCATGTGTAACTTGAGCTAAGTAGGTGCTCTAGTTCCAAGCTAGTCCTGTGCTTACCTGATTCCACAGGCCTGAGGGAGGCTTCCCAACCTGCGGTTGTTCTGTGATCCCAACAGCTTCCATCAAGATAGTCTGGACCCACTGCCCTTTGAATCATACAGTGTGGACAATGGGGTTTTGCCCTGATTCTGGGGCACCTGCCAGAGGGATCTGACTCAAAGCCCTGGAGCTGCAAGGGTCTCCTGAGGGCTGTGGGCTTGTTCTTCTGCAGATCCCCAGCTTTTCTCTGCTTTCTTTTTTGGAAGAACTTGCATTGCCCCTTTCTCCTGCTAATGAGCTTCATGGCCAAGGCTGAGCTGAGGCTGCCTCTGAGCCTCCATATTTTTGTTCTAGTCTTTCCCAGCATTCTTTCACTTACTTTGTATATTTTTTAATTCCCCATTCCATGCTTGCTCTCTCTCTCTCTCTCTCTCTCTCTCTCTCTCTCTCTCTCTCTCTCTCTCTCTGGGTTAAATTCAATTTTTCTTATTCTGAGTCTTCTTCACCAGCTTCCACAGAGGTAGACACCTAACATATTTTAGACACTAGTGCTTTTTTTAAAGCAGATATGTGGTTTGCAACTACTTTCTGCCTGTCTGTAGTTAGACTTCTTATTGTCTTTGCATGGACCCTCATAGGGCAAGATACTTGGGTCAAGTTCAGTTTATCAATATTTCTTTCTATGGACACCTAGGTACTGTAGCATCATTTTTAAACACCTGTCTGCCTCTATTATACCACTTCATGCCCTTTGGTAGAATCCAGATGGACATATTGTGCACATTGACTTCTGAGCTTTGACTTTCTGTCCTCTTCTGGTTCTCATGATGACATCTGGATTTATATTAATCACTCCCAGACAGTAATGTTTATAGCAGATCACAGATGCTGTAATATCTGCCTTTGGAACAGATAGGTACTTTAATATCTGTGATCTCTCTACTGTTCTTCTTGCCAAGTCCCAGAACAGGTGTCTAGAGAGAGAGGAGGAAGCCTGTGTGTTTTGGTTGATGCAGAGCATGATAGCTGAGTTGATGTGATGGCCACTAGACGTCAGATCTCACTTTTCTTCCTAGAGAGACCCCTGAGGCAGGAACATGTAATCCTCATCACCTCCAAGGAAAGGCAGAAATGTTAGAGACAGCTCAGCTCGTCCTAACCTCACTCTAGAGCACAGATGGGCAAGACCCTCAGTACTCTTGGTGTACACACCTCAGTTGAACCTCCAAGGGGTGTGAAAGAATAATATGGTACTGGTGAAGGTAGCTTGAAGCCCCACCTTCAACCCAGGGGTTCTTCCTCTCATTCTTAAAGACGATGTCTTCCTCTTCCTTGAGTCAAAAAGGAAAAGCTAATGAAAAAAATTGTTGACAAGCAATTTTTTTAAATGTAGTTTTTAAGATGAGGCGAAGCATTCTGTAAATAAGCAAAACAGAAAACATACTTGGACTAGATAGATAAACAACATTATAAACATTCCCTAGGAATTATTGTCTTTCCATCTACCAATGGGAGGATGAGCCCTTTGGGCAAAGGATTGCATGCTCTGATTTTCAGTGTTTTCTAGTGCCTTGTAGGCCATGGTCAGAGAGCCCTCCACATCTTCCCTTTTGGGAACTGATGTACAGGGAAACAGGAATCATGTCCCCCTTCCCTGCTTCCTCCATCATCCCCCTGCCCCCACATCTGATAGATGGCGCTGTCATTTGTGCCTGTGTTCCTTCTGCCTGTTATCCTGACAAACAGCATAAATATGAGTGCTGCCGTATTTAAGGAGGAACAAATCTAACATTACAATTGATTTGTGTTTTTGAATGGCAAACAACATACTTGGCTTAAAAGGGGCCTTTTGAGATAAACACAACATCATCCCTCACATTTCATCACTAATTCATGAGTCTGGCAAGTTTCAAATACTCCACTCCTTAGCCTTGTTTATCTCTGCTGGATGTCAGCATTGTCTGCTTCGCTATTGTACTGTGTGAGGCTCATTCAAACTGCCACAGCTTCTGTTAGGACTGACGCAAAGCAAGAAATCACATAGATATCAATTTACATCTTCAGGCTGCATAATCACAGAGTGTCTCCCCCTCTTCAATCACTTGGCTGGTGGGTGTTGTAAATATAGCCATTGGCTAATAGATAGCAACTCAGAGTATGTGGATGCCTTCTACAAATCGGTCACTACAACCATCAGCATTGAGCCATGTGTCTGACAGCCATGTGGGCGGAAGCATCAATTACCTCATCGAACAGATGGCTGTCCCCATGTTCTCCAGGTTAGTGTTTAGATATGTCTCAGCATATAATAAGGAGTAGCGCTTGTTGCAAGGTATATATGCACATTTTTAAATTAGCATTTGAGAGTATGGAAACACTTCTAATAAAAACAAGGAAAAAGCCTGCGCTTTTAAAGATGGGGTTCATTCAGCTGTAAACTTCTTATATTAACACTGTGAGTTCCCTGGTTATCCTGGGCTTCACTGAAGATGTTTGGATTTTTAATGCTATCACATGCATGGATCAGTATAACCACTTGTTTTAACCTTACACATGGAATGGTTAATGACAGTAATAATCTTTTCTTGAATTGAAATCGTGCTTTTTTGGTGCTGAGGTGGGAGGCTGTCCATGACACACAGCACTCTCCCTTTGATAACACATGCAAGGGAGGGCAGTGTGAGTGTTACAGCTTTGTCACGGTCTAGCCTTCTGGTGGTGTCTCCTGGCCACCTGATCTGCCTGAGAACTTGCTCCTTTCAATCCCTAAGTGCACACGCCACCATCAAAAGTGCCATGTCCCGTCCCAACTGGATGCTTTGCCTGTTATCCAAAGTACAACCTGCCCACTGTGAGGAGGGTAAGAAACATGACTAATCCTTGTTCCGTATTATGCCTGTAATATACATATTTTTTCAAGTTACCTTTGGGGATTAAATCTTAAACTCAAAGAACCGAGAGCACGTAGGAGTTTGAGGTGAAATAGAAGCTGCAGGTGCTGGTAATTTCACATGGCATTTTTTAACCTGGTATATTTGTGTGCCTAAATGCCAGCACCATTTTCATAGGGCTCTGTCTATGTAAGACAAATAAATGTGTTTGTCTCATTTTATTTTTACTTCAAAAATCAAGAACACAGTTCTTAAAATAAGAAAACAAAGCCCTTTACTCTGTGATATGATCATTTCAGTCCATAGTTTGCAGATCTGATATGTGTGGGGTAGACAATGCATAGAAATGCACCTGGAATAGATCATGCTTTGTGTCGTTTTGTGATGCAGGTGACTTAACCCAGGGCCTTGGACATATCAGGCCAGTGTTCTTCCACGGAGCTGCACCCTCAGCACATAGTAGGTTTTGTCACCAGATGTTTAGTTATGGACTACCTACAGTGTGCTGGCAGTCTTTTGAAAATGGAGCCAGGTGTGAATAGTCCAGTAGTTATTTTTACACATTCATAGATAGTTGAACATTTGTTCATTCACAAAGTCAAGTTTGGTCCACAAATCCTTATTTTTCTACAGGATCTGAGTTAGTGCTAGAGAACATAAAATTGTCATGAATAGAAAAAATAAACTAACCAGGAATCATGAGTTTTTAACTGGTCATTAGACACATTTTACCTGACCACATCTTGTTTAAATGAAAGAAGGAATGGAAGGAGGAGTGTGTTACACACACACACACACACACACACACACACACACACACACACACACACTGAGACTGCTGCTAAAACATCAGCAAAAATGTTTAGTTTCGAGTGCACAGGCATCCTCTTTCCAAGCTCCCCCTTCTCAGCTGGTCCTCTCACAGCCTCTCCCCTCTGCATCCCTGCATCTCTATTCACGGTCTCACCTTGTGGCCCTTACAGAAATGTTTTCTTTACTTGCTCATCTATTGCTCGGCAACGCTGTATGGCAGATGGCAAATTTGCATTCAACAGTGCTCTGGAAAGCCCTGGATGCTTTGATATCAAGTCAGTGGTTTCATATTATTAATGAGACAGCCTGGAGTGTCTGTTGACTGCAAGGTAGTTTTTAACCAGTTTTAATTATATTCCATATTTAGAAAGTTGGTTCTGTTGTCTTAACCCATGCCATTGTAAAGGGCTTCTGTTTAATGGCTGCTTACAATGAAAGTATACACATCCATTGATTCCCATATAATGCTATGTGTATATCTCCAAGAGCATTCCCTGGCCTTAAGGGAGTCATGTTTACTTCTCTGATTAAAATTCTAACTAGACTGTACTATAAATGTCTAGATAAATGTACCATCTAATCTAGAATAAAATTGGGTTGAGAAGCATAGAAACAATGTATTCACCATCTTCCCACTGTTGCCAATAGCTTAAAATAATCTTGTTTCCTCTGTGCTAATCTGAGTGTTCTCACAATCCTCCATTTGATGTCAGTTTAGAAGTTTCACAGATGTAGACAGAACTGTGTCCTAGAGAAAACTGTGAAGTTCTGCTGTCTGTCAACAAACAGTATTGCCAGTCACTGACTGTAATTTTAGAATCATTGTTTATAGTTGACTACTGTAAGTAGCTAGCTGTGAATTGGTGGCCCTGGGACTTCTGATACTTTTATCTGGACGACTCATTGTTTCTGCTCCCTCTTTACACACCTTGTGTGCTGTGTTCACACCCTTCTCATTTCATGACAAACCTCGGTGATTCATTTAATCTGTTCCCTGCTTCTTTTAAACGTCCATACTTGGGTGGCCCCTGGGTTTGTTTCATTGGCTGTCTGTATGATCTCTAGGAAGAGGATCGCAAGTGCCATGTTGCTGAGAAACTTTCCATTCCCAAAGTTCTCGCCAAGCAACAGTCGGTGAGGACAGGTTAAGACTGGAATATCCAGATAAAGTTCCCCCTCCCCCACTTCTGCCACAAGAGTTCAGGGAGAGTCTAGTTAGTGTCCTCTGAAAGGGAACCTCCCTTCCTGCCAAAGGCGTCAACTCTTCCTTAAAGTGCTGAGCATGCAACCTCATGGAGCTGGTGCTTACATCATCTACACACAACCTCGCTGGCACTTCTGTGAGCCGTGGGGAGGGGGGCAGCGGGGAGGGGAGCTGTGGGGAGGGGGGCAGAGGGGAGGTGAGCGGTGGGGAGGGGGGCAGTGGGAAGGGGAGCGGTGGGTAGGAAGGAGAACATACTCTTGTCTACTGCCTGCCACTGGTTCCTTTGGTCCAAGCTGCTGGTATGTAAGCTCCTTGTGGATGGACCTTCAAAGCAGTATCATTATGCTCTTGTACTTGCAGACTAAGCCTGCTAGTCTGGCCATTATTAGTTCTGTGGTCTCCTGAGCTGTGGTGTTGGACTTGTACACACTTTTTGTGGTCCTTCCCTGTTAGCTTGTTCATGTCTCCTGGGAGTTTCTTAAAAGTGAGTTTCAATAGGCCTTATACTTCACATGCTGCCCCTAAGGCCTGCCTTTAGTCTCTAGGTATCTACTCTACAGACTTTGTGTAGTTAGGTCATAGACTTGTACTATCTAAGGGCTTGCAAGAAAGGGCTAAGTAGTAATGATGGAAAATGACATAAACATGTAGACACCACAAATACATCTAACACAGGGCTGAATTACATCACAGAAGAATAAAAAAATAGTATTTGTTGTTTGTGGAAAGTGCTGGGCCTGTGTGATCGATGAAAAGGAGATTGACTGATGACACAGATAACTTTTGATTGTGAGGCTAGAGGATCAACATCAAAGTTAAAAATTCATCAGCTCCATGTTTCTTCAGAAGACAGCTAGGAGACCGTTACAGAAATTAAAAGCAGAGCATGGTAAAAGTGAGTTGAATGAGATTAACGCTGCGTGTTACTGCTCCTTCTATAGGTTCTGGGTCTATTTGCCTCACCACAAGATCAAAGTGAAGAGAGAGGCTGTGAGTGCTGACGCTGTAACTCCTTAGAAAGGAGAACTCTTTATTCAGTGAAGATGAACTTGGTCTACTTTGGGAAAGAATGTTGCTAGAATGTATATAATGAAGGGCAAATTGTATGTCAGATATTAGAGCTTTGAAGGGCCAATTCACACATCACTGGGTGACAGCCTGTTCCTTTATTTCAAACAGCTTTTCAGATCATCATCATGATTATTGTGGCACAGAGTCTTGTGTGTCTCAGGTTGACCTTGGACTTAATGTATAGCAGAGGACGCTTATGGACTTCTCTCTCTCTTTCCTGCACCTCTGGAATGCCGGGGTTATAGGTGTAAACCACCCAGCTTGATATTGTGTAATGCTGAGAATCAAGCCTGGGGTCCTTGCATGTGAGGCAAGCGCTGCACCAGCTAGGCCTACCCCCAGCTCCAGGGTTATTTTAGAGCAGAGTGTATGTGCAGGGAGACAGAAGATAGTTCATTGCCATGTCCTTGGTGATGTCACTTCTGAGTATGCATGACTCAAATCCTAAGAGTGTTTCAGCTATGTTTCTGGTGTTAAGTATTTCTACTGAAATTCCCTTTTCATTATTTCATCACGGTGAAACATAGTTTAAACTTACCACTTTGCCATGTTAAAGTGCACATTTGCATTGCGTGGCCGTCACCCCATTCATTGTCAGCATTTTACCTTATCTTTTTCTCACTTGATATTCTCCACACCAACTTGCTGTGCCTCTGTCCTGTGGCCCACAAACACTACTAGTCTACGTTTGTCTATAAATTAGAGACATAGCCCCCCTGCCATGTGCATGAATCATACAAGTTTGTTCTCTGAGCATGTTCAGCCCCAGAGTGTGTTGGGATGCCCTTCTTCTCTTCAGGTTAAGTGGCATGCCTGTCTATGTGGCACATCTGGCCTGTCCATCCCTCTGCTTCTTTCTCTAGGTTGTTGTGACTAATTTGATTATGAACACGGTTCACACAACCCTTGTTCAAGTCCTTGCTTCAAATCTTTTTTGGTATACTGATTCTGAAATGGAAACTTCTGGATTGTGTTTTTAATTTTTAAAACAGTGACTTTGTCATTTTGCACACTTCCTGCTCACTGTGCGTTTCTCCCAGCAATGCCCAAAGGCTCGAATCGCTGCACATTTTCAAAATGACTAGTTATTTTTGGTGGCTTTTTGCTTTTATACTTTTGGTCATAACTTTCCTACGGGAGAGATACAGAACCTCGTTGTAGTTTTAATACTTGGTCTGATGATTTCCCAACATTTTGAAAATTGAGAAACTCCTCTTGGGCTAAGAGAAAGTGCCAAGTGCCTTGCTTCAGTATTACAGCATAATCTCTAGTGCATATTTTATGATAAGAAAGCAACAAGTTAACAAACCCCAACATTTGAAAAGCATAGTGGCAATGGGCTGGCCATTCATTGCTACAGTGAAACACCCTGTGCTTACACACCACTATCTATGTTCTGTTTTATGACAGACTATGAAATTTATTAGATTAAATTCATGGTAATTTTAGCTTTGACAGTTTTTTTCCATAATGATTTTGCAAGTATTTTATGTACTTTTGATTAAAATGTGATCATGATAACTTATCAGCACTGGAATATTTTGATAAATTAGGAACTCTGTAAATATTTTATTAACCTGAGTGTCATGTTAGGGACCACAGTGAAGCAGAACTGACCTCCCACCATCCTGACTTCTTTCATTGTGGACCTAATCATGCACTTTGTATCCATTTTTTTTTTCAAGACAGGGTTTCTCTGTGTAGCTTTGGAACCTGTCCTGGATCTCACTCTGTAGACCAGGCTGGCCTCGAACTCACAGAGATCCACCTGCCTCTGCCTCCCGAGTGCTGGGATTAAAGGCGTGTGCCACCACTGCCCAATTTTATATGGATGTGAATTTGTTTCCTAATTGCATATCTTCAAAACATTGAATAATTACAAAGAAAAATGTCACATATAAGTAAATGAAAATTTCTCTTGTGGAATTAAGACTCATTCATTCCCATTTTAAGACAAATGGGCCAATCTAATGGATTAAAAATGTTGTAAACAAAGAGTATGATGTACATTTTGACTTTAATTTAAAATTAAATTTCAGAAAAAAAGAAATAAAACCAGAACAGTCACATATATCTCAGAGCTTAGGTTTCAGGCTTCATGTTCTTCCTTCTCAGTTATATAATTTGACTTGTGAGTAATAAAATATAGGAAGTAATTCCGATCAATTCTAGGAACCAAGTCATTCAAACATAAGTATAAAGCATGAGTATTTGAGCTGAGAAGTCAAAGTACCTGAAGAATTTAGGAAAAGTAGGATGAAAGTGTTTTGGAATCCACCGCGCCACACCCATGCCGCAGGGGTTTCCTGACCCTCAGCGGGGCGTGCTGCTCTGCTTCACTTGGGGAGCATGCTGATGCTGACATCCACTGGGATGGACTCTGCCACCATTGGTGATTGAATTAGCATAACCCAGTCACAGCCATGTGTCTTCACTGTTCCTCAGCAAACTAAAGTGCATCTGCTCAGTATTTGTGGGTTTTTGTTTTCTTATAAATGTTTATGGAGTTACCGTGGGTTCTAATCAACGTTCCCAGCCCATAAGCGGAATGCAGAAATCAAGCGCCTCACAAAATTTTAAGTTCCTGTAAGACTACATGCAAATAATTAAGTTGCATATCATCTTTGTACTAGATATTATATTGTTCCGTTGTTGGGGGGGGGGTCTAAAGGTTGTGTCACCTAGTATGGGATGGGATAGTATAATTAAAAAAATAGACTGAATTACTTTAAAAAAATACGTTATTTTACTGTAATTCTGGAGCCTTGAGGCCTGAAATGGGGACACTAGCTTGGTTGCATTCTGATGAGGGCCTCTTCCTGTGTCACAAGCAGGGGCTTTCAGCTGAGTACTCAGGGGAGCTTTCCTCAGTGTGTATGAGAGATGAGGGGGGAGGGGAAGGGGACAGGGGTCGGGTGGGGGAGCAAGCTTGTGGCTGTGCTATTCTGATCTTCTAAACCTAATTGTCTCCTCAATATCTCACCTCCCTAAACCATCCCATTAGGATTTAGGGATTCAGCATGTGGATTTGGAGAGGACACATTCAGTCTATGACAGTTCTGGAGAAATGTGGACTTCTGGAATACAGACAAGAAAGCATCACTTAGACATATTTTAATCTATCATTAAAGGTTACCTTTTTGAAAGTGTATTTTACAATATCTCAGAAATTTTTTAACTTTTGGCCAAAGTTATAGCCATGTCCACACTTGCAGGGAAAGACAACTCTGGCTTTGAATAGTAAAGTCAGAGTTTGTTAGAGAAAATTGTTTTCATTCTTTATGTGATCACATGGTTGTCCTTGAGGGAGTCAGCTTGGGTAGGCAGTTGTTTCAGGCTCTATAAATAGGTCAGAGCAAGGTCATTTCTTTCCTGATATGATAGAAGCCTCTGTAACGCTTTAAGGTTTGCCTTTAGCTGGTATTGGATAGTTCTTCTGTATGTCCTAGAAGTTTCAATAAAAATAAAAAGAGCCTGGATATTCCTTATACTATGTAGTAATTACAAAATTTGAAGAATAAATTGACTGTAAATTTAATGTTTTGTTTTCTTTAGAATACAGTTTTTTTTTTCTTTGCTGGTTTAACTCTAGGAGTCCCTTTCATGCAAAAAGCTAAACTCAGGTAATACAATGATGGAGAAAATATCTGACCAAACTTTCTAATCCTGGGAGGTAATTTTAGTACTAGGAATAGAATAAATATTCCCCTCCCCCAATCCAGGACAAGTGGAAAGTTGGAGTTAACTGTATAGAGTGTGTTGCCAAGACCATGCAACAGCACAAAATCCAGGACGATAATTTAGAGCTAATGATGTTTCTGTTTAAGTCATTGGAAAATGCTGATGCCATTTATAAAATGCACATCCCACCTACTGGGGAGGACACGATGCAGGAAATTGTTCTGTTTTACTCTTCTGTGAAATGATCACCAAATGAAGTCGATACACTCCCCTTAGTGTTTTGAATAGTCCTTTGGCGAGTATTGTTGCTTTATGGTATAGTAGTTGATGTGGCTCTGCGGATGATTGAAATTTCCTCTTTGTTAATCTGTAGTTATCCTTTTGATTATGTCCGATGTTCTGCAGTGTATTAGATGTAGATTAATGCTCATCTGTCCTACTTGGAACTTGATGTGCCTCAGTCTGAGAATGACTTCTGTCTCTCCTCATTTCAAAAACAAACAAAAAATTTCTTTCCAAATAGGGTTTTTGCTTTTTCCATTCTTCATAGTCTTTCACAAATGTCTGAGAGCCGCTCATTCTGCTGACCATGCCACCAAGACAGCCTTTCAGAGCTTTTCTTTTAGCATGTGGTGCTTATTTTAAATCCAATCCAACTCATTAAGTTTTGCTTTGATTATATCTAAAGTGTTCAGCCTACCTATTGAATTTTTTTCCATGACGTCAATATTTATTTTGGGCATGAAAATATATTTAAACCTTTTTAGTTCTATCTATGCTTCTTATCTCTTGGATCCTATTGCTTAACTTTTATATGCTGTTATGTTCAGTTTTGGGTTTATACTCTTGATGAGCTCATGTTCAGGAAAAACTGTCTTTCATGGGAGTCAAGAGAATTCTTTACTGTGGAAGTGTGCTCTCAGATTTCAAAGGCCTCCAGAGCATCATAGACAGGTTCATCCAGTTTCTATGGATCTCCTCCACTCCCAGCTTGCCTCTCATCTTCTTTTCCTTCTCCAGTGAAGAACACTGTCAGGGGACTAGTTCTGTGATCAGAAAGTAGATCAGGCTGAGCAGCCTAAACAGAAGGTCTTCAGACTCTGGAGATATAAGACTGAGTTATTGGCAGGGCTGGATTAAAAAACATTTCTTTTATTTTTTGAGTTTATAATATAATAAAATCAATTTCCCCTCCCCTTTTTCTTTCCTCCCTCCAAACCCTTCCATATAACCCTCTTTTTTCTCTTACAAACTATTGGCCCCTTTTTAAACTAGTTGTTCTTAGATGTACACACACACACACACACACACACACACACACACACCCACACACACACCCACAAACTTTAAGGACGTGAGCCATTTTGAGTCAGGGACTATGATGATAGTCTAAGCACACTCCCTCATATTCCGAACTTGAATGCATGATGTTTCTAAGATTTACTTTGTATTTTATTTGGGTAAGTATGTCTGTGTATGAGTTACGGCACTTGTGGGATATCATGTCGGTGGCAGGAACTGAACACAGTCTCTGCAAGAGAGCAGTGTGTTCTCCTACCCACTGTGCCTTTTCCAGACCCTAATGCGTGAATTTTAAGAGTATGGATTTCCCATGACACATCAAGCAATTCATTCAGGTCACAGATTTGTACTTGACCTTTATTATTGCCCACTTATCATGTCAAGGAATCACCATTGGTTTTACTTCCTAAGTACCTCAAATCTGTCTGGTTCTGTCAATCTTCATTATAGCGTCATGACTTTGGGCTGTAATTTTCCTTCCTCTGCCCTAGAAAACACCCCTGTGCTCACTGCCTTTTCTTTTCCTTCCAATACCAAATTTCTTCCACATGGAAAGGAAGTATGGCTTATACACAATTCTCATGATTCATGTCCTTGACTCTCTCCATGCTGTATAGTTTCTTCAAATCTAAAGTCTTTCCCATCTATCGTTTATGGATAGGTTTTGAACCAGGCCTCACTGCATAACCCAGAATGGCAATGAACTTGCTATAAAGCCAAATTTCTCCTGCTTCAGCCTCCTGAGTGCTGGGATTACAGGTGTGTGCCACCATGCCCAGCTTGTTTATGAAGCATCACAATGCATGGCACCTTTCTTTTATCACCGATTCCATTCATATATCTTGTGTTTTTACTGAACCATTTAAACTGTACCGTAGGGACATGTCCTCTCCAGCCTTTTCCCACTGCACACCGTTACTCATACTTGGAACAGTCACCTCCCTGCTCACTTTGGTCATTCTTTAGCCTTTAGGGTTGAATTCCATTATCATTTAAGTAAGGTAATTGCCCCTTAAAGTATCCCACCTCCATACTATATTAGATACTGTAGTGCATTTGCCTGCTTAACGGCCACATCACCTTTCATTCTATAGTGGCCACCAGGACAGGAGTTATCTGTACATTCTTCACAGTTGTCTTCAGTAGTGACTAGCCCTAAAATACAGACAGCTGACAAGCTCTGTATGTGAAAAACTTCATATGTAAAACATTCCAGAGCATTGTTTTTAATCTTCCAAGAAATGTTGACTGAGTAGATACTATATACTCAGAACCATGCGCCGAGGAGACAAACTCAACTGAACTCCTGCCCTTCCCTGAGTTAACTGAAGGGGATTACAAGAGAATTACCAGGAAGGTAAGTCAGGAAGTCATGCTTGGGGATTAGAAGCAAATCATCAAGTGCAATGTTTAAGCAACCATGACATGTGGAGGTCAGAGGCCAACATCTGCTGTCAGTTCTCTCAGCCCACCTTATTTGAAACAGGGTCTCTCTCTCTCTCTCTCTCTCTCTCTCTCTCTCTCTCTCTCTCTCTCTCTCTCTCTCACACACACACACACACACACACACACACACACTAGGTTAACTGGCCAATGAGCTTCTGAAGATTCTTTTATCTCTCCTGTCTCTCCTCAGGGGTGCTGGGATCATAGACACTATGTGCTACACACCCATTTTTTATGTGGGTTTCTCTGGATTCAAACTTAGGTCTCTGTGCTGTGTGGCAAGTACTTTTACCCACTGAACAGTCTTCCTAGCCCCTGGCCCTACATTTTAAAAGTTCAAATCCATTTGTTGGTTTGAGACAAGGTCTCATTTGAAGCCCAGATTAGCTCGGGATTCACCATGTAGCTCAGGCTGGCCTGAATGCCAGGGCACTTTTATCTCAGCCTTTCTAGTGCTGGGATTACAGGCACAAGCTCCTGTACCTGACTCCAGAAGCTCAGTCTTACTATTCCCTTTCCTTTTTTTCTTAGTTCTTTGAGAGTTTTGTTCAGGGTTTGAAAATATTCACACCACTCCTACCCCAAATATTTCTAGATCTCTCCCTTTCTCTACACACCTAATCTCCGAGCAAATGCTAACAACTGCAGTCCTGTTTTGATTTGCGGAGTCCTTTCTTTTATGCTGGAAAGGGGGCAGGGTTCAGTGAGGAACATTCTTTGTTTTCAAACCTGGAGACAAAGTACAATTCTTTCAGCATAAAAGCTCTTTCATAGTTTGGAGCTCTAGGGAGGAGTAAGAAACAGGTACCTCAGAGGGGGTCAGTGGGAAAAATGGAGAAAATTTGAGTTGGGGAGCCAGAAGGAAAGGTAGTGTGGGGGAGAGGGGTGGAGTAAAGATAAATAACACTAAGGGTATGTGGAAAAGCCATAGGGAAGCCAATTGCTGTATAACCTTACTTAATGTATAATATATAAAACTATATATGTGTATACACACATGCCCACACATACATAAACATAGGTGTGTGTGCATGCATGCGTGTGTGTGTGTGTGTGTGTGTGTGTGTGTGTGTGTGTGTGTGGTTATGCCACATGTGGCAATGGTGTTTCCTCCCAAGATCCATGAAACATCTAACAAAATCACCACTGTTGGTCATGGGATTCCTCCACTAGATGTCATAGGTTTTGGGGGCAGAGGGACGCAGGAGGAATTGCAAGGGGGAGGGAGGTCATGAGTGATTATATATATGTAAATATGCATATATACACCAGTCACACATGAAGTTCTCAAAAATGAAATAAATTAAATTCAAAGGCTAGACCACATTTTTATAAAGTTGTTCTGATCATTTATCATCAAAAGGGTAATTCAAGGCTGTGGTCCTGATCTGGTGGAAAATAGGGAGACTTCAGAACATCACATCAAAGCAGCCCGGGCCCTCTTTTGAAGACTCAATGATGGATCTGTGCAGAGTGCTGCTGTGAAGGCAGTGAGAAGTAGAACAGTCGGGCTGTGATTACTGATGTGTTACCCTACACTGCCATCAAACCGGGGAGCAGGGATTAGGTTGCACCTTGTGAGCACTTCCCCATATGGACACAATTTGGCAAGCAGTGCATGAAAGTTTCCAGCCATCACCAAGGCATCATATCCAGAAAGAGATGGCTGCAAGCTCCTCCGTGAATGCCATCTACCCCAAACATGGAAACTGCTTCAGATCTCACGATCCACAGCCTCCTCCTCCAGCCCCATCCTCACTCAAACAGAGGACTCAGAAAGCAGTCCTCATTCCAGAATGTCCGTGCTTCTGTAACTGAACTGTGGTTTAATTTCTGAAAAGGGTTCCTGTTTTTTTTTAAATTTTTTATTATAATTTGTAATCTAATGGTTGCTCACAAAGCACAAATATGAGGTTTTTAGAATATAGGAAAGCATGGAATTTTGGGTGCTGAGATGAGTATACCTAATGAAGTATTTTCAGGTTTTGGAAATTCAGATGATCTGATAGTCAAACTGGTAAAATCCAAATAGGTGTGATTATCTCTAAGAGCCCAAGAGTAAGCGAGGTAAACATCATAGAGGTGAACCGGATAGAAGGGTTTGCAGAGCAAAGGTGGATGAGAGTGCACTGGGAGGAAGCTCGCCTGCGATGCCATGCTCAGTGGAGGACAGCCGACAGACACTGATGGGACAGACGTGGGGACACTACTGTCCTTGGGTCTTAACTCTCCCCAAGCTGAGTGGTGGGCTTGCTGTGTAACTCAGTTCTTAAAACCAATGTTTCTACAGGTTTAATTCTTCTGTTTTACCTTATTTTGCTCTTCTGAGACCACACACAATTAAGTTTCTGAGACTGGACTGGCCCTGGCTCTTGGCCAAGGCTGTCCTTGAACTCATCACGGTCCTTGGGGTTCAGCTTCCCGAGTGGTAGTATTGAAGGCACACACCCTCATGACCAGTCTTTGTGGTTTTAGATTCAGTTAGAATAGGCAATAGCCTCCAAAGATACACATGATCAAAATGGAGAAAAAAAAACTGAAATTGTTATTTCTCCTGAGAGTAACCAAACTTGTTCTCCTCTCTCTCTCTCTCTCTCTCTCTCTCTCTCTCTCTCTCTCTCTCTCTCTCTCTCTCTTTCTCTCTCTCTCACACACACACACACACACACACACACACACACACACACACACACACACACACCATAATTGCAGGTGCCACAACTGCTCATTAAATAAAGTATTCTGGTCATATTCATCCTGTCTTAGAAGATCATGGAGGAAAGAATCTTACTAATATATTAAGGAATCAGAGAAAAATCTCCACACTAAAACTAGATAAACACATAACAGTACAAATCATTATTCCTCATATTAAACATAGATACCAAACATCCTTGACAAAAATGAGCAAGCCAAGTCCAATATATACAGAGATATACAATGTATACAAATATATATAACAGACATTTATATCCTATAACTATCTTTATATTAATCTAGTTTCTAATTTTATTTTAAAAAAACTATAAAAGGTTGCCTATGTATTGAACTGCATCCAAGCATTATAGCTCAGTGTGGCTTAACATAATAATGTTTGATTTAACTTTTTAATCAATTTAGCTTATGGCATTAACAGAAATAAATGAGGATGTGTGTATGACCTCAAGAAATACAGAAAGATCATTTAAGAAATTCAGCTGTGACTCATGGTACAAACTGTCAGAAAACTAGGGAGATTAAGAAACTCAACTGATTAAAAGCATCTAGAAAAATCCACAAGACACATCCTTCTTTATGATGACATACTGAACACATCACCTGCTAAGATCACCAAAGCAAGCTGAAAATATTCAGTGCATGCTCATTTGCCACCGTACTAGCCAATGCTGTGAAAACATGGCAGGGGGGATGCAGAAAGACGAAGAAAAGACAGTGTAATTGTGTACCATGTCTTAGGGAATCTATTAAGAAATGGCCGCTGAAACAAATGGGTGGGTTGTCAGGACGAAGGACATCAACTTGATTGTATTTCGATACATTTGCAATAAGGAATTCAAATTGGAACGATCACACCAATTCAAATTGGAACAACGATCACACCAATTTGGATCAGGATCTGCCTACATCTGCCTCCTGTCTAGTCATCACTGGGATTACAGATGCATGTCATTGCACTCACCTTTGGAATGGGGGTTCTGGGATCTGAAACCAGGCCTCAAGCTGTGAGGTCAGTGCGTTTCTGACTGATTCATCTCCTCCTCCCTGTGCTCTTCCTAGTGGAACACCTAAGCATTGCCGAACTCAAACCCCAGAACAAGTTACAATGTATAATTTTTGCTATTGTTCAGTTCAAAACACTTTAAAACTTACTTTTAAAAGATTGATTATTTGGGGCTGGAGAGATGGATTAATGGTTATGAGCACTGTCTACTCTTCCAGAGAACCTGGTTTTGATCTCCAGCACCTCAGGGTGACTCACAGCCATATGCAGCTCTAGTTCCAGGGGACCTTATGACTTCTGGCATCTGTGTGCTCCGTGGTACACGTGTAAACATTTGAATATTTCAGATGTCTGTTTCCTGTTTACTATTTTCCAGTTTCTGTTGTCAATGGAGAACATATTTGTCCGATGACTTATAAAGTAATGTTAAAACTATAAATCTGAATTTGTTTTTTCTTTAATTCTTCTTATATATAATTTTTGTGCACACACATGCACACATGTATGTATATACAATGCTTAAAAGCCTGAGTTTTAAAAGTATGTTTCCAAGGTACCATGTTTAGAATTTTGTCTTCCTAATTTGTTAACCTTTTAAAGTAACTAACACTATGTTGTATAGCTGCTTGTGTTTCAATGAACAATCTCAAAACAAAATTTGTTTCCCACAGTGCACATTTCTCCCTCGCATTTCATAGCAGAAGATATGCAAGCATTTTATACTGGGTAATGTGGTGGTATAGTGTTCCCCAAAATATTGTGCACCCTAATAAATTTATCTGGGGTCAGAGAACAGAACAGCCACTAGATACAGAAGCTAGAAAATGGTGGCACTCATGCCTTTAATCCTAGCATTCCAGAGGCAGAGATCCCTCTGGATCTCTGTGAGTTCAAGGCCACACTGGAAACAGCCAGGCATGGTGACAAACACCTTTAATCCAGAAAGTGAGCCTTTAATCCCAGGAAGTGAGGGCAGAAAGCAGAAAGGTATATAAGGCATGAAAACCAGAAACTAGGCTAGTTAAGCATTCAGGCTTTCGAGAAGCAGTTCAGCTGAGATTCATTTGGATGAGGACTCAGAGGCTTCCAGTCTGAGGAAACACAATCAGCTGAGGAGTTGGTGAGGTGAGGAAGCTGTGGCTTATTCTGCTTCTCTGATCTTCCAGCATTCACCCTAATAAATGGCCTCAGGTTTGATTTTATTAATAAGTACCTTTAAGATTCATGCTACAGGGTAATACCTTATAGATGGAAATTGGTGCTTATGGGCATTTATGAATGGTAAGGGCAAAGAAAGAGATTGTCTTTTTCTTTGTGTGTGAATTTGTTGACAGTTGCCTGTTCTACCAGTCGCCAAGATCTTCTCCCTCTCCCCTCTCCTCCCTATGGCAAACCTGAAAGACTTCTAAAGGCTAAGCATGTTGTCACTTCCTCGGGACAGCTTTCTTATCTCATGTTGGCTTTATTATTAATGTTTTTAAGTAGTCAGTGACTCTTCTATTCTTAAAGAAGCCGTTTATGATTGTTGAGTGTTAGGGACCCTTGGAACACAGCTGTAAAGCATTTGGCCTCTGTAACAGGTGTCTTTAACTGTTACCAGCTCTAGAGAAAGCTGGTTACCCTCCACCCTTCTGTAGAGCAGGTTATTATCATCGTCTGTCTTGTGAGTCACTGTGAGAATTGAAGGTGTGACCACACCTGACTGCTTGGCATAATGTGCCCGCCTCTCTTCCCGTCCCCCCTTTCTGTTTCTGTTTCCATTTCCTCATGCTGTTGCTATCTGCCCTAGAAGAACATGAGCTCACTCCTGCCCCATGCCTTTGTTTTTCCCTCCTGGACTACTGAAGTGACCCATACGAGGAAGGAAGCCTTTACTACAGTGGTTCTCAACCTTCCTAATGCTGTGACCCTTTAATACAGTTCCTCATGCTGTGGTGACCCCCAACCATAAAATGATTTCCATGCTACTTCATAATGGTAATTTTGCTACTGATATGCAGAATATCTGATATGTGACCGAAAGGGGAGAGGCCCCACAAGTTGATAACCACTGCTTTACTAGCTGCTTAGACACAAGTCAAGTTTGATATAAAATTTGAAAATGCAGTGATGCAGCACCCATACAGTGTCATGTGTATACATATTTTGGACAGTGTGAAAACTGAACTACGTTTTTGAAAATGGCTAATGAATTTGAGCAAGTGTAATCGCCTGTATGTCATGTCATTTCATGATTCAGAACTGATAAAAAAGGATTTAGTAACTCACATAACAAATTCCAGTCCAGTATGAACTCTGTGAGGGGGTGCTAATCCTCATGTTTGGGAATACCTAGATCAATAAAAAGAAGCTATATCATTATTATTTTTTAAATATTGGACATTTGATAGTGAAATCCCTCTAAATCCTAGCAGATCCTGATGACATATGAATAAAATTTATTACACTATGAGTTCATTGTTATTCCCCAGAATGAGCAGGGTAATCTTTCATATAGTAATTTCTTCCAAGACTCCTAGTGACCTATTTCCTTACCTGTTCTCTGGTATATTAAAACTGGAATTAATTGGCTAGTTGGAGGTTGACATTTTCTTTAGATTGTCTCAAGATCACAAGTGGTGTTGAGCTTCATTTTTGGAAAACACTGTATAGTGCCTGTGTTCATTCTTTCCCTAAATTATGTTTAATTTTACTTAGGACATCCACAGGTCATTACACTGAGACTGGGACCTTTGGAATTCAGAATTCCCCCTGCTAATCATTGTGTTCAGCTTCTTGGCACATGAAAGTAGTCCATCCAAAGAGGCTGATTCTCTTGGGTTTATGTCACACTGATAGAACTCAGTGTTAACAATGAGACTGTTTTTATTTTTCCAAAGAAAGTCCTTGGCAACCTTTGACATATGAGAGAAAATGTTACCTTGAGAGAGATCCTTTCATAACTTTTTCTTTCATGAAGATTTCCTTGTGAAGTTTCAGTTGTGTCTTGTATTTTATTTTATTGCTCTCAAATCGGCTTGTCCTTTAACAAATGTTTTTTGTTCAAAATATAAAGTTAAGATGGAATTTTAAAGACAAGGACTAGAACACTGTGAAAGAGCCACCCTGAAACCTCAGCACCTACATCATGGTGTACAATTTGAGGACAGGCATGTCAGGAGGAGCACTGTGACACAGGATACGTCTTTGGGATGCAATGACTCCCAGACGTTCCCCAGGAGAAGCACCTTCACCTGGTGCTCCACTTCCCTCCGATGCTAGCGTGAGATGGTCAGGTGGGAGCTTTTCTCTGCAGGTTGGTTGGCAGCAGCATCTGTCTTTCCTCATCCAATACGGATTGTCCAGCTCAAGCTTCCCCAGGGCACAGTCCTCAAGCGTCCAAACCTCAGGCGGCACCACTTGCCCATCATGGGCTGAGTCATGCAGTCATGATTCAGGTGGTTCCATGTGCTGCAGACCATGAGAGCCGAGGCAAGACCCACACAGAAGTTAGTTCCTCCTGAGGAACATCTCAAGGAATGCATGCTGTGTAGCAGCCCACATGATCCCCGGGAAGAGTCTGTCCCACGGCGTTACCATTGAAGCTGTTCTCCTTCATGTTCCTGCCAGGTCTGTTTCTCTCCCCCTTGTTGGACTATCTGGCATCACCTCCCCAGACTTAGCATTTACGAATCATTGGCAACATTCTCACTCAATTGCTGTGACTCACCAGGAACGTTTGCCAGAGCCTCGGCATTTAAAATATATTTTCCTGTTTCACCTTCCCTTATTTTAACAAGGACAATTGCTACACATGCCCTTTTTTAACTGTAATTTTGAAAATGGATGCCAAGTTAGTGGTTCCCATATTTCAGTCATTTACACATGTGGCCTCTTGTCCTAGAAGCTCACATATTAAGACACATTTTATTGCTGCTTTTAATCAGAATTGATGTGAAATGTAGGCAGTATAGACTTCTGGATATAGCATTAGAGGGAATAAAATATTCTTGCAGTTCTGTGGAAAGGTTGTGTCTATGTCCTTTAGATGCCTGATATTTACTTATTGGAGCCTGGGTGAGATATGCTCTTCCCACTTGTAACTGTTGCTCTGAGAGGTTTGCCTACACTTTGCAGTTCCTCATTTTAAAATTTTGTTTTATTGTGTGAGCACAGTTAACACGACATCTGTCACCTTCGTCTGTGTAGTGTAGGATGCGTGAGTGCTGCTTGTGGGTATGATTTTGTACAGCAGGCCTTTCACCTTGACTCCTTGGAACTTGGTGCTGTAGGTTTGTAATCCCCCATTTCACGTGTCCTACCCACTGGCAACCGCCATTCTGCTTTTTGATGCTATGAATTTGACTCTTAAATACTCATGGAAGTGGAATCCATTTATCCTTCTGTGTCTGTCTTACTTGATTTAACATAATGTCCTCAAAGTTGATCTGTATTGTAGTGCATTGTAGAATTTCCTTGCTTTTTAAGGTTGGATAACATTCTGTTATATGCATTATGTTTTCTTTATTTTTCTGCTGATGGATATTTAAGCTCTGGATATACTGAGTATTTTGAATAGTGCTTTGTTATATTGCGTGCTGGTATATCTTTAGGATCCTGTTTTCAATTTTGGGATAAATACCCAGAATCAGAACCATGGAAGTTCTGCTGTTAATTTATTGAGGAATTTCTGTACTGTTTTCATGGTGGCTGCACCATTTTGCACTCCCATGAATTGTATGCATAGACTCAGTTTTCTACATCCTCACTGACACCAGCTGTCCCTATTTATCTATTTATTTTGATAATAGCTGTGGGTGAAAGATACAGGTTTATCCCTGTGTGTTTGACATGCATATATTTGATGATCAGTGATATTGAATCCCCTTCCCACAGCTGCTCAGCTGTTTGTATAACTTCTTTGAGGAAATGGCAACTCACTTCTTTAGTCTAGTGCTGTGGGATGGTCTGTATGTCAAATGTGTTGCTGATTGGTCAATAAATAAATCACTGATTGGTCAGTGGCCAGGCAGGAAGTATAGGAGGGACAAGGAGGAGAAAAAACTGGGAAGTGGAAGGCTGAGTCAGAGAGACACTGCCAGCCGCCATGATGACAAACAGCATGTGAAGATGCCGATAAGCCACGAGCCATGTGGCAAGGTATAGATTAATGGAAATGGATTAATTTAAGCTATAAGAACAGTTAGCAAGAAGCCTGCCACGGCCATACAGTTTATAAGCAATATAAGTTTCTGTGTTTACTTGGTCGAGTCTGAGCTGCTGTGGGACTGGCGGTGAGAGAGATTTGTCCTGACTGTGGGCCAGGCAGGAAAACTCTAGCTACAGTCTAGTTTTAAACATTCGTTATCGCTATTATGCATCATTTTTGGCAAGAATTGCAGGTGGATTGTGTGTTTTAGGAATTTGTCTGTTCTTTTTAGGTTCATTGGTGTGTAAATGTTCACAGTAATTGCCTATGGTCCTTGTGATAATCCCAGCTGTAATGTTTACTCTTTCATTTCATTTTCTTTTTTTCATTTACTGAATTTTTCTATGTCTTATAATTTAGTTCTAAGCTTCTAAGGTGTCTTGTACATTGACACCTTTACACCTGGCTAAGTTTTATGCACCTTGAATAAATAGATAAATAAAATACATACACAAACCAAACACTTACTGCTAAATAAACCACAAAGAAATATTTAACAGGATTCCTTGGCATATATACAACTTTACCACTAATTAAATATGAAAGAAAAATTTCACATTAATGAAATGGACATGCATATTCATTTTTCATAGAGAGTTAAATCCTGGCTGAATATTTTATAAATGTAGGATGAAGAGCACCTTCAGCATGCCTCATGAGTCGATCAATGTTTAGATTTTATAATCATCACTGTTCAGGGATTTGCATAAATCAATAGTACAAATAGACAGAAATATGTTTTAGATAATTTCATAAATCATTAGTAATTCTGCCCTAATTCCAACCCCAAATTCATTGAACATTTTTTTTAAATGAAGCTCAAGGCAGGAATGCAAATAGCAGTTTTTGAAGTTAAACATTCTAGTGAGTAGCAGTCCAAAAACATACTTCAAATGCTGAAGAATGATGTTAGAAAAAATTCCTATGAATTTCTTTAGGTTAGAACACAAAGTAATGGGTTTTGTGATGACGTCTTCATACTCACGTGCTTCATGGTGCCTTGTTTTCATTTGTTCCATGCCATTGTTTCCTCCCTGCATGGACCCCCTCCTCCTTGTGAGGCCCTCTTTCCTCTCCTTGGTCCCCTCTGCTTCCTGTCGCCTGCATCCCATAGTCCTCTGTCTCTCCTCCCACTGAATCTCCTGCTCTCCTCTCATGGTTCCTTTAATGCTTTTGTGGCCTAGAGAACACACATACAGACACAGACATTTATTACACACACACACACACACACACACACACACACACAAACACCCCCCTTCAAATTTGAGAGAAAGTATGCAGTGTTTTTTTGAGTCTAATTTATTTCTTAACCTAATAAGTCTTAGTTGTAACCATTTTTCCATACCTGCCTTGATTTCACTTTTCTTTATGGCTGCACACCATTCCGTTGTGTGCATGTGCTGAATCTTCATATCCAGCCCTCTGTAGCCAGCCATCTCGGCCTTCTGCAGCTCCTAGCTGTTGTAAATAGTCTAGGCATAAACATGATATACAGAGTATTATAAGTATATGTAAGTATTTCTGGGGATGTTGACTTAGAGTATTTTGAGTATCTACACAGGAATGGTAGAGATGGGCCATACAAAGCTCTAGCTTCAATATTTTGAGGAGCTTCTACACTGATTGTCATTTCAGTCAAGTTTTACGTCCTACCAGTAATGAACAAGTGGCTCCCTGTAGCTAAAGTTTTCCTGCCTGGCCCACAGTCAGGACAAATCTCTGTCACCCGCCAGTCCCACAGCCACTCAAACCCGACCAAGTAAACACAGAGACTTATATTGGTTACAAACTGTATGGCCATGGCAGGCTTCTTGCTAACTGTTCTTATAGCTTAAATTAATCCATTTCCATTAATCTATACCTTGCCACATGGCTCGTGGCTTACCGGCATCTTCACATGCTGTTTGTCATCGTGGCGGCTGGCAGTGTCTCTGACTCAGCCTTCCACTTCCCGGCTTTATTCTCCTGCTTGTCCCGCCTATACTTCCTGCCTGGCCATGGGCCAATCAGTGATTTATTTATTGACCAATCAGCAACACATTTGACATACAGACCATCCCACAGCAGCTCCCCACATGCATACTGCCATCTGTTGTTGAGGATTTCCCCTGGGGACAGCCATTCTGACTGCGGTGGGTGGAATCTAAACAGTTTTGATTTCCAGGTTGCTGGATAGTTTTTTCAAGCATTCTTTGGCTACTTTTTTTCTTTTGAGAATTGTCTGTTCAGTCTGTTAGCCCATTTATTGCCGAGATGATGGCTTTTGTGTTTAATGGCTACAGTTCTTCATAGATCCTGGATATCAATCACCTACCTGATGTATAGTTGGCAAATAATTCTCCCTGTTCTGTCGGCTCTCTGTTTTCTTTGCTGTGCATAGACTTCTTAATTTCATAGAATTGCACTTGCCAGTTCTTGTAATTATTTCAAGTGCTGTAGGAGCCCTGACAGAAAGTTTTTCTCATGCTTGTACCTTGTTTCTTTTTAATTTTATTTTGACAATTTCACACTTGTAAAAAACACAATGAGCCAGGTGGTGGTGGCGCACGCCTTTAATCCCAGCACTCCGGAGGCAGAAGCAGGCAGATCTCTGTGAGTACGAGGCCAGCCTGGGCTACAGAGTGAGATCCAGGACAGGCACAAAGCTACACAGAGAAACCCTGTCTCGAAAAACCAAACCAAACAAACAAATAAACAAACAACCAAAACAAAACAAACCAACAAACAAAACCCACAATGAATTTCAGTGATCTTCATTCCCATTAGCTTCTCTCATCTCCTCTCCTTCTTCTACTGAAACCCTTCTTCTTAATGTTTCCCTTCTAATGTCAGGTACCATGTGTATGTGTATGTATGCCTGTGTGTGTATATGTGTCTATGTGTATGCCTGTGTACATATGCATGCATATGTATATGTGTATGTATATGTATGTGTGTATATATATGTGTATGTGTGTGTATATATGTGTGTATGTGTATATGCATATGTATATGTGTGTATGTATGTATACATATGCATGCATATGTGTGTGTGTATGTATGTATATATGTATGTGTCCCACTGTGTTTAACGAGGGTTTCTTGTGTGAGATTGGGTGGATGGTTATTTACTGGAGCACGAGGCCAGCCTGGGCTACAGAGTGAGATCCAGGACAGGCACAAAGCTACACAGAGAAACCCTGTCTCGAAAAACCTCTTCACCTATGCCTCACACGTGTTTACTGTCCCCCTCTCCCACAAGGCCTCTGTTTTCTCCCTCCCTCTAATGGTCACTCTCCATCTTTCTGGCCTCTATGGGCATTTCAAGTTCAATGCACAACTCTAAGGATTCATAGGTAGGATCCCTAGATGAGGGAGAACAGGGATCATTTGTCTTTCTGGGCCCGGGTTACCTCACTCAGTTCAATATTTTCCAGTTCCATGATTTTCTTGCAGTTTTCATGATTTCATTTTTCTTAACAGAATAAGAAAATCCCATGGTGCTTTTGTACTGTGCTTTCATTATCTGCTCGAAGCTGATGGGTATCTAAGCAAATCTGTTTCCTATGTGTAAGGTGAGACAAATGGGTCTCCTTTCTGTCTTCTACATGTGGAAATCCAGTTTTCCCAGTGCCATTTGTTAAAGGGGCTTTTGCCACTGTAGACTTTTGACAGCTTAAGACTTGGTTGTGTTTTGATTTATTTCTGGGTGTTCTATTATTCTATTCTATTCCACTCTCTGTTCCATTCCATTCTGTTCTATTTTCCTATAACTCTGCTTTAGTGCTACTACCATGCAGTTCCCCCTGACTTGTTTTGTAATATTTGTAATATATTTTTTTTATAATTTGTGTGTGTGTGTGTGTGTGTGTGTGTGTGTGTGTGTGTGTGTGTGTATGTGTGCATGTTTACCCAGCACACACATGGAGGTCAAAGGAAAACTTCCAAGAGTCGATTCTTTCCTTCCACCATGTGGGTTCTGGGGATGGAACTTAGGATGCCAGGCTTGGCAGCAAGCGCCTTTCCCACCACCTCATTGACTTTTGTAATGCAGTTTGATAGGGTATCCCGACACCTCCAGCACTGCTCTCTATGCTGACTATTTGGGGGCCTTTGGCACGTCCATATGAAGTTTGGATTTTTTTCTCTAGTTCTGTGAAGAATTTCATTGGCATTTTGATGAGGGTTTGTGCTGATTTGTAGATGGTTTTGAGTCACACAGCCATTTTCCCAGTATTAACCTGCTTGTTTGTGAACATGGGGGTAAGCGTTACATTTTCCAGTGGTTCCAACATCGTAAAGTTTCTTTGTAAAGGTCTTTTACCCATTTGTTTAGATGTATTCCTAGGTGTTTTGGTTTTGGAAGCTATTGTGAGTGGGACCCCCCCGCCCCACCCCATCCATGTCTTTTTGAGCAATTTCATTGTTGGTGTATAGGAAAGCTGCAGGCTTTCATAGGTTAATTTTGTATCCTCCTACTTTTCTGAATGTGTTTATCAGATCCAAAAGTTTTCTGGTTGGGTCTTCATTGTCCTTTAAGTATAGGATGATTTCATGCACAAGTAGAAATAATGTGTTGCTTCTGTTCCTGGTCATATCTCTCTAGTTTTTCTTGTATTATCTTGTGTCTTATTGCTAAATTCTAAACCAGGAGGACATGGCCCACAAAATCAAGACTCACATGGGCTCACAGACTGAAGCAGCAAGAAGTACGGAGCCTGCATGGGTGCGCACCTGGTCCTCTGCATGCATGTTGTGGTGGTTAGCTTGGTGTTCTTGTGGGACTCCTAACAGTGGGAGCAGGTATGTCTCTGACTCTTTTGCCTGTTCTCAGGACTCTTTTCTTCCTATTGGGTTGCCTTGTCCAGCTTCATGTGAGGGCCTTTGCCTTCTCTTATTGTATCTTGTCTTGTGTTTGGTTGCTGTCTCTTGGAGGCTTGTTCTTTTCTGAAGGGAATGAAGGGGATGGGGTTGGGGGGAGGTAGCTGGGAGGAATAGAGTGAGGGGAAACTGTGGTCTAGATGTATTGTATGAGAGAAGAATCTATTTTCGTTTTAAAAAAAAAAAGAGTTCTGACATTGTAAGTGAAGAGAGTAGGCAACATTGTCCTTTTCCAGACTTTGGAGGACATGCTCTCAGTTTGCCTCATAGAGTATCATGCAGGCTAATGGTTTCGTCACATTTAGTCTTACATGTTGAGGTATATTCCTTCTGCTCCCTGTTGCTTCAGGGATTTTATCATCAATGAATTTTGAGACCTTTCCTGCATGAATTGAAATGACCTTTTCTGTCTTTAAGTCCTTTTGTTTTCTGATTTATACTTACTGATGTATGTATGACTAGCAATTGCAGTCCCAGAACAAATATTTGGTCATGATAGTCTTCTTTATGTATTTTTGAATTGAATTTGCAAGAATTTCATTGGGACGTTTTGCATTTATGTTCACTGGGGAATTGGTCTACAGTTCCTTTGTTTTCTTGTTATCCAGCTTTGGTATTAAAACAATGCTGGTTTTGTAGGGTGAGTTTGGTGATACTCCTTCACCATTTATGTTAAGGGGCAGTTTGAGGAGCATTGGTGTCAACTTTTACATGTTTGACAGACTGTAGCAGTGAATCCATTTGGTCCTGAACTGGTTTGCCAGCTTTTGTCTTATTGTTTTGATTTAATTGATTGTTATAGGTTTGTTTAAGTTGTTTCTGTCTTCAGGTTTAATCTTGGTAGGTCATTTAGGAATTCATCCATGTTTTCTAGATTTTCCAAGTTTTCTGAATATGTTTCCAAAGTGCATATAATAATTCTCTGTATTTCACTGGATAATATAGTAAGCCCCCTTCTCCTCTCCTGCTTGATTACATTGGGCTTTCTTTCTCTTTCTTTTAGCTAGTGTGACTAAGGGTTTGTAAATCTTACTTTATCAGAGAGCCAACTCTGGCCAGTTCTAGGGATTGTTCCCCAAGTCTTCATTTCATTAACTCCTGCCCGATCTGTCTATTGCTTCAGGGTTTGGAGTGTTCTTGTTTCTCTATGACCTTGAGGTGTGTCATTAGGATGTTTGAGATATTTCTGATTTTTTAATGCAAACATTCATGACTATAAACTTTTCTCTCGGAACTGCCTCACCTGCACCTCAGTTTCTAGTAAGTTGTACCACCATTTCCTCTTAATTTTGGAACTTTTCATTTTCTCCCCAATTTCTTCTGTGACTCATTATCATTCAAGAGTACACTGTTCAGTCTTCATGTATTTGCACACTTCCTGTAATTTTCCTTGCTATTGATCTGGCTATGATCTGATTAGACACAAAAGGTCATTTTGATTCTTCTGTATTTGGTAAGTGTGGTGATTTGAATGAGAATGGCACCCATAGGCTCATGTTTTTGAATGCTTGGTACCCAGTTGGTGGAACCATTTGGGACAGATTAGGAGGTGTAGCATTATTGGAGAAGGTGTGTCACTGGGGGTGGACTTTAAGGTGTCAAAAGCCTGCACCATTCCCAGTTAGCTCTCCCTCTCCTAGGGATTTTGTCTCAATGTGTGAGCTCTCAGCTACTGCTCCAGTGCCACGCCAGCCTGCTGCCACACTCCTCCCATCCATGGTCATGGACCCTAAGCCTCTGTGACTACAAACTTACAAATTCAATGCTTTCTTTTATAAGTATCCTTGGTCAAGGTATTTTTTTTCACAACAACTGAAGAGTAACTAAGACAATAAGGTTTGATTTGTGGACTAGATTGTGATCTGTTTTAGAGAAAGGTCTTTGGGCTGATGAGGAAAACATATAGTTCTGTTGGGTGGAATATTTTATTTATAACTGTTAGCTCCACTAGGCCTATGGTGTATTCAATTGAGAGTTAATGTTTCTTTTCAGTTTGGATGACCTATGTGGAGATGAGAATGGGCCACTGAAATAATTCATTATTATCAACTCCTTTCTCACTATCAAAGAATCTTCCTAAAACAAACCGAAAGAACAACAACAATAACAGCAACTAACCAGAGTTTATGGAGGTGCCTGCACATCTGAAGCGTCAATTTTTGAGTTTCAAATTTTATTTTGGCACTTGTCTATTTTAACATAAAGCATCTGGGGTGGATTTCTTTGGGTACAACTTATTAATTGTCCTTTGGGCTTTCTGATCGTAGATAACCGTTTTCTTCCCCATATTTGGACAGGTTAGAGGTGTTAAGTTGTTTTTCACTTAAGCTCTGGCCTTTGGTTTCTTTCTTTTCCTTGTGTTCTTTCACATTTCATACATTGGTCTATTTGATGCCATTCCGAGCTTAAGAATCTTATGCTTCCCATATTTTCCATTTCCTTTTGCTCCTTTAAATTATTTTCAGCAACTTCTCTAAGTGCATGAACATTTTCTTCTGCCTGATCTAGGATTTGTCTAACTCCTTCTAGTTGTTTTTAAAAGCTTAGTTATTTTTTTTCTCCAGTTTGATGTTGTGTTGTTGTTGTTTAGAAGAGTTAAGTATTTTCTCTCAATCAGGTAAAATTCTCTGCCCATGCATTATTCTTTTGACTTTGCTAAATGTCTTCATGAGAGCTATTTTGAATTCTCTTTCAGGGAAATACTACTGTTTCATTTGAATTCATCTCTAAGGGTTTAGCTTCCTCTTTGTTCAGAACAATTTTGTGGGATTCTTCATTTTTCTTGACTTGTATTGAAATTTGTATGTCAAGCAATATAGCAACTTCTCCCAGTTTTTATTGGTGGATCGCAGAGAGTAAAGGGTCCTTATCTATCAGTCCGGCCAACCATCTAGGCTAGCCCTCTTCCTGAGGACTCTACCAGCTCCTTCTCTCCCCTGAAAGAAGCAAGTTCTTGTCTGTCTGCTTGCATGCAACACTCATCCATTCGTTCTCTCACTGAGCAGTAGCTGAGGCTCCCCCCGAAGGCCCCCATCTTCTCAGTCAGTATTGAACACAGGAAAGATACATCCTGAATTTCCAGCCCGAACCCCTCTCCATTCTCCCTCAGGTGGTTGGGCTGTCCCAGTCTTACCAGAGCTCCAAGACTTCCAAGACAAAAGCCGGCCCTTTAGGAAGACTTCTAAGAAAAAATGGGTCATTGGACATGTATACCACTTCTTTCTTTTCTTAGGAGAAGGTGGGAGGCACAAGGACTGTTTTTGACCATAGGACATTGTTTTGGAGGTAGAGATTCTATACAAACCCCATTGACTTTGGCGAGTTTGATTTCATATTCACACAGGGTAGAGGAGCCTTTTAGATGTTTCTCAAGTTTTCAAGAGAACTTGTCACCTGTTGCTGAACTAGAGGTGGAAGGAAGATAGGAAGGGTTTGGGCTTTCTGCTCAACATCTAAAAGATTCCACATATTTCTACTGGTTAAAAGAAGCTAAGATAAAAGTTAAGATGGACATTTGGAGTTAATAATGATGACTATTTTTAAATATAAGAAGTGCTGTATCAGCTGGGCGGTGGTGGCACATGCCTTTAATCCCAGCACTCGGGAGGCAGAGGCAGGTGGATCTCGATGAGTTCAAGGCCAGCCTGGGCTACAGAGTGAGTTCCAGGACAGGCGCCAAAGTTACACAGAGAAACCCTGTCTCAAAAAACCTAAATAAATAAATAAATAAATAAATAAATAAACAAATTTTAAAAAGTGCAATATTATCTCACATTGTTCTTTGGAAAGAAGTATGAATAAAAAAGTATTATTTCCTGAACTGTGTGAACAAACAAGGAGACACATTAGTCATATGAAACTCTAATATTCACATATATTCAAACAAGAATTCAAGTATACCAACATTCACAAAGATATTTTCAAATTTCAAATAGTATGTAATGTTAACTTGGATCATAAATTCTCATGTATTGATAGTACAACCATGATTATTTACAGAAGTCCATTTGTTACATTATTTCAAAAGTTAATATGTTTCCAATGTGTTATAAATTTATAACTTGTTTATTATAAATATATTGGTGAAAAATATTTACTTTTCAGGCATATAGGCTTAGTGTCAAAGTTTGGATTTAAGCAATATCTGTTCTTGAATATGGCACTGGGGCCTCTCTCCTCTATGAGTAAAAAGTGAGAATGACAGAGTGTATCAAGTATGTCCAGTGCAGTGGCTGAAATAGTTACAATGGTATCTACTTGTTTTCATTACTTTTTATCGCTGTACTTAGATGAGAACGTATTTTGAGCCACCATAGCAGATCTGTTCTTTGTGAACAATTGTGAACCACCCAGCTCTCTTTCTAATGGAATATTGTATGCTAGAAAAAAGTTCCCTTAAGATGAATTTTGGTTCATGGTCTTTTCAATCTTGTGAAACTTCATATGCCATCATTAATTATCTATACTTTCCAACCTGGTTGAGTGAAATCGTTAAGTTTCATCAGCAAGAAGATCAGTGTATTACAAACCTTTGTTGCATTTGCCCTAAGCTGAGATGCGATGGAGGCTGGGAGCGGACACAATGCCTCAGCCCGCATGCAGCTGTCATCTCTGCCTAGCATGTTTCACCAGCTCTATTAGCAGAAACAGCCTGCAGGGTTCTCTACATCAAACACATTAAAAACTTAGATTGTCAACAAGCTCAGTCTAAGCTGGACCTCGTAGCCAATTTAGAAACTGATTGTCTCTAGTAATTGGGCTTTCTGGAGTTACTATATCAGTATCATATCAAAACTTGCCTTTTTCTCTTCAGCTGTATGTCACAGGCACTCTCTGCCTCTCTCTCCATTCTGTTCTAACACAACAATCTGACTTTCCATTGGAAACCTTGGTTAGCAGTGTGTAAAATCACCGTAAGGCAAGGGGTTGGATAATAGGATCATGCTTTACTTCATTATTAGCTGAGTTAATGAGAAATCCAAGAAAAGAAGGTGTACTCCATCGTTGTGACTAGTGTTGCATATGCATTTGGGCTCCCATGTTGTTTACATGCTTTGTGGTGTAATTAAACACACACACACACACACACACACACACACACACACACACACACATGCGCGTGCACATACACACACATATGCACACTTGTGTCATCTATATCAAGGGATACTCCGCTGATGACTTCACAGCTGAATGCACTGTTGGGAGGTGGTGACCTCCCAGCTTTGAAGCTGTGACCTAGGATAGGGAAAAGGTATGTCTTGTCCTCAGCCCCTCCTCTGCCCCACCCTCCTCTCTCACCTCCATGAGGTAACCAACATTGTCCTTCCACAGGCTTCCTGCCTTCCCACAGCCCAAGAACAATGGAGCTAGTTGTCTGTGAGCCTTCTGAAATGGTGAATGGAAACAAGCCTTTCTTCCCTTGAAAATGTCAGTGTGCTCTAAGTCAGTTTAGGTGGACCTGGGTGTGACGACCTTCCTCTGTGACACTCTCAGGTAAACACTAGAGAGTCTACAGGTCAAAAACTCCAGTGTACGAATGAGCTTTACAAATTATACTCCTGTGAAAGGGCACCTTGATGTATTTAATCAGAGGGTTGTCTCTTCATTTAAATGAGAAATCTAATAAAAAAATTAAGATTTCTTGTCATGTCAGTGCCAAAATAATATTTCTTTTATGGAGGTCATGAACAGACTAAGTAAGTGAGTGTGTCAGTCTCCCCAACGCATAAGACATTTCACCAGACATTGAGTCATTTCAGTTTTCATGGCAATGTGTCCTTTGTATCACAAACTCACACAAATGTAAGTTCTGAGGGCAGTCTTTATTAAGTTATGCTGACTCCTAAATAATTCGAATAAATCTACAGATCCATTCTTTTCTGTTTTCTACTCAAGGCCTTCTCTTCTTCCCTCCCTCCTTTACCATTCATTCCTTCTTTCTTCCCTCCCTCTCGCCTCAACCTCCCCCTGTTTCTCCCCCTCCTCCCCTCTTCCTTCCCCCCTCCTTCCCTCTTTCTTCCGTGATGACAGGTTAGTTGAACACGAATATCTCATCTAAAAATCCTCACAGCCTGTCTCAGTGTTCGCTAATGTCTCCTTTCCTACCTCCCACCCCCAACTCCCTTAACCTGCCTGAGGAGAGACTTGCCTTATTTTAAGGAAGAACATAAAGTGTAGTGAGCATTCACGCTCAGTGCAATAACCGAGAGAAAAGTATGTGGGGCTTTTGATTGCTTTTTCCTGAAGTGTCTCATGTATTTTAAATAAACTTGTTGAAATTCAGATCTAAGCCTGTTCCCACTCGATGGCGAAGGCTCTGGCTGAGCATCATTTGTAGCCACAGCCCCACGATGAGCAGGTCATCTGGCTTCTGTGATTTATCTGTGCCCTTCATCTCACCCTTCCCTACCCTCATCCCTTCCTTTCTGTCCATGACCTCCCTCCTGGTGTGAGAGATCCAGACAAAAATCTGATCCTTCCAAGGACATTCCTTCCACATATGACCCGAGAGCTCACCTTTCTTCTGAATCCAGTGGCATCTGGACTGTGCCATTGTCTGCCTCGTACTGTGTTCTTCATAGAGTTTCAGTGACATCATCATCCTTGCCACAAACGTTCCTCTCCCAGGATTCCTATCCTGGTGAATGCCCCACAGGGTAATGTAGCTGGAGAGTTTCTCTCCAGTTCCCGCCAAGCCTTGGCAGTCCTGCAGCCCACTTATAAAATAAACACACAGATGCTTGTATTATTTAAACTGGCCTAATGGCTCAGGCTTCTTGCTATCTAGTTCTTACATCTTAAATTAACCCATTTCTATAAATCTATACCTTGCCACATGGCTAGTGGCTTACCACCATCTTACATGTTGGTACTCATGGCAGTGGCTGGTAGCATCTCCTGACTTAGCCTTCTTCTCTCCTTGTCCCACCTATACTTCCTGCCTGGCTACTGGCCAATTAGCATTTTATTAATACAGAACGATATCCACAGCAGGGTAAATAAGTGAGGTGTCAACCTGTGACTTTCTCACAACTACCTTTTCCACATGTAAATGTGAAGTCCCATACCATCTTAGAATGTGTCTTTTCTTTCATTTTGAATTTTAATATACTTTTGGTTAAAATATAATTACTGCACTTTCCCCTCCCCTCTCCTCCCCCCAGGTCCTCTCATGTCCCCTCCTAACCCCTTCCATATCCCCCTTACTTTCATACTGATAGCCACTGCACTCCTGGTTGTTACTGCATGTATATGCATGCACAAGTAAATTTTAAAAACCTGCTGAGTCTGTTTTTGTTGGTGGTGTATATATAGTTTCAGGGCTGACTGCTTTGTAAAGGACAACCAAGCAGGGGGCTTGTCCCCTGAGGAGGCGAATGCTCCCTCTCTCAGATGTCATCAGTTGTCTATAGTTCCTTAACCAGAGGTGGAGGAGTGGCGGTGGGGGCCAGGGCATGAAATCCCCTCCCTTCTGTGTTACCATGTTTATTATTATTGCTATTGTTCAGATCTTGTTTATGTAGCAATTTCTGTGACAAACTGCTCCACTGCAAACTTGCTGGTATTTTGACTTTTAAAATCTTTCAGCCCCTTCATCCATAATGTCTAGATGCAGAAGCAAGGCAAGTTGTTTGTGTTCCCTTTCCCTGTATAACCTGCCCACCAGCTCTCACTGACCAAGTCTGCCAGCTGGTGTTTTAGGGCCTGGTTAGATGAAGAGAGACATAGATGGTTGAGGAGAAAGGTCTTTAGAGTCTGATAGAGAAGTTCACATGTACAGTCAGTTATTGTAGCCCTGTGACTAAAGGTTATCATGAGAGCCCAGATCAGACTGAGGCAGGAAGGACTATGGAATGCGTCCAGAGGTAGGATGCTTTCCAGCTGAGTATGACATTGTAAACAGGAGGTAGCTTAGAAATGGGAGAGAAGACATTTGAGTGGAGGGAAGTCCGAAGGAGTGCACATGTTTAAAGAATTACAAACCCACTAATCATGTGAATGATTGATGGGAAAAGTTAGAGGGAAAGACAACCAGTCCCAAAAGGCTTTGCATGTGAGTAGAGGATTACTCTAATGTGAAAATCATAGGGACCAGTAGAAGGATTTGTAAGCAGAGAATGGAAAAGATTTATATTTTAGGAACGTCATTTGGCAGCAATTAGGGGGAGGAGTCAGAAGCAAGCCAGACTGAGGAAAGCCACTTAATCATGCTACTGCACTACTCTAGGGAAGGACAATGGGGGCTTTTAACATGAGACAGAAGTACTGAAAGAGGGACAGGGACAGCTAAAGTGGACTTGAAGGTGTTCCCTCTAGGCGATCCTCGGTGGACCATTTCTGTGGTCCTTGTCCACTGAATAGGAATTGTAGAGGGAACAAGCATTGTTTAGGAACTATTCCATCATAGATGTGGATTTGTTTAAGTGACTTATCCACCTTGGAGAAACCCATTCTCATGATGAGGTTCTGTGATAAGGTCATGGTTCTGTGAGTCATTGGTCTCATGAGAAGTGTTAGTGTCATTGAGTAAAGACACCTCGGGGGAATGTCGATATTCACCAAGTGTGTGGCCGGTTAACTCATGCGGACCACTGGACATGCAGGTCATGGATCTGCAGGCTTTGGTGTTGGCGTGGCTGACTTTAGGTCTTTCATTGGGTCTGTCTTTCCTGGCTGTTCTCATTCCTCCCTTTCTCAATGGGAACATTTATTCTGTGCCATAGTATTTTGGAAGTTAGGAACTTGTCTTAGGCTTGGCAGGGGCTCAGTTAAGAGTTTGCCCTGAGTCTCAGAAGGAATTTTGGGCTTCTGATTAATGTGGACTCTGTTAAGACTGTAGGAACCCTGTAAGCTAGGCTGGGTGAATTTTATGTTATCAGATGACTGTGGGCTTCTGGGAGCTTGGGTAGAATGTTTTGGTTTGAGTTTGAAATGTTCTTCACATGATGTAGAACTTTTAGATGAGGCCTATCTGGGGAAAGTAGATTGCTTTGGGGGACGGAGGGGCGAGACTCCAAGGTTGTGGGCCAGCCTCGTTCCCAGTCTATCTCACATTCCCACTGCTGCAGCTGCCTGCCCCTCCTACCACAATGCCTTCCCCACTGTGACAGGCCATAGCCTCCCAAAGCCTGAGTCAATATTTCATCTGCTAAATGGCTTCTTGTCAAGGATTTTGTTACAGCAGTGAGAAGAGTAATGAACTTGGGTCCTTCCAGGTAGAGTTCATTTCCTGTGCATGATATTAAATATAGAAACTACTTCTCCCCCAATGGATGCACAGCTCCCCAGCACTTATTAAAACTGCTGTCCTTTTCCCATCGGTGCCAAGTGTCATGGCACCCTTGAACAATGATGGGTGGGTGTAGCTTAAGTTTTCCTGCCTGGCCCACAGTCAGGACAAATCTCTATCACCTGCCAGTCCCACAGCCCCTCAGACCCAACCAAGTAAACACAGAGACTTATATTGGTTACAAACTGTATGGCCGTGGCAGGCCTTCTTGCTAACTGCTCTTACAGCTTAAATTAATCCATTTCCATTCATCTATACCTTGCCACATGGCTCGTGGCTTACCGGTATCTTCACATTCTGTTTCTCATCGTGGCGGCTGGCAGCGTCTCTCTGACTCAGCCTTCCACTTCCCAGCTTTATTCTCCTCCTTGTCCCGCCTACACTTCCTGCCTAGCCAATGGCCAATCAGTGTTTTATTTATTAACTAATTAGCAACACATTTGCCATACAGAACATTCCACAGCAGGTGGGCTTACTTCTGTGCCCTTTGTCCTATTCCAGTGGTCTCTAATTCTGTGTTTATGCCAATATCTTTTTTTATTAATGAATTTTTAATATGTTTTAGAATCATGAAGTGTGAATCTTTCGGCTTCATTTTTTTGTTTTCAGGATTATTTTACTTATTGCTATCCCCTTGAATTGCATATGAATGTGAGGACACAGTAATTTTTTTTCACCAACTGCCACTGAGATTTTGGTTAGGGTTGTACTAAGTCTGAAGACTGCTTTGGGTCATTAAATACTTGGAGAATATACAGCCTCATGGTTCATGACATGGATGCTTATTATTTGCCGTTCTGAGACAGTCTTTCTGTGTAGCCCAAGCTGGCCTAGAACTGAAGATCACTCTGGCTCTAGAGTGTTTGGAACATGGATGGCTCTAAGTGGCATTAGCTTGTTAGTTTATTGTCATCCAGGGCCTGAGCATGATGTGAAAGAAGCAAAGTCATTTGTGCCTCAATATCAGTGATGACAATATCAGACCTCCAAACTGTTTGTCTAGGGCTTTGGGTGCTAATGAAGAATAAGTGAAAGAACTCAAATTCAAGACACGTGAGGGTTTTAAAGACTTTCTGCTCGTGAGTTCTCTATCTAGTGTTTTGCTGGTGGTCCTACAGGGGAGATAAGAAGCCATGTCTTAGCGTGTCTTGCTATTTCATAACTGTAATTTTGCTGCTGTTATGAATTGTAGTGTAAATATGCCAGGATGTCTGATATGTGACTCACAGGTTGAGATCCACTGTCTTAGAGAAATAGAAATATGACTTTGTTAGTTTATCTCAAACAGACCATTGATTCTGTCTCTCCACAGCCTTTTAAATTTTAATCAATGAGCTTGGATTCCAGTTAACTCTGTTTACAGGTAAACAAAAAAAATTTAATTGGGGGTCTGCTTACAGTTTCAGAGAGTTAATTCATTATCATCATGGCAGGGAGCATGGTAACCAGCAGACAGGCAGGCATGGTACTAGAGCAATAGCTGAGAGCTGATACCTGATCATAAGGTACAGGGAGAGAGAGAGAGAGAGAGAGAGAGAGAGAGAGAGAGAGAGAGAGAGAGAGAGAATGGGCCTGGAGTGGACTTTCAAAACCACAAAGCCCACCCCCAGCAACACAACAACTCCAACAAGGCCACACATCCTAATCCTTCCCAAACAGTTCCACTAACCAGGGACCAAGCATTCAAACATGAGAGCCTATGAGGGACATTCCAATTCAAGCCACCACACTCTTAAAATGTTCAAGCAAAGTAAAACAGGTGTTCTCCTCACAGCAGCAGAACAGTAACTCAGACACTTGGCACAATTGTTTTTTATGTCCTTAATGGTTTGCCATCTGTCTATAATTGTTTTCTCCTAAGTTGGAAAATGTGTTTTGTTTGTTTGTTGTTAGTTTTTAGACAGGTTCTCACTGTGTAGTTCTAGCTGGTCTAGAACTGGCTACATAGATCAGGCTGGCCACTAACTCTTAGAGGTCTTCTGCCTCCTAAGTGCTGTGGCTAAAGCTATGTGTCACCACACAGGAGCGATTCTTATGCTTATGAATTGAGTGATATGGTGAACAACCTATGTCCTTTCCAAACACTGAGTAGATTTATCACTTCTTACTCTTCAAGGGTTTTTGGTTATTTTTCCCAGCACTTATAAATCAAACATGAAGCTTCAACTATTTCTTGAAACAAAATTATAAGAAGAGATGGTTAGGCATGAACTGCTAAAATGAGTTTATTTAATAAGGAGAAAAATAGCAAAAGATGGAGCTAATTAAGCAATGGTCATGTCTTTAGAAGAGACAGTTGAGGGAAGGCAGGCAGGAGGTAGAAACAGTTCAATGCAGGCATGAGCTTGAGGCTAGTAATTGGAAAAATACCATTTTCTTTTCCCTCGGAGTTTAATCCCATCAGAAAGTCTCCTAGGCAGAAGTGTCAAGGAAACTGTCAGGCACCAGCTTCATACTCTCTCACTGGGCCAGGCCTGCTTGCCCCTTTAGGATCCACAGAGAAAGGTTCAAGTAACATAAAAACATTGTCTAAAGGAGAGGGTTCCGTGGAGTCCTAATCAGAGAATAGTGATGAATTTCCTGGGCACTCATAAATCCTGTGTTCATTATCAATAGCAACTCAACATTATTAGGAGCAGTTTGAAGATGGAGTGGCCTTCCTTGTTCTAGTGAACTTTGTGACAACAAGTAGATTCTAATAGCAATAGGCATCAGACTACAAAGTGGCTGCTTAGAAAAAAAAAAATCAACTCCTGGGCTAGCTGAATCCAAGGCACCAGAAAGGATTAGATCACAGACCTTCAGCTCAGGCTGTCTCCAGAGACCAGACCAGGACTGGGACCACAGTATGGGGGTGGTGGCTCTGTGCGTCTGTGGTCTGTGGCTCTGACTACCACCTCAGCATCTGTTGGGATTGGTTGAGTTCAGCTCTCAATTCTAGTCATTTTCTGTCGTTCTTCAGCTTTCGTCCTGAGCAGCCAGCCTGGGGTAACCAGGATTGGACACATTAACTCCTCCCCAGGCTCCTGCTTACGATTGCTTTGAGTTCCCCAGGCAACCACACAGCAGAGATGAAGAGAGAAATTCTAGGCATAGCACAGTCCCCTCCATGTGCTCCTGATCATGGTGGGACTGACGTAGACACAGGAAGGATCTGATGTTCAGAAGTTTGCAGAATACTTTAATAAAGTGTGTAACTAAAGTTCAGGGGTACTTGATAAGGGCTACCACACAATGTGTGCAATGTCATTATGCTTACATTACAGGTAGAGGATAGAGGTGGAAAAGGCCATACTTCCTGTAATGTAGCTGGGCAAGGGACTGAAGTAGAGTCCAAACCCAAGGTGGTAGGTTTGCATGCAGTATGAGTCATGTGTCCCATTGCTATGGCAAAGTACATGAGGAACTCAAGGAAGGGAAAGTGGCGTTAGCTCAAGATCTGTGGTATGATCCTCCATTGTGAGAAAGTCAGGGAGGCAGGTGCTTGAGGAAGCTGGTCACATCACATACACAGACAGGAAGCAGAGAGAGCTGACAGCTGGTCACATCACATACACAGCCAGGAAGCAGAGAGCTGACAGCTGGTCACATCACATACACAGACAGGAAGTAGAGAGAGATGACAGCTGGTCACATTGCATATGCAGACAGGAAGTGGAGAGAGATGAATGCTGTTGTTAACCTTGCTTTCTCTTTTTTTTAATTCAGTTCAGAACCCCAACATATGGGATGGTGCTGCCCAGAGTTAGGGCAGGCCTTCTCACTCCAGTTAACCTAATTCAGATAATCCCTCATGGGCATGCCTAGAGGGCTTATTTCCTGAGTGGCTGGCTATACATCCTGTCAAGTTGACAATATTAACCTTCAAACATGCCTGCATTACTGTGACAAATGTTGATGGTCTCCCCATGAGATTGGGTTTTTCTCTCATCCTGAATTCCTATAGTGTGATGTGTTGACCCAGACATGATATTCTCATCTCCTTAGTTTCTCCTAAATGTCACTTACATAAGACACTGATTAGCAAATAGAATTAATTGACTGAGGATTTCATAGGGACTCAGAGGATAGGTTTACATTTCTGTGACACAAATGACTGTTACTATTAAATAAAATGCACCTTTATTTTGTCACTGAAGAATTTCTACTCTTCCCACCCCCTTTGGCTTATGGGCCTCACCTTCCTTCTGTTTCTTTCTCTACATCCTCTGCAAATATCATTTAGGAGAAAGCAAGAACAAGAATTCTCCCCCTTTACCTTTTTTTTTTTTTTTTTTTTTCCTTTTCCCCAGACAGGATCCCAGGTGGCCTAGGCAAGTTTCTCAAATTCACTCTGTATCTTAGGCTGCCTTTAATCTCCTGGTCCTGCTCCAGCCTCCCAAACTCTGGGATGACAGACAAGCACCACCATACCTAGCTTTCCCTTCAGCTTTTTTAAAACAAAGCAACTTGGTTTCTCTGAAGACTTTGTTCCGGACTTGTATCTGGAGCTCTTACGTGTATCTGCTCCCTCCTTTGCTCTGAAAAGGCCAACCGCAGTACAAGGTGAATGTGACGAGTCTTCCCGACAGAGCAGTAGATGGGACTCTCCCCTGTGGAACACAGAGCCTGACCCCCCACAGCAAGCCTCAGGTCTGCATGGGTATGGATGCCAGCTGACTCATTTTAAAGCCTTTTGGGCTGGAAGGTTCAGGAAAGAAAGAAGAGGCTGAAAGGGAAATGGAAGGGGGAGGAAGCACACAGAAGCCTGTTTTCTGTCTTCGTATTTACAGGCTTGCATCGCCTGTGGACTTTCGAAATACAAAATGTAAGTTTCTTTGTCAAAGTGCGTGTTCTCCTTTCCTGCCTTCAGCCTTGCTTTCTCCGTGCTTTACCCTTGCTTCAGCTCAGTTAATGTCCTTGACAAAGCAGAAGTAGAGACGTGCATGCAGGGAGGGAATTTGGGCATTAAAAAAAAAAAAAAAGATGTTAAATGCTTTTCTTTAGCCATGGTAGATGCTGTAGCTTTCAGTACTATACGAGAAATAATTTCTTTAATAAAATCTTCCTTTGTGGCTGTGTAAGCATGTACACGCAAGTGAATTGTACGTGTATGTATGTACACAGATGCACATGTGCACATGTGTGTACGTGCATATAGAATCCAGATGTCAACTCTAAGCACCATTCCTCAGATGCCACCCATGCTATTTTTGACTTAGACTTTCTCATTGCCTTTGAACTTGCCATCAGTCAGGCTGGCTGGACGGTAGGCTCCAGTGATCAGCGTGCCTCTGCCTTCCCTGAACTGGGATAATGGCTCGTGCTACCACACTCAGCGGTTTAAATATATTCTGGGATCAAATGCAGGCCCTCAAGCTCGCACTGCGCGCAGTTGAGCCATCTCCCTAGCCTAGGAAACACTTCCTTAGACTTTTCCTGGCAGGAGACAGAGAAGATATAGTTGGAATACCCACTGCTTCTATGTAGCTACTTCCTTTTTCTGAAATGGTATTTTTTTAAGTACTAGAAAAATTTCATTTATTCGTCTATCAAACAAGGGCATTGTTTTGTAGGATTGAAGAGTTCCCTTTTAACTAGCTAGTACAGATCTTAGAAAATGCAGGTTTTCTAAGGGAGTAACTGTAAAGTCTGCCGCGTTCATTCTCATATTCAACTGATCTGTCAGGCTTTATTTCAGTCAGCAGTATGTTACTGTAACCCAGTGCTGGAGTCAATCGGCTTCAAGGGTGAAGAGGAGGAAAGGCTTATTTGGTGACTCAGCTTTCGGAGATCTCATCCTGTGATTAGCTGCTCCACAGTTTCAGGGAGTAGAGATGCGGCATTGGAGGAGGGCCCTCCTCATCCTAAGGCGCCTAGGAATTGAAAGGGCAGAGAGGGAAATCCCAGCATTCCTTGAGGCACACCTCCTGCCATTGGCTTCCTTCCCACCGAGCCTCTTAAAGGTTCTGTCAGTTCATGATCGTGAGAGGCCAGTGACCGGGTCTTTAACACATGGTCCTTTGGCGGACACTTTTCCAGACCACATGGGTTACAAATGGATCTATTTAGATTTGACTTGACTTATTTCCTTTAGAGTAAATTAATAATGAATATTCCTAGAAGTCCTTTAGAACACCCTGTGCCAGTAACCTTTCTCACTTGAGATAATTAGATGATGAGAAATGTCTAGTGCATCAATTGTTTTAAGAATCAATACATATATAAAATGTATATGACTTTTTTCTCTACTAGTACCATGACGTTTTTAAAAACTAAATTTCAATTAATTTATTTTCTATAATAAGCCAGCTGGTTACCATCCTATTGACTGCACATTCTTCGGTGAATGTAATATGAGCACATGATGCGCACAGAACATTTGATCCTACATGTGCACATGCTAAAACAGAATATTCCAGCAGCATGAAGCCTGAGAGTTCATTGAACATGAATGGATGACCTGCATGGATGAGTAGGATTCAGAGGGCAGTATGAAGAATGTGCAGTGTGGACATGAACATGGTGTTTGGGGACATACTAGTTAGTGCTAATTGTCAACTTGAAAGAATCTATGATAACTTGGGATATGGCCCTCTTGGGACATCTGTGGGGTAGTGTCTTGCCTGTATTAATTAGGGTGGGTACACTTGCCCACTTTGGCTGGGATTCTAGGGTTACTATCGCTGTGACAAACATAAAATAACCAAAACCAACATGGGGAGGAAAGGGTGTATTTGGCTTATTCCTGAGTCACAGCCCACTGAGGAAAGCCAAGTTAGGAACTCAAACTGGATGGGAAGCTTGAGGCAAGAGCTGATGAAGAGACCATGGAGGGGTGCTGCTCACTGGCTTGCTCTTTATGGTTTTTTGTTTGTTTGTTTTTAAATAAAACCTAAGCTGGTTCCTCTCCATCAATCACTAATTAAAGAAATGCCTGAAGGCTTGCCTACAGCTTGGTTTTATAAAGAAATAAATGAAGCTTTTCTTCCTCCAGTTGACAGTAATAGAAGAGAAACCAAGACCGGGGTATGACTCTAAAATGGAGAGGAATCCAGTCTGGCTGGAATGTGGTTGTGCTGGGGCTGGTAGTAAAAGGTAACGCAGGAAAGTTAAGACAGGGATTGATTGCCAGGGAAGGAGGCAGAGGTGACAGCATCAGATGGTTGGCACCTCATTTTGGAAGGCATATTTGGCAGACTTTGAAACTGTCCCCTCACCTTAGCAGTCAGTGTGGGGTGAAAAATATGGAAAAAGGGTTCATATTCTTCCTCTCAGGCATGCACAGTAGTCCCACTCCTGCTGTGCTCTCTGAGAGATGTCCAGGGTATGGGTAGTGCTCCACCATCCCTCATCTGGCTTGGGAACCCACACTCCCCCCGCCCAATGAGACAGCTGATTGACTATTTCTTTGACACAATCATTAACTGTAGAAAAGAGAATTTGCTTAAGCAAAGAAAACTTCATTTTCTTAATAGAGAGACAGTCACACCGAGGGGTCTCAGCAGCTTTTAGACAGATGTCCCTTGTCCATTCAGAGGTGTTCCTTGTCGGTAACTCAGCACCAATGTTTCATGTCTTCTTAAATCTTGCATTAGCAGTATATATGGTTTATTTGTGATCAAGATGGAAATGATCTTTCAGACCACATTGAAGTCTTTTAAACTCTTACGTTGTTTTAGAAAGAGCCTTTATACAAAGATGAATCAATAGGATATTTGGCATTCTAATAAGTATTACTTTAAAAAATTAGGGCATTTCTGTTGAGTGGCTGTCTATTATGCTAGGTTCTGTAATGATGATAATAATAATAATAAAAATTACATATTGTGATAAACTATCTAAGATATTAGACTTATGTATAAAATATCTTTAAATCACATGCTCATAATGTAATCAACTTTGAAGTCCTGCAGTCTGGTACTTACATTTTAAGAGAACCGAAATTTGTGTGTGTTCCTTGGGAAGGTCTCACCTGCTTTTGGTTTCATGGTTGGCTTTTGCTTGTTTTTATCCTTTAGAGCAGATAATTCACTTTGGAGGAGGCTGTTCATGAGCTGGGTCTTCAAGGATAAGTAGGAATGTGCTGAGTGAGGGTCCAAGGTGGGAAGGTCTGACATGTCCTCTAATTGGAGGGCAGTGTATGTATGTGTATACAAGTGAGCTGAGTTGAATATTAAAGCATACGTGTAGTAAAATTAGAAAGGGCTGGGTACATTTCTATGTTGTTTCTCAAGAGCCAATAGACCATGGAAAATAATTTGAACTGTAGAAAGGCCATTGATAACATCAACTATTGATTATGAAGGAGGGTGGTATGGAAATTAAGTGATGGTAAGTTGTTAGTGTATTAAATACTGTTATGGACAAGAGATTACTAGGGAACTGTATCATGACAATAAAATTGGATAAAGTAGGGTGTAGTGACAGATGAAATAAATACAAGCCATCTTACTTTGGTACATTGACATGATGAATATGGGTATTAGCAGGAGAGAGTGGCAGGCAAAACCTTTCTATTGTTATTTCTGGAGTCACTTCCACTTCCAGTGTTATACTGGGCCTTAGTGACATGATTATAACGCCGTCACTCCACACAAGAAACACAGAAGGGTGACTGGATTTTAGAGGAGATAATTTTTAGCAAGTCAGGCATGCCTTGATTTTCAGGGGCTGTGGAAAATAGAGCTGTATGAGTGATTCTCAAACATCATCTGTTTAAATGCCCGGGGTTCTCTAACAACCTGTGCTAAGGGGTCTGTGAGTTCAAAATCATTTCACCAATAAGATCAAGATATTTCTTTTTAGCTGGACAGGTGAATATTGAGAAGCAGTGGTGAGCAAAAATCCTGGTGCCATGGCTTGGCAGAGTGGTGCTGGCAAGCTGCATGGCAAGCTGTTACTATAGGCTTCACTACCATGCACCAGCAACTTACACAGGCCCAGTCTCACTAAAGTGCCTCAGTGAAGCAATAACGGCCATTCATTTTATAGCTTTTATTATTTTAATACATCTTTTAGGCAATACTTGGTGAAATATAATTTTATGCATGAACTATCTCATTTTTCTGAAGAATTGCTAATATTTTTGTGATAAGCTTACCTAGGCATGTTTTTCCCACAGAAAAACTTCTACCTAAAAGGAAAGTGGCAGTCAAACTGTGGTTACCAAGGACTGACCTTCAGACACCTTTGTTTATGAAAAAACAACGAACAGCAATTTGATCAGTGCAACTAGTAACACCTTGCTGATGATAAAACTCCAGGTTTCAAGAAAAATTAGCGATTCTGAATCTTGCTTCGGACCCAGAATTTTCCCAGCACTTTGCCATGGACCCTCTGTGCCTTTCCTTCTAGCCCTTCTCCATTGCTTTGTGTTAGCCACTGACAAGCAGAAACATTTTCTACCAGGGACCTCCAGTGGCGACACTGGACTGAGATGCATAGGTGACTTTCACTATCCAGTCTTACTTGTCTCTCAGACTTACTCTTAGTCCTATCATAACATTCCTGCAGGAGCAACACCCCACCCCTGGGGCATTCCACTTCTTCTTCTTCTTCTTCTTCTTCTTCTTCTTCCCTTTTTCATTTTATTTTATTTTATTGAGACAGGGTTTCTCTGTGCAACAGTCTTAGCTGTCCTGGAACTCACTCTGTAGCCCAGGCTGGCCTCACACTCAGAGAGCCGCCTGCCTCTGTCACCTCAGTGCTGGGATTAAAGGGGTGCACCACCACTGCCCTGTGGGATTCTACTTCTTGATGCAAACTCAGAGTCCCCCTAACTTTTCTATTTCCCCTCTCAGCCTTTCCTCCCAACCCTTCTCCATTCCTCAGGGGTGAAATAGAAACAAACAAACAAAACATACAAAGAATCAATAAAGTTAAGAGTTGGTTCTTTGAGAAAATGAACAAGATTGCCACACCCTTAGCCAAATCAACTAAAAGATGGAGAGAGAAATCCAAATTAATGATGTTAGAAGTGAAAAAATAACTCACAGCAGATACTGAGGAAATCCAGAGAACCGTAAATACATACTTTAAAAATAGGTACTTCACTAAACTGGAAAACCTAAAATAAATAAAAAAATTTCTTGATTGATATGACTTATTAAAGTAAAATCAAGATCAGATAAACAACTTAAACAAACACATAACCCCTAGTGAGATAGAAGCAGCCATTAAGAATCTCCCCCTGCCCCCCAAAATACCGGGGCCAGAGGGATTCAGCACAGAATTCTACAACACCTTCAGAGAATTAACGCCAACACTCCTCAAATTATCTCACAAAACAGAAACTGAAGGAATATTGCCTAATTATTTTACCTCAATACCAAAACCACACAAGTCAACAAAAAATATAGACTGATTTCCCTTATAGATGGAAAAAATTCTCAATAAAATACTTGCAAACTGAATAAAAGAGCACATCAAAAAGATCATCCACGATGATCACTTGGCCTCATCCCAGAGATTCAGGGATGGTTCTACATAAGTAAATCAATGAATGTAATTAACCACATAAACAGACTGAAAGACAAACACCACATGATCATCTCATTAGATTCAGAAAAGTTTTTTTTTGATAAAATCTGATATAGCATGTTGCTCCAAAGAAGTGCTCTATGTTATTAAAGTGAGCATGCAGTTGACTAGAGCAGCAGCAAGGACAAGCAGGAGCTGCATTTACACTACATGTGGTCCTGTAGCATTCCTTTGAAGATGACTGTCAGCCCCGACATCTTCATGGATCAGTAGGATTAATATAGTGAAAATTGTCATCCAACCAAAAGCAATCTACAAATTTGTTGCATGAATCTTAAATGGTCTTTTAATAAAAAAAAAATGTAGTGCCAGATATTGGGGTAAATGCTGAAAGATCAGAGAGACAATGGAACAAGCCATGGCTACTTCTCACCTTGCCAGTTCCAAAAATCCTCTGACTGAATGCCTCTGAGTCCTCAGCCAAAAAAGGTCCAGCAGAGAAAGGCTTAGTTCCTGTCTCCTCGCGCCTTATATATCTTTCTCTGCCCAGCCATATTACATCCTTCCTAGTGCTGGGATTAAAGGCGTGTGATTCCCAAGTACTGGGGGTTAAAGGCGTGTGCCACCAGTGCCTGGCTCTGTTTCTCTCCTAGACTGAATCATTCTTATGTAATCCAGGGTGGCTTTGAACTCAGAGACCCAGATGGATCTCTGCCTCCCGAGTGCTAGGATTAAATGGTGTGCCACCACTGCCTGGCCTCTATGTTTAATCTATTGGCTTGTTTTGTTCTCTGATCTTCAGGCAAAGTTTATTAGGGTACAACAAAATATCACCACACAGATGCAACCAATCCCCATCAAAATTCTAACACAGTTTTTCACAGAACTTCAAAAAAAACAATTTTCAGTTTCATATGGAAACACAAAACCCAGGATAGCTAAAATTATCCTGAATAATAAAAAACTGCTAGAGGTATCATCATCCTAGATTTTAAGTTGTACCACAGAGATATAATCATAAAAACAGCAGCATGATACTGTCATAAAAACAGACTTGCTGATCAATGGACTCAAACTGAAGTCTCAGACATAAGTTCACACACTCATGGCCCCCTAATTTTTGACAAACAAGCCAAAGACTGAGGATAAACAGCATCTTCAACAAATGGTGCTGATTAAACTGGATGGCTGAATGTGGAAGAGTGAAAATAAATTCATACCTATCACCCTGTACAAAATTAAACTCTAAATGGATCAAAGATCTCAACATAAGACCAAACACACTGAATCTGGTAGAAGACAAAGTATAGAATAGTCTTGAACTCAATGGCACAGGAAAAGACTTTCTGAACAGGACATCGATAGCACAGACACTAAGACCAACAATTAATAAATGGAACCTCATGAAGCTGAAAAGCTGTGTATGGCAAAGGGCACTGTCTTTCAAAGTGCCAGGCTACAGAATGGTCAAATATCTCTAACAATTACACATCAGATAGATGATTAGTATCTAGAATATACAAACAACAACAAGCATTACTTGTTACTGAACATCAAGTAAACAAATAACCCAACTAAATGTGAGGTACAAAACAACTAATCAGAGAATTTTCAAAAGATGAAACACAAATGACTGAGAAACAGTTAAAGAAATGTTCAACATCCCCAGCCATCAGGAGATGCAAATTAAGACTTTTTTGAGATTTTTATCTTACGCTAGTAAGAATGGCTGAGTTCAATGAAACAGGTGACAGGCATGCCAGCAAGGATGCAGGAAAAGAGGAACATTTGTTCACTACTGGGGTGTAGGTAGAGTTTTCCTGCCTGGCCCACAGTCAGGACAAATCTCTATCACCCACCAGTCCCACAGCCGCTCAGACCCGACCAATTAAACACAGAGACTTATATTGGTTACAAACTGTATGGCCGTGGCAGGCTTCTTGCTAACTGTTCTTACAGCTTAAATTAATCCATTTCCATTAATCTATACCTTGCCACATGGCTCGTGGCTTACCGGCATCTTCACATGCTGTTTGTCATCGTGGCGGCTGGTAGTGTCTCTCTGACTCAGCCTTCCACTTCCCTGCTTTATTCTCCTCCTTGTCCTGCCTACACTTCCTGCCTAGTCAATGGCCAATCAGTGTTTTATTTATTGACTAATCAGCAACACATTTGCCATACAGAACATCCCACAGCACTGGTGGGAGTGAGAACTTGAACATCTACTATGGAAATTGGTGTGGTAGTTCTTCAGGAAGCTAGAAATAGATCTACCATAGGTCCAACTGTATCACTTTTAGGCATATACTCAAAGGACTCTACATCTCTCTACAGTGGTACTTACTCATCCATGTTAATTGCTATTCTACTCATAATAACCATAAACTGGAAACAGCATAGATGTTTATCAGTTAGTGAGCATATAAAGAGAATATGATATATTTACACAATGGAATATTATTCAGCTGTTAAGAAAAAATATTTCAAGATAGCCATAAAGAATATTGGCAAAAGTAATAACATTCTTTTCATTATTTTTCTTCTAGAAAATACGAATTTTAAAAAGCTCATTATTCTGTTATATTGTGGATTCAATATTATTTACTAAAGAATTAGATAAAATAATATTTGAAAGTAGTAAAGATTTAAAATTTCCCCATTCTTAATTCTCTAAAATGATAAATATATATAGCTACAACACATAAAAGCAATAGTTCTATAAGATTCTCAAGGTTTTATAAAATTATAAGGAGTTGCTGGGAAGAGAATGCTTTTGAACAAGTGAGGTGGATAAACTTGTTAGCAGTGGATATCTGGGGCTTGAGTTCAGGCAGCTGAATGACTCAGCAGTCAGTAGTGTCTAGTTCGTAGAGAGGACTGTGAGGGTGGAAAACTCCGGGGAATAAAGATCAAGGACCAAACCTAGAATGATGCCATCATTTTGTCTCAATAGAAGAAGAAATAAGTAAGGAATACTGAGAAGAAACCACTAGGGGACTATATCGTCATAATATCAGGGAAACCCAGGAGGGATGGGTTTCTTTCTCAAATCAGTTAATGCCTTAGTGAAGGGAAGGTCACTTGAGTGCTAGCTGTGATATATTTAGCAAAAAATGAGGTCTATACCTCCCTCAAAAAGGTCATAAGACATTGAGTTCTTGCTCTGCAAACACACACACACACACACACACACACACACACACACACACACACACACCACCTTCACCATGAACAACAACAGCAACAACAATAACAACAACAAAAATCATGTAGAAATGTAGACCAATGCTAAGTCCGTAGTGTGGGGAACTAAGTGAACTGGTGGGAATATCCCAGACGCTCAAGCTAATAGCAAGCAGGCTCAAGGCATCCATGCAAATACATTTGTTTCCTCACAACTCTGCAAATTTGAAGCATAGGATTCCAGGCACTAAAAACTGACATTTTACACATGCATGCCATGGACTATCATTTTGCGATTTTTACTGGCAATGAAATTATGCCTCAAATCCATTTTGTTCATTAATTCCAGAACCTGTCTATTGAGTTTTGTTTTTCTGATATTAATATAAAAGCCTTCTCTTTATATCCCAAAAGTCAAGAGTCTAGGATGATAAGAGTCTTTGAATGAGGAGCTTGAGGGTCATATAACTATTGGAAGAGTGGGGGAGCAATGTTAATAATTTTGATCTTGTTTAGCTGTTATTTCCCCCAACCTTCCTTTGCTTTATTTATAAATCCCTTTGTTTAATCCATTACCAAGATTTACACATTTTTTTCATCAAGTTCCCAAGAAAATCATTCACATTTGCATCTGTGTAGTAGTAACTCAGGTCCCCTAGTGAAGAGGGCAACAGATTTTAAACTCATTTCCTTCACCCGCTTCTTTTCTTGAATTTGTATCAGACTCAGTAGGAGTCAGATGGGAAATCTGGGCTGAGTGACATAGTCTTTCTTAGGCATCATTTGTACATTATCCAAATGGTCAGATATGTGTCAGCTTCTTATATTTCTTGTGTAGATTAAGTAAGCTAATATGTGTAAATACCTGACAATGAGTTCTCAGGCAGTGGGAGGGGATGATGTTCTCAGTGATGTGGTCTATTTTTCCAACTTTGTCTTTCATTTTCTCACAGTCTGATGGGGTCAGAATCTTTATCACCCTAAGTAATATTTAGTTGCAATGTCTCCCCTCTTTACCCTGCTGAAGTCCGGTTTAGGCTTATGATTTAGCTCAAATGCCTCCCTAAAGTCACAGTCCTCACTTATTCCAACAACTGAAGACAGTTTTTTCTTTTCTACGTATTCTGTTCTAAATGTCCCCTGAGTTGTCTAGAGGTACTTTTATTTTCTCCCCTCAGATTAGATGTCAACAGAGAGTGCATATAGACCCAGCTGTCAAGAAATAGCTATCCCATTTCATCTTAGGGTAGAGAGGCCATGCATTCTTGTGTATGTCTGTGTTGTATGCATATGTACATTTTCATGTGTCTACACATGTCCATTAAAGTCAAGTACCTTCCTTAGGCACTCTCTGCCTTAGTTTCTGAGACAAGATCTCTCCCTGAATACAGAGCACACTGACTGGGCAAGACTAGCCGGCGAATGCCAAGGATCCTCCTGTGTCCATCTGTCACCAAACTTCACTTGGGTGTTGGGATTGAGCCCAGACCCTCATACCTGAACATCTCCCTACCGGAGTCCGTGCGTTCTAAGACATTATTCCTTGATGACTTGTCTTCCTCTCGCCCCTGCTGCCTGTATCAGCTGTACGGCAAAGATTATTGCCTCATAATCCTATTTCCCCAGCAGTTTTCTCTGTCGACACCCTGATATCTCCTCGCTTCAAGGGTTTTCTCTTTTTTCTTCATCCTCTCCTTAGGGAGCTTTGGTCTTGATCATGTACCGATATATTTTCTGCTTCCTGCTCCTATTCTAACCAAACTACAAGGCTGCCAATTAATACAGCAATGCCATGTACCACTGCTTGTCTTCCACAGCTTAAATCTCTGTCTAAGGGGTAATGTACTTAACCCCATACCATAGTTATTGTCCTCACCCCTAGCAGTACAGTCTGTCCCTGGAGTTTACCCTTTCTTGTTTCTGTGACTTGATCTTAACTGGAACCAGCTTCCTATCCCCAGGCTCCATTCTCTTCTTCATGCCATTATTACCCTAACCTTAGGAACTCCATATTAAGCATCTGGAAGTAACCAGTCTTGATATACAGCACAGTCTGCTCACCTGATGCTCACTACATCCATCTTTGCCTCTGTGTAGTGATGGCTTCCATCTTGTAACTCCCATTCATTTTAAGGTCTTTAAAGGCTTGGGCAGTAAATTTATCACTCTCATTCCCCACAGAGGCTCCCTAAATGTCTTGCAATTAAAAGGGTTTTAAAACAAACAACCAGTGAAGGGAATAGATTAGGATCACTGTTTGGATTTGAAGATATTCATTGTGTGTCATATGGAATCCTTTTCACCTGATGAGATGAGTTTCTAAATGGTCTTACTAAATAAAAAACACAGAGCCAAATATAGAGGTGAAAGCCTTAGAGAACAGGGAAATAGGAATAGCCACCAGCCAACCTTACCTCACCAGCTCTGCAGCTTCCAAATGCAAGCTACTTCCTGTCTTACCCGTGCCTTTATTGCCTTGCTGTTCTGCCCTCTCATTGGCTATCTTAGCTCAGCTACCTCACTTCCTTGTCACTGCCTGTCTATACAGACCTCCAGGTCTCTATGGTTGCTACTGGGATTAAAGGCGTGTGTTACAACACTTGGCTCTGTTCCCTAGTGTGGCCTTGAACACACAGAGACCCTGCCTAAGTGACAGGATTAAGGGTGTGTGCTACCATTGCCTGACTTTTGTGTTTACTTAAAATGGCTTGCTATTTCCTCTGATCTCCAGGCAAACTTTATTTATTAACATACAAATAAAATATCACCACATTTCAGCACAAATAAAATATCACCACAACCTGCAGCTATTCTATCAACTTTCTTCCGATGAAGCCTTTGTTTGGGGGCCAGAGCTTTGGGATAGAGATACTCAGGCCTCTTGAGTGAGAGAAATTGCTCCGTGTACAGCATCAGCACTAGAGAGAGAAAAAAACCCTTGTCTGAAATAGGCATTTCCTTCTACTTACAACACACTCAGCCCAAGGCTGGTGCTGACAAGATGATTGCTGGGGAATTGAGACAATGCCATCAGGAAGATGTTGGGGCTGACAGTCATCTTCAAAGGAACGCTACAGGACCACATGTAGTGTAAATGCAGCTCCTGTTTGTCCTTGCTACAACGACATGTTCACTTTAGTAACACAGAACACTTCTTTGGAGCAACATGCTATATCTGGTTGCCAGCTTTTTGAATAAAAAGAATGCTTGAAACATACTAAAGGAAGCCAACTTTCTTGCTCAACGCTGGTATTTATAATTATTGGGAAATTAAATAGAATGGAGAAAAATGGTAATGAGATAATTAAAACTGATAAAGTGATGTACAGTTTACTGCTTTCATGTCAGCAAGGAAGCAACTTCTATATTGTCCTAGATTGCATATTTTCATTTTGAATTTTTATTCTTTCCTTTTCCAGTGGCTTCTAGTGTGTGTGTGTGTGTGTGTGTGTGTGTGTGTGTGTGTGTGTGTGTGTGCACACTCCTAAGCAGGTCCATATGTAGATCACTGATAACATTACCAAGGAATTTTGAGAATTAAGGATTTGAAATTCTTTTGAATATTAACATAGCATACCAGTTAAAAATTGCACTCTTGGCAGAGAAAGAGTCCAGTGGGGGCATGATGATGATGATGATGATGATGATGATGATGATACAATGTGTGGTGATATATTGTGTACCCTAATAATATTTGTCTGAAGATCAGAGGACAGAACAAGCCACTAGATTAAACATAGAGGCCAGGCAGTGGTGGCACACACCTTTAATCCTAGCTTTCAGGAGGCAGAGATCCATCTGGATCTTTGTGAGTTCAAAGCTACCCTGGACTACATGAGATTGACTCAGTCTAGGAGAGAAACAGAGCCAGGGAGTGGTGGCACACACCTTTAATCCCAATTCTTGGGAGTCACATGCCTTCAATTCAAGCACTAAGAAGGACGTAATATGGCTGGGTAGAGAAAGGTATACAAGGCATGAGGAGACAGGAACTAAAGTTTTTGGCTAGAGGCCTTTTGGCTAGAGAGCTTTTTAGGCTGAGGACTCAGAGACATTGAGTCAGAGGATTCCTGGAGTTGGCGAGGTGAGACGTGGCAGTGGCGTGTTCCTTTGTCTCTCTGATCTTTCAGCATTTACTCCAATATCTGGCTCTGGGTTTTTATTAAAAGACCAATTTAACATTTGAGAAACAACAATGACTATATAGTAGCAAAGATAAAAATATTTAAGTGAAAAATGGACAGAAATCCCAAGGTGACAGGTGTGTAGGACTTTTCAAATGCAATTGATCCAGGAGGCCAGAAATTTTCTTGCCGACTGCCTTTCAGAGGAATTCCAACAGCCTGTTCAATGGATAATATGATTTTCAAAAACACCTGGAAGTTGTTTACTCATTCTTATATTTATACAGACTCTCACGTAGCCCAGGCTGGTACGTAAAGCTTTGTGAAGTGGAGGATGGCTTTGAACTTTTGATCCTCATGCCTCTACCTTCTGAGTGCTAAGGTTGGCAGTGCTGGGGAACACACTAAAGGTCTTGTGTATGCTGGGCAAGCGCCCTGTCAGTCAAGCTCCATGGTGTACTAGATAGAAGTATTTCTTACAGCAGGAGAAGAGCAAAGGAAAATTCAAATCAAAGAAATAAATATATGAGAGAATCATCGCCAACATTTGGAATATTTAAAATCCAAAGATAATTTGAACAGAGAGGAGCGAAATGGGTCCATCTGATCCTGATGTGTGTAATCGTTTATTGGCAGTAGGAGTTAAATGAATATCCTCTTTGCTAGGGGTATGTTTCACTAGTTACAGATTTTCATTTGTAAGTACTCATGTAATCATAATGTCAAACAGTTTCTTGGTCTGTGATTTCATAGTAAAGGGCTGAGATGTAAGGAGCTCATCTAGAATGGATGTCTGGCAAACCTTGATGATACCCAAGTGATGCTGCAGCTGACTGGTATCAGGAGATGGAGAGAGAGAGAAAGAGAGAGAGAGAGAGGGAGAGAGAGAGAGAGGGAGAGAGAGAGAGATACAGAGGAGGTTGGGAATAGTGAAAAGAGTCAAAATTACAAATGTAATCAGTGTACCTGAGTGGTAGAGGAAGGCTAAGTCAGATGGGAGCTGGGCATGGTGACTAGTCCTGTTTCAGTGAAGTCAATCGACACCATTACCAACACATGGAACAAACAATGAAATTGAAAACTGCAATGGTTCTTCTATGCGATGGTACTATCTCAGGTGATTCTGGTATGTCTCGGATGAGATTGATGTTTATATTGGTAAATTTTCTGGCACAGGTTCCCCTCCCTAGTATTAGGTGGCCTTGGCTAGTACTTGAGAACAAAATGGCAGACCCTTTCCTGTGTAGGTGAATTCTTCATGACTCAAGGCCTTTGACTGGGACACTGGCTTTTTCCTACCTTTGGACTCAAGAAATAGTAGCATGTCACGTGCTTTCCGTCTGCAGACTTTGGAGTGGAAATGTGAAATAACAATGTTCCTAGGCCCCCAGCTTCCCAGTTCACACTGAAGATCACGGGACTCGTCAGCCTTTGTAGTTGCATGAGCCAATTCTTTATAATAAATTATCTGTCTGCCATCTATCCATTTATCCATATATCTTTAATGTATCTATCAATCCATCTATCTACTTATATATACACATGTTTACATGTGTAGGTACACCCTGCCTAATGCATCAAGAAATGTAGATATAAATATATTACTTAGAATTATGACAATACTAGCAGAAAGTCTAAAAGCCCAAATGGGAACTTTTAAATAATAGGATTCAGAGAAAGGGATTTGAGTGGAGAGATAAGGCTTCATGATACTATGATTTTTCTTTGTTAAAGGCATGTATTAATGTATGAGACCATAAAATACCAAGCTTCAGTAAATCTCTTTAAACTATGAATTTCATACTTAACTTTTCTTTTGAAAACTTTTCAACATTTTAGGAAAAATACATGAAATTCATGTTATTTGAATATTGAATTTGTAATTGTACAAAAGCACATAAGATTGAGAAAATTTACAATTCAGAGTAGTGAGTTTGAATTTTAAAAGGCCCATACATAATTAGATCCTCTAACAAGCTTGAGCGAGTGAACATGTCTAAAGGTGTTAATTGCTCATTTCTTTTAAGGGAATGTACTCTTTTGTGTGTAGACACTAAGTTTTAAAAAGCTGCTTCATTTATTAAACCACATTGTGTTGAAAGCAGTGATCATGTGAGGCTGAAGTTGGTGGGATACGAGTGATGAATCTAACTGAATAAAGAACTGGGTATTGCTTCATAGCTATGGCTCTCAGTACTCAGCATCACACACTGCAGGAGATTTGAACTATCAGGGAAATCAGGACCTCAAATGGCAACACATCTGTCACCATTTGATCAGGACACACCAATGACAATCAAAGCACTTTAAGAACAGGTGGGAAACTGTCACTGTGCACTCTGATGTGATGTGATGGTTCTGCTTTCATGTCCAGAATGATTGTGTTTTGTGGGCTGGTGAAAAAGCTGAGGCAACTAACTCCCTTGTGAATCAAGACTTCTGCAGTCAGTTGCATTCCTGATACCCCCTGCATCCAGCCAGCATGCCTAGTTCCGGGCACTTGCTGATGTAAGCTATGAGTCATCTTGGGAGCTCTCACTCACTGTAGACCATGAACCAAACATTGAATTTCAGCAAAACTAATACACAGAACCTCAAGTAAAACCTCATGACACACCACCCTAGGAACCCAAGTTAATTCATTTATTGTGTGCATGTGTGTGTGTTCATGTATGTACATGTGGGCACATCTATGCCATGCCACACATGTGGAGTTCAGAAGATAGCCATCTTCCTCCTAGTTGGAGATAAGACTACTGTATCCTTTGCTACTGCATTTGTCAAACTAGCTGATCTGCGCACTGGACATTCTCCTCTCTGCCTTCCATCTTGCTGCAAGCATGCTGGGATTTCAGAGGAGCACCACTGTGCCTGGCTTTTATACAGGTTCTGGGGAATTAAATTGTGTGTTCACACTTGTGTGTTAAGCAGTTTATCCACTGAGCCACTTCCTTAGCCAGGAACCAAAATTTATAAGGATCAGATCATTTTAGGAGCCTGAGCTAGCAAATGCCTTTGAGGGAATTAATTGTTCTTTCCTTCCAAGTAAATAAATTCAGCCAGAGCCTGATGTGAATAAGTTCCTAATATTAAAGTTGTACTGACTTAAACTCTATAAAGTAATGGCTTCATACAGCTGGGGAAGGTGTGACAATTGCAATCACAAAAGGATTTATTAGGAAGGGTCCACTTTAGACCCAGGATGTGCGGATCTGGAGCATCACAAATTGTATATAAGAGGGATTTGCCTTGATTTTATGCTCCTGATTGTAATCAGTCTGCATCAATGCACCTGCCAGTTCCCACACATATTTTGGTGGATATAAGTCTCTAGTTTGGGAACATGGTTTGGTTTTTTTGCATTAGCTGAAATCCCAGAGAGTCATGGATTAGCCAACCTTAGCTGTGTTCTAACCCACTCTCCAAGACACCGTGTAATCCCTGAAATAAAAAGAGATTTTAGGGGAAGATATATGAATGTAATAGAAGTGTAGCACTGAGGGTCCTTCACGAACGCATTCAACAACTATTCATGTGATGATTACAGTCCACGACAGTCATGCTACCCCAAGCTTCTGATAGCTCCTGTGCCTTCCTAACTGAATGTTGGTGCCTTTTCTTGGTATTCTGTTGTTATGTTTTGTTTTTGTTTCTTAGAGAGAGAAAATTTCATTTGTTCTTTCCCAATGTGGATGCCCTTATTTGTTCCTACCTATAACTAGATGGAACTTCTACAATTACATTAGCAGGGGTGGTGGGAGAGGGCACCGAAGCTTTGTTCTTGATCTCAGGGACTTAACTTTCAGTTGCTCAGCAGGCTTTTAAACCATGGCCTTAATTATGCTGAGTTGCATAAGCACAATACCCCAAACAAGAGTAGAAACATACATATAGCAAAATAACTTTAAATTTGTATCAATAAACCAAAATCCATATCGATGTAAAGTACTTTGAGATTAATATTTGTTTTTTAGATTAGAGTAGATTCAATAATCTACCCTCTTATCTCATCATTTCTATATCCTAGCCCCTATTTTTTCCTTCAGAAAGAGATCTTTGAATTTAACTCCTTTCTCTAGCTTCTTTTCTGACTATGACCAATAACAACTTGTAACCAACCCCCCTTAAATGATAACAAACACCCATAACCCATCTTTTGGGAATGTGGGCATTGTTTAAGGGATTTGTTGTTTTCTTTCAAATTTTTTTTGTCTTTTCCTTGATTTCTTTAAGGGAATTTTTTCATTTCCTCTTTAAGGACCTCTACCATCTTGATAAAGCTATTCTGAAGACTGTTTTCTTGTGCTTCAGCTTTGTTGGAATGTTCATGTCTTGCCATCATAGGATTGATGGGTTCTGGTGGTGGGTGCCATATTGGCCTTTCTGTTATTGAACGTGTTCTTCCACCAGCATTTAGGCATCTGGATTTGGGATAATTATAGGCTGGATGTTGATTCCTGTGTTTGTCTTTGTTGGGGGTGTTTTGTTCCTTTGTTTCCTGTTTCTTCTCTGGTCTTCTGGCCTAAATGACCACGGGTTCTGCTGTCTGGGAAGTCTTCAGGTTCAGGACGGTGTCTCCGTTGAAGGAAGACAGGGCAGGAACTCAAGGCAGGTACATGGAAACTGGAACTGAAGCAGAGAACATGGAGGAACACTGATAACTAACTTACTCCTCATGATTACTGTGCTTTCTTTCATATATATAATCCAGGACCACCTGCCCAGTGGTGGCAGCACCCATAATGAGCTGGGCCCTTGAATATAAATCATTAATTATGAAAATGATCCATAGACTTGCCTACAGGTCAGTCTCTTCCCAGACAACACTGGCTTGTGTCAGGTTGACAAAAAACTAATAGCACAGTCATCTTCCCTGGCAGGTCCATGCTTTTAGTTTTAAAGGAAATTTCACGTTGATTTCCATAGTGGCTAAACTAACTTACACTCCCTCCCCCTGCCATTGCTGTCTGAGGATTTCTTTGTTTGTAGCATTGGGAGCATTTGTTGTTTTTAGTTTTCTTAAGGATGGCTTGAGTGGTCTGGGTGAGACAGATTCTCGATGTAATTTGATATCCCCGATGGTAAACCATGTTGAATATTTTCCTATGTTTATTTGCCATTTGTTACTCACCCCATTTCTTTCTCTCCCTCATGCGTTTTGTGGTCATATTTTCATGATCCTGAATGGACATGTGGAGGACAAAGGTCAACATCACATGTCCTTATCTATAGTTCTCTCTCTTATTTTTTGAGACAGATCCATATGGACTTGAAGCTCACTCATTCCTCTTGACTGGCGGATTAGTGAGGACCTGGGATCTGTCTCCATCCCCTCAGTGCTGGTGTTTCAGGTACTCACCACTGTGCTTGGGCGTTACATAGATGTCAGGAATCCTAACTTAGATCCTCATGATATGCAGCAAGGATGTTACCCACCGAGCCATTTACACCCCCCTCACCCCCCCACCCCCCGCTGCGACTTCATCTGAGAATTGTCTGTCCATTTCATTAGCTCTTTCATTGAATAGATTGTTTACTTTGTTGACATTTGACCCTCTGTTGAGTGTATAGATTTTCTCTTTCTGTAGGCTGTTTATTCAGTTAATGCTTGTTTTACTGTGCAGAATCTTTCAAATTTTAAATCCAATTTGAATTGATTATGGCAAAGTAAATGGTTTTTCTATATGGATTTTGTATTCTGCTACTTTGCTGAAAGTATCAGTGTTAAGTGTTTTCTTGTGGAAGCTTTAGGGTCTTTTAACTATAAGGTCCTATCATCCACAGATAGTGGCATGTTGACTTCTCCTATGTGTATCCCTTTTATTTCTTTCTCTTACCTTGCTGCCACAAGCCTCAAGCACTACCCTCAGTATGAGGAGAGAATGGACACCCTTGTCTCATCCCTGTGTTTAGGGGAAATTCTTTGAGTATCTCCATTTTGTTTCATGTTGACTATAGGGTTTTCCAATATGGCCTTATTATGTTAAGAAAGTAACTTCTATTCCTGGTTTCTTCTAGACTATTATCATGAAGGCATGTTGGACTTTGTGATTTCTGTCCTTAGATTCCTATATGTGCACAGGCAGTTCCCATTTTTAGTGGTTCTCAGTTTTGTACCGTATCTGGTGTCATTTGAGAAACAGTAAAATATATTTTCTTATAGTTTCACCTCATTGCCAAGATGTTTTATGTAGTATTTTTGCAGACACACTTTTTTTTATTGTACCCCTTCATAAGAAATTTTTCTAGACTTTTATCCATTAAAGCCACTTCAGGATTTTCATAACGAGAATAAAACATGTTCTATGGAGCTGACTCATCACCAGTTTCTCATGATCAATGTCTAACTTCAATGTGACAATCAGTTCACCCAATCATTCTTATGGTCATTGTGATAAAATATTTATATAAGTTATTTAAATATTGATAAGGAAAACCACAATGTAGAAAGGGGTTTCAGTTTCATTTATTTTAAAGGTCAACAGCTCCCCTGATGTTTTCCTCTTTTGTGCAATTGCATGGACATAGTGAGAAACCGTGGTTTCTGAGAGGAAAACATAATAAAACTGGCAGATAATACCCAGACTTGGCCTAAGTAGTAATCAGTGAAGTGGCTGCTCTTACATCTTGATTTATAGATGTTACTGTGGTGCAAAGAGCCATTGACTTTATATGGGTTGAAGCTTTGTTTAGGGTTAGGAAAATAAGCCATTCTTGTACCAATGGTTCCTAATGATGTTAAGATTCCTAAATGTATCTTCTTACTTAATGTATTTTCCTATTAAATGCTCTCTTTTCAATTTGTCTAGATTATTCTCTCTGTATATGTTTAAGACTATAATTATAATCTCAAAAAATAAAAAATACAAAAATAATATAAATTCAATCAGCTAGTAATGAAATTATGTAAGTTAGTTACTAGGTATTCAGGATTTTGTTGGCAAAAGACCATCATCTGAGGGGCTTGGAAAGGTGGGTGGCTTAAAAATAGTTTTGTAAGTTTTATTTGGCACAGACGCCTGGTGCAGATTAGAATTGCTTTCTAAGACACAGTCTGATTCATTCAGGCCCTTTTCTCTGTGGCTGGTTTCTTTATTTTTGTTTGTTTTGTGTGTGTGGTTTTTCTGGCCTTCTCTGGCTCACAACTCCTCCTTGCAAGTCTGGTTAAATGGTGGATAATGTTGATGGTTTGCCCACCACAGTTTCTCTCTTCCTTAAGAATATTCTTTCAGGAGCAGTTAATCCAGGCTCTCAGTATGAGGGGTTTCAGGCCATTGAGTGGGGCAGGCATGGTGGCAGAAGTGGGGGACATAAGAAGTCAGGAAGCCTGGAATTATGAATGCTGATGCTCAGCTCATTTTCCTCTATTTACTCAGTCCCAGAGCCTGGCCCATGGAGTGATGTCACTCGATAGTTGGAGTGGATCTTCCTAACGCAACGAACCCAGTTTGCAACCAGAGACATGCCTAGAGATTTGTTTCCTAGGTGACGATAGATCATGTCAAGTTGACAGCTACTATTAGCCATTATGTACACACCTTTATATAAAATATTGTATGTACATGATTTTCCCTTTAGACGTAACATTTACCTTCTCCAGGGACCAACTTCTCTGTGCTCTCGCCTTAAGTGGGGTGGTTATCTCTGCAGAAGTCAGTCTTTTCTTTGTTAACTTCATACCAAACTTATGGCAGGATCAGGCTTTAGCATATAGTAATAATCAATTTAGCCAAATAATCAGTGACCTTCAGTCCTGAGGATGTTGAAAATGGATGGTGTGTAGTTTAGTGGAGTTGATGGGATTTGTCCATTGCGACAAATGACCGTGAACCACATCTTTGTATTCAGACATTTTTATATTGTGATGGTACCATTTGTAGGCAGGGACTGCTTTCATAGCCCTTGTGTATGAGCTGAACTGGTAAATTTTTTCCTGACTGACAGAATGTGACTAAAATGGCGTGGTACAAGTAAGTTCAAAGCCATCTTATATCATTCATTTTCAATTTATTGGAGAATCTACTCCAGTCAATTGGAGGTTGAGAATCCAAAGATCAGAGAATGAATCCACAGTCAGATAAATAGACACGCTCCTGATGAGTGGTCAGTGTCCGCAGGTAAATGAGAGACACTAAGTAAGGCTCAAAGAACTGCCAAGCAGGAGCTGGAGAGATGGCTCAGCAGTTACGAGCACTTGTTGCTCTTGCAGAAGACCTAGGTTTGGTTTCTAGCACTCACCAAGTGGCTTATAACCATCCATACTTTTAGTTCCAGTGGATTTGATGCTCTCTTTTGACCTCTATGGGCACCAGGCTCACATATGGTATACATACATTCATGCAGGCAAGGCACTTATATTCAATCAATCAATCTTGAAAACAAGAACTGCCAAACTGACATCCAAACAATTATGAAAGGCTATGAAAGACTTTTATTCCATAATAGGTAATAGAAACAAACTCAATATGGAAGACAGCTAAAGGGTTGCTGTGGTTTGCTTGTAGTTTGAGTGTGCCCCGAAGTCCCCGTGGAAGGGATTGCCTCCTGGTGCTATAGGAGGTCCTTAGAACAATGTGGGGTGCCCACCACAGGAATGAAGTGCCCCTCCTAGCCTCCACTCTCCTCTTTGCTGCACTTTGAAGACGTCGCTATTCTGCTCTTCGGTGTTCTCTTGCATGCCATGCGGCCACCTGCCACCCTCACTCGCTGAGCCGATGCAAGTGCCAAGTCTGTGACCCTCTCAAGCTGTGAGCCAGACAGGTCCTTCCTCTTTTTAGCTGCCTGGGGTATTTGGACCCTTAAAACTGTGATGCAAAAAAAAAAAAAAAAAGTCTTTTCTCTTTGCAGCAACTGCCTTCGGTATTTCACTGCAGTAGCAAGTCGCTGGCTAATAGAAGCACATCCACCACTAGAGCATGTTAGACAGACATAATTCACATTGGTATTCCACACTGTATTTTCATCTTTTGTTTCTTTCTTTAAAAATTGTGTCATACCCTGGATTTTGTTCAAAAGCATACCTGTTTCTTTTGATGCCAAAATAAGCATGAGAACTTTCCTAAATATAAGAGCTCTCAAGGAAGGTGTTTTAATTGGTCTGTAAAAATGTGAACCCTGGCATACATGCTGCACTTCAGTTTGAATACCATGGTGTTTCTCATATGCGGCTTTGAAATACACAGCAGTGAGGACAAAGATGGACGGAGCTGTGGATTCCTTGTAGCTCTGCCTGAATGCTGTATCTTTCATTTGTCATGTGATGAACTCCTCACCTTCTCCCCTGTATCCTTGAATAAGAATGAAAGTCTTAGTTACATGATTTTGGACAGTGTACTTAAGACATCCTGGTGAGAGCCTTTGACCTGATTTCTGTCAGTTCTTTACAGACTCAAGGCTTTGAGTTTTTTTTTTTTAATTGAGGAATATGTCGCCTGTTTATTTTTATTGTTGCAAGAAGGAAATTAATGGTTGCTTGGCAACCAGTTGCCTATCAGCTTCCTAAAGCAGGAGGAATTGCTAGGTAAATCATGAGATGTTTTCTTTTCAGAAAAGATAGGACTTCCAAACATATTCTACTATCTTAGAAGCATTAGCAAAACAAAACAAAAATAATGAAATGACCCAATTTTACATTTGACCAATTTGCTATAGTTCTGTTATTAAAATATTGGAAAATGGATGCAGTCAGTCGAAAATATTCCCTGCACTGATCCAGATGTGTGTTCAGTATGGAAAGCTGCTTATTCCCTCCCCTTTACTCCCAAGGACTTCTTCTCCATGTGCAGGGTTAAGGTACAGAAAATGGACTCTCCATTAGCACTCTGCAGTTTTGGTATTGCCCCTGGAAATGACTATTTCATGTAGTTCAATTTAGTTTTTATCAGAGTAATTGAGATAATGGATTTAAAAGGATTGAGTAATAAAAAGGACTCGAGTCTAAGAATGGAGGAGCTCATTATGTTTGTTTTGTGGCTGACTAGTTCACCAACAGACACGGCCCCTTCTGTGCTTACCTGGATCATGCAGGATTGGACTATATAATCTGTGGAGCCATGGTCAGCAGAAACATTTTAAATGATCTCAGAAAACAATTTCTAACTTTTAAGCTAATGCATCTTAACTTAATAGATACTACGATATGTATGTAAATAAAATTCAAACTGCAATTCCAGGGGGTGGTCGAAAGGACAACAAAGCAATCAGAGGGGCCCATGAGCTACAGAAGAATACAGAGGATAGAGACAAAGACTTTCAGTAGAACGAAGAGAAGAAAATGAGAGTGTTCGTTGTGTAGGTTGTTTATATTTTAGGGGCATATCACCTTGATGTGATTTCATAATTGCTCTACTAAGAACTGATTATAAAATTACAGACATGTTTCATGAAAACCCAGCAGTAGCATGGTGAATGATTTTCTTCCCAAAGAACCAGATGATGTGTTAAATCCCTCTACATTTTGTCATGAAATTTAAAAGGAAGGCAGTATATTTCTCTCACTATAAATGTTTCAGATATACTAATCTCTTGCTTAATCTGCAGGAAGTAGTGATTAAAGAGTGATGACCAAATAAAATTTTCAGCCTATATTATGAACTCAGGAGGCTCTGTATTAGCAAAGTGGGGGGCAAGAGATCCCCACGTCCTTGCTTCGTCACTACACTGGTAAAACCACCTAGAAACTGGAGGGAAAACTCCCTAGGAACTCTGAGTAAAATAGCCAGAGCTCCATAGCAGACAGCTGCTTAGGCTCCATTATGAAAGGCATTTTGATTACCCTTGCTCCATCTTCTGGTCCAGTGCACTCTAGGGCTAAAGGAGGAGCCAGTCTGGTTGCCAGATCCCTGACTAGAACAGCCCGAAGCAGAGCGATTTAATTTCAAGATTTTGATCGTCTGAGGATTACTTGAGGAACAGCCACTGCCTGACTTAGAGTAAGGAATAGGAAGTCCTCCTGAGAACTGCGAGGGTTTGTGGACACGCACATACCGAAGGCAAGATGTCACAGGTAACGTTTTCCACTCAAACATCCACAGTGCTAAGGAACGCTAGAGTGGTGCTCTCAGGAAAAAAAAAGACACTGTAGCATGAATCTTAAAAGTTATTAATAAAATCAAACCTGGAGCCAGGTATTGGGGTGTACTGGAAGATCAGAGAGACAGAACAAGCCACAGCTAACCTCACCTGGCCCACTTCTCAGCTGGTCTTGTTTCCTCAGACTGGAAGCTTCTGTGTCCTCATCCCAATGGATCTCAGCTGAACTGCTGCTGCTAGAAGCCTGAAAGCTTAACCAGCCAAATGCTTCCAGTTTCTGGTCCTCATGCCTTATATACCTTTCTGCTTTCTACCACCACTCCCTGGGATTAAAGGCTCGCTTTCTGGGATTAAAGGCGTGTGTCACCATGCCTGGCCATTTCCAATGTGGCCTTGAACTCACAGAGATCCAGAGGGATTTCTACCTCTGAAATGCTAGGATTAAAGGTGTGAGTGCCACCATTTTCTAGCCTTTGTATCTAGTGGCTGTTCTGTCTCTGACCCCAGATAAGTTTATTAGGGTACACAATATTTTGGGGAACACAATACCACCACAAGACATAGAAAAACAGCCAAGCCTTTGAAGTTGAAAAACTACATGTGACACAGGCAAGAATGCATCTTCTAAAAAGAATAAGGCCTCTCCCTTCAGGTCTCCTAGGGCTAATCTTTAGTTCTGTAGAAAGCTTAGCCAATCAATGAAGAATATCCTGACACTGAGTCACTCTCTACAAAGTCAGAGACATGGCTGTTATTTTCAGCAACAAAATCAAAAGGCACATGATGGAATAGGAAAACACGGCTCATTCAAGGGAACAAAAATAACTGACAGAAAGCACACTCGAGGGGGTTTGAACTGAGAAAGACCTGTGGAGGATGAATTACACAGAGACTTCAGAATCATGGTCTCCAGTAGATCAAGAATGTAAAATAAAACACGAGGAAGAGCTAAACAACGTGTCAAGAAAACGATGTGTCTACACAGCACGACTAGCAAAGGGACAGAGATGACGGGCGTTGTAAAGATGGGAAGCGTCATACCTCAGTCGGATAATTTACTAAAGGAACTCTGCAGCAGCAGCAGCAGCTGTAGGTGGGGAGGGGTCGGTAAACGCAAGGACAGAAGTGATGTAAGGACTGAGTCTGAAGAATAGGAAAAGGACTGAAGAATAGCGAACAGTCCGAGAAACTTATGGACACCATCAAGGCCCAAACACTGTAACAGGCACAGGATTAGAATAAGGCAAAAGCGACAGAGGTGACTGAAAACACTCCCGACCTGATGAATGATTTCACAAGTGTAGGAAACTGGGAGAACTCTGGGAAAACTCCAATAGACCCAGGTTGAGACACATTACAACCAAACTGCATAAAGCCCAAGAGAAGTCAGCAAGAAAGAAGTGACTTACAGATAAGCAGAGTCTTCAGTAGTGTTGCCAGCCTGCTTCCCAGTGTCCCCAAAGGCAGCAGGATAATGTATTTTAAGTGCTAAAGGGAAATAAACCTATCAGTTGAGAATTCTACGTCTGGTAAAACTTTGCTTTAGAAGTGAAGGAGAAACTCCACACTCACAATGGTTGAACTCGTACATTTTATGCCATTTACATTTAGCTATAACTGAAACCAAAACAATCCCAAAGACATGAACGCATGTGTGACATGAGAAACAATTATTTCTTGAGCATTATTTATGTCATTGGACTTAACATATATGTATTTATGTGTAGTTAGTCCACATATAAATAGTTCATTTGTTTACTATGATAACAATATGAAGACAATACAGGCTAATGAAAAAGATAGAATTTAAATATACATTGGTTTTAAATATACATTGGTTTAAGTAAAAATCCTATTTTTTTCTACAGTTTCATGAAAAGGAGACAAGAGGAAGAAGGAATTCAGGAATTTATTATGAAAATAAAATTAATATGCACATTGCAGGAAATATGTATAGAAACTAACTACCAGAACATTCTTAAGCATTCTCAGTGTTCATGTGTGAAACAGTAATGTTTAATATTTTAGAAATACAGGACATAATTTCTTAAACAGTTTTAAGATTTATTTTATTTTATATGTATGAGCGTTTTGCCTGCCTGAATGTATGTGCACCATATACTTGCCCATGGAGGTCAAAAGATTAGATCCCCTAGAACTGAAGTTATGGATGATTGTGAGCCACCAGGTGGCTTCTTGGAACCAAACCCAGGTCCTCTGTAAGAGCAACAAGTGCTCTTAAAGGCTGAGCCATCTTTCCATCCCTAGAAATAATTTCTTAGTAAAATTAACCTCCCCCCGCAAAGGAAACTCTATTTCACTATTTGATTAGGGAGGTGTTAGTATCTTTGCTATTATGGATTTCACACATTACCCCAATGTGTATTCTATTTCTTTTTTTTTTCTTTTTTTTTGAGTGACAGCTGTCTCCCAGCCTCTGTCAATGAGTGGCTGTCACATGAGGGAGTCTTAGGCAGTCACTTGTGAAGAGTGCTGTGCCTCCATCTGACCTCAAATGTTCTCACCAGTGCCCTCTGTTCCTTTTCAAACTCTTAGTTACTAATACACAGTTATTCAATGTGGCATTAGAAACCATCAAGGTGTCTAAATCTCAGTCACCACAGTGCTCGAAAAGTTGTAGAACGCTGTATCTGTTCACTGACCCAATATTTTCCATAATTTACAAATACCTTCTTTGTATGTTTGAGTCAATATTACTTTTAATGTTTTTAAAATAGAAGTTGTTCTCTTATAACATAGCTATTGTGATCTCACTTACAATAATTGCTGACATTCTGTATTCTACTTTTAATCCTGAGTAGTTTGGGATGTTAAGGATTAGGACATTAGTAAGATGGGGAATGATGACTTTCCAGAACTTGTTTATCTATGGAATTATTCATTTAAATAAGAATTGTGTTAGTTAGCTTTCCACTGCTGTGAGAAAACCAAGAGAGATCAATTCAAAGGATAAACAGTGAATTTTGGCTCATGGGTCTCGAGGCTTTGTGGTAGTTTGGATATAATTGACTTCCGTCATCTCATAGGCAGTGGCACTATTAGGAGTTGTGACCTTGTTGGAGTAAGTGTGGCCTTGTTGTGGGAAGTGTGTCACTGGGGTGGAGAAGGCCTTTTGAGTTCTCCTATGCTCAAACTACCCCCAATTTCACAATCTACTTCCTGTTACCTCCTGATCAAGATGTAGGCAGCACCGTGTTTGCCTGCATGCCGACATGCATAGTGCATGGTTCACTGTAAATACTACAATATAACCATGTGAAAACAATACCACTGTAGGATGACGGACTGTTAGGAAGCCTCTTATGAAACAGACAAAAGTGTTGGTGAAAATGTACATGTGAGGGCTGGGGTTGCTGCTCAGTGGTAGAACATTTGCAGAAGCATGTGTTCCTGGGGCTTAATTCCCAGTTATACAAACATAAAGTGTCAGGAAACATTCATATACAATTAATGGAAATGTAAATAAGTATAGCATTATGGAGATGCCTTTAAGAACTAAGACTAGAACTGCTGTACGATCCAGCAATCTCACATCTGAGAATATATCTGTGGTTGTTGGAATCAAAATGGCCCCCATAGGCCCATAGGGAATGTCACTCTTAGGAGGTGTGACCTTGTTGGAGTAGGTGTGGCCTTGTTGGAGTAGGTGTGGCCTTGTGGGAGGAAGTGTGCCACTGGGGTAGGCTTTGAGGTCTCAGAAACTCAAGTCAGGCCACTGTATCTCTTTCTGCTGCCTGCAGATCCAGATGTAGAACTTTCAGCTCCTTCTCCAGCACCATGTCTGCCATTGTGCCACCATGCTTCCCATCATGATGATAATGGACTAAACCTCTGAAAGTGTAAGCCAGACTTAATTAAATGTTTTCCTTTATAAGAGTTGCCATGGTCATGGTGCCTCTTTACAGTAATAAAACCCTAACTTAGATAATATCCCACCCACAAAAAATGAAAACAGTATTTCTAAGATATCTGCACCCCCTGCTTATTACACACTATTCAACAATATTCATGATTTAAAACAATCCAAGTATCTGTCAAAGGATGAGTGGAAATGAAGTATATTCTATCCAACACCTGTCTTATCTATCTATCTACCTATCTACCTACCTATCTATCTATCTATCCATCCATCCATCCATCCAACCATCCAACCATCCATCCATCCATCCATCCATCCATCCATCCATCCATCCATCCATCCATCCATCCATCCATCCATATCACTACCATTTAGTCTGAACAATAGGTAAATCTAATTTTGAATGAAACTAATGACATAAAGTAAATATTAAAAATCAAATACTGTGTGATTTTATTTGTGTAGGAAACTAAAAACATTGAACTAATGGAAGCAAAGGGTAATAGGGTGGTCTTTTGGGCTAGAGTGAGGAGAATGGGAAGACCTTGGTCAAAGGATATCAATTTTCCTTTATACAGGATGAACAGTTTCTGGAAATCTAATGTAGAACATGGTAATTTTTTTTTATAACCTTGTCTTAGTTAGGGTTTCTATTGCTGTGACAAAATACCATGACCAAAAGACAAGTTGGGGAGAAAAGGGTTTATTAGGCTTACACTTCAGCATTGCTGATCATCACTGAAGGAAGTCAGGGCAGGAACTCAAACAGGGCAGGATCCCCGAGGCAGGGCCTGATTCAGAGGCCACAGAGGGTGCTGCTTGCTGATTTGCTTCCCTTGGCTTGCTCTGTCCACCTTCTTATAGAACCCTGGACCATCAGCCCAGGGATGGCATCACCCACCATGGGCTGGGCCCTCCCCCATTGATCACTAAATGAGAAAATGCCTTACAGCTAGATCTCAAGGAAGCATTTCTTTAGCTGAGGCTCCTTCCTCTGATGACTCTATAGCTTGTGTCAAGCTGACACACAAAACCACCCAGTACAAACCTACTGAGAGATTAATGCTAAATACTCCACACACACACACACACACACACACACACACACACACACACACACACACACACACCTATTTGAAGTGTTGGGAAGTGTTGGGTGTGTTACTTAAGGATTATGTAGTAATAACTTTGCAGACATCAATGCATCATGTTGCATATCTCAAGTAGAGCTATGAATAAAATGTAGGTGTTCCCTCAATTTAATATATTGAAGCTTTATTATGAATGTGATGGTGTTACAAGGCAATGTGTGTGGAGGTGATTAGGAATAAGGTCATTTGTACATAGGCTTCCAGAGAGCTGTTTTGCATTCAGGACTTGGTGGAAGTGTTATATGTGAATCAGAAAATGTCCCCTCTGGTCTGTGGAGTCTTAGTTTTAGGTTTTCCAACATACAGAGCTGTGAGAAATAGATTGTGGTTGTTTATAATCTGCCAACTTATTGTATTTCATTGTAACAGGTCAAATGGACTAAAACAGCAATACACAATTTAAAATTACTAACTATACATCCATAAGTCTTGGGAATAAAATAATATTTTTTCATTAACATGTAAACATCAATGATGAAGGCTTTGTTTTTTTAAAAATAAGTATAAGATTTGTTTATGGTTACCAGTAGAGGCAATAATACCATATTTCTGAAGATGTTATCATATTTCATCATCAAGTAGGATAAACAAAAGACTAATACATCAAAATCTGAGATTGATTCATATTTACCTTTAATTTAACTACTGGATGATCAACCCTTTGAAGAGAAGGATGTATCTTTATTCATCTGTGTTTCTATTTATTAGCCAAGTTTTCTATGCAATTGTTGTTAGAATTTGTGAGTAACTGAAAATGCACAAATAACTTAATGAACAGTTTATACTGCACAAAGTAGTTACTAGTATTTTACATTTTCTATTTTTAAAACTCTCCAAATTGCTGTTATTATAGTGAAAAAGTATTTAAGGCTTGTGCTTGGATTTAAAAAGCTTTTCAAGGAAACAATTTCATAAATATTGTAAAAATATTCATACTTTAAATTAAAGTGCTGTGTTGTGTCTGTCTGTCACCCCAAGTCTACACAAATAGTATCTGATCAAAAATGTTCTTTCTTCTTATACCATTATTTAACATGCTTGAATGTTTCTTACTGGAGAGATTAATGTTAATTATGTCTTTCTTTACAATAACATTTAATAACTTTGCCTTCCTAATAATTTGCAGTTGACTAGCTTATGATTATGTGTACCATTAGTTTGCATAAAATTATAATTGAAGGTTGGTAAACAATACAATGGCTGCTTTTATATGATCCTTATGGATACGAAGGGGGAATTTACTCACTTGTGTACATTCAGTTTGTAAAGCATCTGCCAAAATGTTGCACTAGACATACTTGGAATAAATATGAGCTTCTCTGGCACCATGGGTTCTCTTGTTGAAAGTTCTGTAGGCTGCTAACAGATGCTTAATTTGTTGATCTGTCATAAAATACAGAAAATAGGATTGCATGATAATGAGCTTGCCTCTGTTGTTTTACTGGCTTTGAAACACTGAAAATTAAAAAAAGGAACCATAGAAGCAAAATCCTACTGGAGTCACACATCACTTAATGAGGGGTATTAACATTGCTTCCTGTGAACATTACTGTACACCCAGAAGGTGCAGGGCAGCTGCTCAACATAGGTACTTGACATATTGAAGAGATGTAGCAAGCATGAGCTGTATAAGGCTCGGGCTGATGAGACAAAGCTATGATTTTACAGCAAACACTTTATGTAAGTTAAAGGGATACACTCTACAATCACGATAAAAAGTAGTGTAGGGTGCCGTAAGTGCTTACTGAAGTCATTGACAGTCATGTTTGCCATTATCAAGAACCACACGTGACACATGTGTTTGCTTTTGTGTGGCTGGCAGTGATGTAGGAGTGTTCTCACCGGTGTCATCACAGGCATGTGAATGGTGTGTTGTGCCACAATGTTAATCTGCAAACTCACCAAGTGACAGGAGCTTTCCAGATCCATTATGAACCTATGGGACTACCCGTGTGCACAGAGTCTGCCACTGGCCGAAATGTCTTTTATGTGTACATGACTGACTGTGCTCTGTGAAAATATGAGTTCCACACTTTTCAGAAAATTATTGCTTACATGTGAAAAAAAATTATAAAATTAATCTTAATATCTTATGGGATAGCTGACTGTTTTATTTTGTGAATATTTCATATTTATATTTATAATATTTCTGATTTCTAGCATAAAATGTAGTTTTTAGTTACTAACAGTCTGAGTACACTTTCAAATCATTCATGTCTCTAATTTGTACATTCAATTCTTTTATTCTCTTTTGAACATATGGAATGTACCCATAGCAATAGTTTTATTGTCTTTTTCTATTAGTTCTATCAAATATGTAATTTCTAGGTCAGTTTGAAGTGATTGACTGTCCCCTACTCATTATGAGTGAAATGGGCATGCTTATTTATTTATCTATTTATTTATTGAGACATGGTCTCATTATATTTCTCTGGCTGGCCTTGAACTCAGAGAGGTCTACCTTTCTCTGTCTTCTTAGGCTTAAAAGAATATGCACCATACCCTGCTATTTTTATTATTGGATACCAGGCACTCCGAGTTTTACTGTGTAGGGCAATACATATGTTAGTATTTCTAAAATTGCTGCTTAATTTTTTATGGTGTATAATTAAGTTCACCAGACACTGGTCATTTTGACTCTTGCACTTATGCATCATTAAATGGAATTATAATCACACAGTCCAGGGTTATATTTTGACCCACGAATCACAGCAAATCTCGAGGTTCTCAGTGTGACTACTAATGTCTTTTGAGCTCTGAACTTTGGTATTCTAATTGGTGGCTACATGCACATTTTCTCCCTGTAATCTTTTGGGGGTGTTTCTTTAATTGTCTTGAATTGGTTTGTCATATTCAATCTCTGGTCAACATTTGGGTGAAGACTTCAGGGGTGTCTCCCTTCAAACTTCAGTTCTCTCTGCTCAAAGAGCCTTTCTTTCTGTCTCTGGGCTGCAGCTGCATTGGTCTGTCTAGACTAGAAGTTTCTCCTTACCTCTGGGCCTACCAGCATAGCTTCTCTCTCCTAGAACCATGACTTACAGTAACATGTGGTTTAGACACTGAGGTGGCTCAGTGTGTTTCCTGTCTCTTGGGATTTCCTAGCTTAATGATGTCCACTCTCTTAAATACTAATCTATTGTACTTAAAGTTTTCCTTTTTCAGCCGGGTGGTGGTGCACGCCTTTAATCCCAGCACTCGGGAGGCAGAGCCAGGCAGATCTCTGTGAGTTCGAGGCCAGCCTGGGCTACCAAGTGAGTTCCAGGAAAGGCGCAAAGCTACACAGAGAAACCCTGTCTCGAAAAACCAAAAAAAAAACAAAAACAAAACAAAACAAAAAAAAGTTTTCCTTTTTCAAAAAAGTTGTGGAAGCCACCATTCTATCCCTCCATTTTTCCTTGGACAGGGGATTTCTTCTGTTGAAAATAACAGAGAGTTGTAATTTCAAGGGAAACACCCTGATAAGGACAAAGATTTAAAAAAAAAAAAACCCTCAGCATCTGAAGGGAGAAGACCCAGGCTTTGAGTGTGTCCTCACAATCTCTGGCAGGCATGTCCCCGGGATGGAAGCATGGAAGACAGGACCCTAGTCAGAGCTGGTTAGAAACCAGTCTTTTGAGACGACCTTCAGGAACCATTAGTCTGCTCTGTCTGTGCCTGCATTTCAGCCATGATTCTCCATTATCAATAACGTAGACAAGGCAGGGAGAATGGAGAAAGGCTGAGGACAGGCAGTGTGTGTGTGGTGTAGTTGGGAGAGCCTTCTGTGAAGCAAGGGGGAGGCAAGTGTGGGGGCTGCATTCTAAGGCTTAGGTACATCTCTCAAGTCCCAAGCACTTCCAGTGAGAACCAAGGGCACCTAGCCAAAACCGCTGCTAAGAAGACTTAGTTCTCAGAAGGCCTACTGCAGTTCAAAGACAACAAACTCGTGTTTCAGAAAAATAACAGCTTGCTATACAGTGGACCTTTATGGTACCTCTCGGTGAGGCCTGGGAAAGCCAGGTAAAACCCCCAATAATGTCTGTACTCTGTGACTTTTTTTAACAGAGAGAGCCAAGAGTCAAGGTCAAGTTGTAGCAGGGTAAGTGAAAGCTGAGCACTCTTCTTTGGGCACACTGGACTCCTGCCAACATCTGACTCTTCCTGTGGCTGGTCATCGGTTATCTGTGAAATGAGAAACATTTTACCCACAGACTGCTAATGGTTTTAGATAGAGACTATTGACTCATTGGAAATAGCACACCAGGTTCTGGGAGGTCTTAGACCGGAAAGAGATGCCATGATCTTGTTGAAACACACAGTTCTGCAATTAGGACATAAGGATCGGAGGGAACAAAATGAATACTCCTAAGTAGCATGGATGGAGATATTTTACGTGGTTCTGACACAACCAGGAAACACTTTTTTCTGCTTCTGCAGATGATTTTATCATTAAGAGTTTTGTTGCAAGCACACCTGGAGCCCAAACTTGACTTGTAGAGCTCTGTAGACTATGAACTCTGAGCCCTGTGGAATGGAAAGACAAAGCATTCAACCTCTCCTTGTCCTCCAAATGCAGGCAGAATTTAGCTCAAAGGATAATTTTTCACCATATGCCCAGCCTTTCTGTAAAAATCTCATTTATAATCTGTTCTTTAGCTCAGACCAATGTGCATACAAATTATTTTCACGATGCTTTGGGCTATTGATATAAAAATTATATTTGGGGGATAAATTTAGAACTGTATTAGAAACTGTGACAGGGTTTTTGCTTACATGGTGGTGAATGGTGGATACTTGCATATTGCAGACAAATTTGTCATGGTAACATGACACATTATAAAACATGACAAGGTGACTGCAGAGGCTCATCATTGATTTGATTGTCTACAAGCAGATTGGCATTTAGTGAGTTTGACTTGTAGGTGAAAAGAATCTGCCAATATTCATAGTGAGTTGGGACTGTCACACATCAACACACATGTGCCAATGCTGACTTCTTCGATATGTAGAGAAAATCTCGTTTTCCATTCTAATATCATGATTTTTTGATGTAATAAACATTCATGCTGGATGAATATTCATTCAAGCACCCTGTATTGATTTTTTATTATGAAGGCTAATGGTTCTATATCTAAATGTACCCAGTACAGGAAGCATGCACAGTGTATTGAACCCTGGGTAACGAAAAATACGAAAGAGTAAGCAGAAGCTAGATCTCTATTTTAGCACGATTCCCATGTTAAGGGAAGCGATACACTTTCAAATTAGGAAATGCCAACTGATGTACTTTCAGCATCTTTTGGGAGGGAATGGAAATTGTCATGCCCTTCCTTACTTAGCTGGTCTGCGCTGTGTGTGTTCCACTTCAACGGGCTCTTCAGTTCTGAGCACTCAGGTAACAGTTGCTAGGTCCTGCTAATGACTTCATTTGGATCCATGCTTTTTCTCTCCTGAATGTGCGCCAAGCTCTGCCCTCCAAGAGCTAACTCTTCTCATCTCCCAGCCTGTGCTGGTTGTTGCTGGTTGCTGATGTGGCTTCTTGAAATATGCTGTCCCACCATTTTGATTGATAAAGATTGAATTACATGTGGTGACATTGGACACTTAGTCCAGTAGCTCATAGTTGCAATTTTAACATGAGAAGGGAGCTGTCTAGCAAGCTGCGGTGATCTCAGACCTCCTTCTAAGGCTCTCCGGTTAGTGTTACAGAGGTAGATTTTCAAATGGCTCATTAGCCTCTCGTTCAGAAGCCAGGTTTTCATTTGAGCAGGGCCTCACATTGCCTGTCTGCACAGCTCTGGTTCATTCAGCTAACTTCTCCTCCACCAGCCTCAGCTCAGGCACTGTCTTGTCAAAAGACTTCTCTCACCTAAACCAGCGTCTAGTGTCCCTCCCCTCAGGTTCTACCCTCAACTGTCACTCTGCTCAAGTGATTGACAGCTCGGCTTCAGCTGCTAGGAAGTGGATTCTTTGCGGGGAAAAATTGTTGTGTCTTTCTCATCTAAAGTCCTCCAACTGTGGTCACTGGTAAGAAAAAAAATTGTTGAATGAAGAATGACAAGATTTGACAAATGTATGGGACTGATGATAGTCATGCCTCCTCCCCAGGTTTCTGATCAGTGAGTATGCTCTTATGGAGTTGATTGGCAGAAAATCTTTCTAAGCAAAGTTAATCACTGTCAGTTAATCACTTTAGATCTTTGTTTTCAACCAAGACACTAAACATACTTCTCAGTATGATTTGGTAAGCCGCTCCTCTGACAATGCCTCATTTACCCTCCTGCTGTTTTCTGGGCCTTAAATGCACTGTAGTATTGAAATGATAATTCATACTTTAGAAGACATGTTTTGTTTGATTGCTTTTGTTTGATTGATTGTTCTGAGTTAGCACTTTGCTATATGTAACCCAGAATAGTCATGAACTTGAGTGATCCCTTGGACCTAGACTTTTTATTTCTGGGATTATTGACATACACCACTAGACTTTGCAAAGAGTTTTCAAACAGATAAAATCACGTGATGAGCCTGTGCAGAGTAACTACACAGGAAACTGCATGCCTCTTGACAAGTCTGATGATTGGAGTTACATGTTTTCAACTGTAGAAAATACAAGATCCAAACTAATACATACATAATTATTAAGTATATAATTAAAATTATATTTTATATTTATGTACAAAATTTATATTTATATAAATATATAAATAAAAATGTATAGATACATTTCTGTATAATCTGTATCTAGTAACAATCAATTAAATTAAGCTATTAATAATTCTTGAATCATTAATGTAAGCATTGGATTAAAATTCACCTGTTTCTTCTTTAAAAATACTGACTGAGAGGTCTCTATGTATAACCCTGCAGAAATTCCCTAACTACACCTTACCATGCACCTTGTATTTACTAAAACCTTACATTCAGAATTTTGTATGAACTGCTATCCTGATTGATGCATCTCTGAGCATCACAGAGAGCCTGTTTCTTGTTTCAAATTATAGAGTTTTTCATGAGGACTTGATTTAAAGACGAGTGTGTGATATATTACAGTGATGTTGGCCATGTTAGTTTATTGTAAGAGTCCCTTTGACAATATATGGAGGAGGAGTATGCTCTGTAAAAGAGGTTTGTTAAGAACAATTTCTACTCTGGCGGCATCATGATCCCTAACTTCAAGCTCTACTATAGAGCTACAGTAATAAAAACAGCTTGGTACTGGTATAAAAACTGACATGTGAGTCAATGGAACCAAACTGAAGACCCTGACATTAATCCAAACACCTATGAACATATGATTTTCGACAAAGAAGCCAAAACTGTACAATGGAAAAAAGAAAGCATCTTCAACAAATGGTGCTGGCATAACTGGATGTCAAATACAGAAGACTGCAAATAGATCCATATCTGTCACCATGCACAAAACTTAAGTCCAAGTGGATCAAAGGCCTCAACATAAATCCAGTTACTCTGAACCTGATAAAAGAGAAAGTAGGAAGTAGTCTTGAATGCATTGGCACCAGAGATCACTTCTTAAATATAATACCAGGAGCACTGACACTGAGAGAAACAATTAATAAATGGGACCTCTTGAAACTGAGAAGCTTTTGTAGGGCAAAGGACACGGTCAACAAGACAAAACGACAGCCTACAGAATGGGAAAAGATCTTCACCAACCCCATATCTGACAGAGGGTTGACATCAAGAACATATAAAGAACTTAAGAAATTAGACATCAAAATACCCAACAGTCCAATTAAAAATGGGCTATAGAGCTAAATAGAGAATTCTCAACAGAAGAAGCTCAAATGGCTGAAAGACATTTAAGGAATTGCTCAACATCCTTAATCATCAGGGAAATGCAAATCAAAACGACTCTGAGATACCATCTTACACCCGTCAGAATGGCTAAGATTAAAAGCACTGAAGACAGCTTATGTTGGAGAGGATGTGGAGCAAGGGGAACACTCCTCCACTGTTGGTGGGAATGCAAACTTGTTCAGCCACTTTATAAATCAATATGGTGCTTTCTTAGAAAATTGGGAATCAACCTCCCTCAAGACCCAGCTATACCACTCTTGGGCATATACCCAAGGAATGCTCAATCATACCTCAAAGACACATGCTCAACTATGTTCATAGCAGCATTATTTGTAATATCCAGAACCTGGAAACAACCTAGATGTCCTTCAACTGAAGAATGGATAAACAAAATGTGGTACATATACACAATGGAATACTACTCAGCAGAGAAAAATAATGACATCATGAGGTTTGCAGGCAAATGGATGAAACTAGAAGAAAAATCATCCTGAGTGAGGTAACCCAGACTCAGAAAGACAAACATGGTATGTACTCACTCATAAGTGGATACTAGATGTAAAGCAAAGGATAACCAGACTGCAACTCACAACTTCAGGGAGGCTACCTTGTAAAGAGGACCCTAAGAAAGACACAGGGATCGCCCAATGACAGAGAAATAGATGAGATCTACATGAGCAAACTGGGGGTTGGGGTGGGGTAATGGATGGCAAGGGTCTGGGGAAAGAAAGCTTAGGGGAGAGGGAGGTCCCAGCTGTATCAGGAGCAGAGTGGGAGAATGGAGAGGGAGATACCATGATGAATGAAGACCCTAGGGGAATAGGAAGAAGCAGAGTGCTAGAGAGGTCCCCAGGAATCCACAAAGATACCTCCACTGTAGACTACTGGCTATGGTCGAGAGAGTGCCTGAGCTGACCTGCTCTGGTGATCAGATGACCCAACACCCTGGCTGTCATGATAGAACTCTCATCCATTGTCTGATGGAAGTTGATGCAGAGATCCCTGGCCGAGCCCCAGGTGGAGCTCTGGGAGTCCAATCCATGTGAGAGAGGAGGGATTGTATGAGCAAGAGATATTGAGACCATGATTAAAAAAAAACACAGGGACAAATAGCCAAACTAGTGGAAATTCAGGAACTGTGAACCAATGGCAGAGGAACCCCCATGGAACTGGACCAGGCCCTCTGGATAAGTGAGACAGTCGATTAGCTTGAACTGTTTGGGAGGCCCCCAGGCAGTGGAGCCAGGACCTGTCCTCAGCTGGCTTTTTGGAGCCTAGGGCCTATGCTGGGACACTTTGCTCAGCCTTGGTGTAGGGAGGAGGGGACTGGACTTGCCTTGGCTGAGTCTACCAGCTGGGCTGACTCCCCAGGGGAGACCTTGCCTTGGAGGAGGTGGGAATGGGGGGTGGATTGGGGGGATGGCTGGGGAGTGGGAGGAGGGAGGACAGGGGAATCCATGGCTGATATGTGAAATTAAGTTAATTATAAAATAAAAATACTATATAAAAAAAGAACAATTTCCAACAGCTTTTCCTGCGGTATGTGCACCAGGGTGAGCTGAAGAGTATAATAGGTTTTCTTAAATACAAACAGGGCTCCCGCCTCAAGCAAAATCTACCTGGAGACAAAGTATAGGCACAAAGAACGTCTGTTCCGTTCTTCAACTGGTGTCACTGTGTAACTGCAAGTAAGAGAGATTTGATCCAGTAGTGGAGGCCTGCTAACCCTTCAGAAGCTTTTAAATGGGATGTAAAGATACCACATGATAAAGGAAAACACCTTTCAGCGACACAGCTGAGGAGGGATAACTGCACGTTGTCTTTCTCTGTGGAAAGCGGTTGACATTAATGCTGTGCGTATAAATGTTTCAAAAGATGCCAAGTGAATGCAGATTTGCTATAGCATATAAAAGGAGGAGGAGAAGTCCTCACATTATGCATAAAAGAACAATAGATCAGATTGACTTGTGCTTCCGCAGCTGTGTGATATCATATCAGCATCAATAATTTATATCATATCCCCATCTCCAAGAGCAGAGTAGCCAGCCACTCTTTCCCAATCATCTCAGCAAGAGGTGCAGCAGTTAAATACAACTTTCAAGAGCAATACTAAGTTTTTAAATCTGAAGCATGAAGCCTTGGCACTAGCTCCATCTCAGGACTCACCTGAGGCGACAATCTTCCTGACAGAACTACACTCAACTATCCAGCTGTTTAGTTTCCCCTTAGAAATACAGTTTGCTAGCATGATCACTTTTGAGAATATATTTAAAAGCTATACTAAAACTAATCCTTCCTCTATCATTCTCCATTCCCATTTCTATTTCCCACAGGCTTCTGTTGTAATATTTTGTGTTTCTCCCCCGAATTATGTATTTATTTTTGCCTGTTCTATAGCCTAGGTTTCCCTTTGGGATGCATTAAATGCCTTTCCCTCTTCCATCTTGCATCTGTGGAATGCATGAGAATAAAAACAAAGTTGCCTGGCCCTTCTGTCACCACATGCTTAACGTGATATGTAAATGGCTGGCTTCTTTGCCCTCTGTGGCCTCAGCTGCTGAAGACTCCTGTTACAGGTGAGTGACAGGTCAAAGTCACCAGCATGTGCTTCATTTCCAGGGGCTCGCATGAAAAGCAAGGATGATCCTTTTTCACTTATTGAAGGTTTGATATCATTCTGTTGTGTTGCCTTACTAACTAACAGCTAGGCTATTCAAAATAAAAGTGGGTGTTGTATCTCCTTGATCAGTTGTCATGTCTGTGGGTGACTGAGGTTCTCAGTCATGAGGATGGTGGAAAATGCTTGGGTTTAGTTTATCAGTGAAGTGGGATTATTTACGTTGCTGCCTTCCCTTTCTAAGTCACTGTGTGGGACTGTAACTGTCCATGCTCTTCTGAATGTTAGGCCATTGCATGGGTGGATGGCAGTTGCTTTTATCATGAACTTGCTTAGAGAAATGGGTTTAGCTCCAGTGTGAGATCCTGAAACAGAGCCATGAGCACTCATGTCTAAATCCTTGGATTGTGTTTTTCTTTCTCCTGAGTAACGACCAAGAAAAAGGAGGGTGAGTCACATGGTGGGTACCTAGTGAGTTTTTAAAGACGCAACCAAATTCTTTTCAAGGTGACTGCACCGTTTCCACCCTTAGCAAAAGTATATGAGGAAACATAGCTTGCCATCTTTGGTCAGATTTTAAATTTTGATTGTTTTAATAAGTATTTAGTGTTTTTTGTTTCAAAAGCACATTTCTCAATGGACAGCTGATGTGTAAATTCTTTCTTGTGTTTCGTGTTTATTGTAACACTATCTTAGTGAATCATCCCATGTTTGAACTATCCCTCCTTTTCCCAGTTATTGTCATGATTCTTATGTTCTGAGACTTCTTCATATACGACAAGTTTTGTCTTTAGTGTCTTCAGCAATCAGGCAACACTTTTTCCAGGCTGTGATTTTCAGTACTTCCATTTTCCTGATGGTATATTTGAAAGAGCAGACATTTTCAATTCTGATGATCAGTTTATAAATTAAAAAATTATACATTGTGTATTATGTCCTAGGCCTTCCTTCAGAAGTTTTATAATTCTAGGGATGAAATTTATATTTATGGAACATTAAATTTTTTTTTTCCAGGCATGAGCCACGGTACAAAGTTTTCTTTCTCTCTATCTCTCTCTCTTTTTTTTTTTGCTATTACCTTTAAAAAAAATTTCTCTGTGTGTGCCTGTGTGCATGCATGCATGTGTATGTGTGTGTGTGTGTGTGTGTGTGTGTGTGTGTGTGTGTGTGTGTGTGTGTGTGTGTGGTGTATGCATGTATGTATGTTTGTATATGTGTCAGGGGACAACTTGTTGGGGTCAGTCTCTCCTTTCACCACAGGCTTCAGGGAGTCAACAGCAGGCAGTGAGGCTTGGCAAACAGCGCCTTCACCCATGGAGTCCCCGCCCCCTGGCCTTGCTCCTGTCCCTTACAGTCAGGACCACAGACACCAAATCCAAGTCTTCCAACTCCATTTTCCTCTCGGACTCGCCCTCACGGCTTCAGATGCTCTATTTGCGTGTGGATCTTAGAATCAGTTCTTCAACCTCTTCACAAGGCTTTGCAATGTTTCTGATTGGATTTCTGGCATCAAAGCCGGGGGAACTGCCATGAACACGGAGTCCCATCTACTTAGCATGGCTTTAACTTGTTTCAGCAGTATTTTCTGGTTTCATAGTTTTTGGTAGTTTTGCCTCTAAGCAGTTTGTATACTTTGATTTTATAAAGTGAGATTTGAAGAACATCATCAACATCTTACTTCTCTTTGTTGCACAGATTGATTTGATGGTGGGTGGGGTCCTCCAGGTTCGCTGAAGTCATGAGATGCTTCTACTGGATTTTATGTTCCTATGTGCGATTTTACAGCTTATTTACTGATTTATGATGCTGGTGCTAGCCATACATTCTCTCTTAACTGAGCCATGCTCCCTCACCTACTGTGTGTGTGTGTGTGTGTGTGTGTGTGTGTGTGTGTGTGTGTGTGTGTGTGTGTGTGGTTTTAGAGTTCATGGAATGCACAGGCCTATGCTTCCTATCTTATCAGAGAATATTTTTTTAATTTATTCTGTTTTTTTCTGTCCTTCCCCTCTCTTCCTCCAGTGACTGTAACTCAGTTGTCCTGGTCTGTGTGAAGTTCACTCGCAGGTTGCTGATGCTCTCGTCACTTTTTCTGTCATGTTTTTTCCTGATTCTGACTTATTTTTGTATACACCATCGCTTTATCTTCACGTTCACAAAACAGTTTTTCTGCAGTGCGGTGGAAAGCGCATTCACTATCAAGAGACTCTCCAGGCTGCTGTGCCCGGTGGCACAGCCCCGGGAGTGACCGACCGTTCATGGACTGTGGATAACAACCTCCTAGAACTGTGGCTCATTGTTTATCCTTTGGAGATTTTTTTCACCTCATGTATAGCTCCGTTCATCGTTAGAAGTCTGGCTTGTCTTTTTCTATCTCCATGTCACTACATTTTATGGATGAGAAGCTGACAAACACAGAGCATTTGACACTTGCTCAAGCTTTGGGGATTGTTAAGGAATGACAGACAGTAAAGCCAGACAGCCCGACTCCAGAGATGTCACTGTTACTTGCCAGTTGCATTCTCATATTTAATAGTGTACCAGCCTCCACGATTCTTTTCTAAATTGTGTAAAATACATGATTGTCACATGAAAAGGACATAATTGTTACATTTTGCAGTAAAATATTGGCAAAGTGTAAAATTTTGTCTTGATTGAAATTCAACTCAGACAACTCTTGAAAATTTCCTTCATCTTTCCATAAATTTCCTTATAATTTCACCTGGCATCTTATTGCCATCTAAGATGAAGCTCTGCTCTGTGCATTTCTTTGAAGAATTCTGCAAATGTGTCTTTGCATGTTGGGTGGGAGGTGAGGTAATCTAAAAGTTGCAGCCTGCAGGGTGCTCAGTGGGTAAAGTGTGCCAGGCTGCTGCCAATAGCAGTTCATCAGATGCCAACTGGATGCAGAGATAACATGACTCCCAGCATGGGTTCTATGTGAGAGATGCCCGGTCAGGCATCTGCAAGGACCAAGGGTCACATTTGCTATGCATAGCCTCTGATACTGTCCCACAGAGTAGCACTTGCCCTAGGAACGGCCATTTATGTGAAAATAACTCCCCAGAATTATACAGTCAACAACCTCACAATGCAATGCAGTTTTCTGACATCATTATCAGGCATGTAGACTCAGGTGATCTCAACTGAAGCTCTGTTGGAAGCCAATGTCATTAATTTTTCCAGTAGTGATACCGACAGTCTGATGACCCATGGTCGGCTTCACAAACCTGTCATCTTTTCCAACCTTAACTCTTCATCTGTTTCTGCTTACTCACTAGGCCTTCCTTGGGCCCTGGGGACAATTTATTTGGATCGATGAGCTATGGGTGGATTCTAGATGGCAGACAGATACTGTCTTCAGTTACATAACTGCTGGTGACAGGTTTATGTTGTCATGAAAACCCATGACTACACAGTGGATCACAAAAACCATACCAAAGAGATGGATGTGGGGAAGGGACTTGTCGGGAGAAGGGGCTGGGGTGGCTAACAAGCATAGGAGGAAGGTATGTAAAAGCAAGGGAGAGAGCAATCAGAATGCGTTATAAACACGTATGAAATGGACAAGAACAAATTCCATAAAAATAACAAAGAATGTGGCTAGTTCACTGGGTTTTCCTTTGTCCCAAGGCCTCTCTGAGGTTCAGGTTTGAAACTTGAGAACCTTGTCATCTTATTTGTGGATTGTGTGCAAAAAGATCAGATTTTTCATGAATGGTGTGGGGTCGCAGAGATGGTGGAGCAGAGGAAAAGTATCTGCTGCTATTTAAACTCACTGATCTCAGCGGGATGTGTTGGTACACACCTGCAATGCTAACACTTGGGAGGTTGAGTCAGGAGGATTTGAACTCCAGGGTAGTATGGACAGCCTGGCCTGTTTAGTGAGATAAAAACTAGTCTGGACTATATACCAGAACTTTAACAGAAAAGGATAGACAAACAATAAACTAAATTATACTCATTTACATCCCCCCACTGGACCATCCATTCTGTAAGGACAGAAATATGTTTCCATAGCACAAGGGATGGACTAGATTCCACTTAGGTGTACTCATATGATACTGTCAATTACTGACATATCCTTTTTGTCTTCTGCTTCATAGGACATTACATCATTATAGTCTACACAATTTTATTTCTCAAATGTGTTGTTTTTAAGTGATGATTCTCTTCTGGGATGCAGGGGTGACTTACTTTATAAGATCTGTATTAGTTTTCCTAATCTTTGGAGCTACTATATTGATTTTTGCCTTTAGCCCTGACTATTACTTATAATTACTTATTCTAAATCTCAGCGAGATCACATCTCTGAATACTGAAGATGGCTATAAGAACTCTGATCTTGACTATTATACTGTCACAATATAACCACTCCCCCATTTCCAGAGGTATCTGGACAATTATGTATAAAATAATAGCACAGGTGGTTAATTGACTGTATTAACTCTATATTGTATGCTTGTGTCTACAGTTTCTACCTAGAATGAAATTTAATGTAGATAATCTGCATATTAAGATGTATAAAATTATAACCAGTAGCCACTGCCTGCTGGCTGCAGATAGAAGCAGAGTCCTCACAACTCTCACATGGGCTTATTGTTTTCAGCCATAAGAACTGTGAACCCATGTTTCTGGAGGTTGCACACTGCTTTCTGGTGTAGTCATTTATTTTGGGATTCCACTCTGTGGCTAAGTGGTCATGTTAAGGAGTATTGTGGACTCAAAACTTGGCATGAATTTCAATTTAGGGAAGATTCTTTGAAAACAAAACATAATTTTAAACTATGCATGTATTTTATCAGGAACTTCAGTATTTGCGAGAATGTGTAAAATTTACTTTATTTCTCAGGGAATAGTTTCTTTACCAAATTGATTTTCAGAATCTACAATAAATTGCTATCATGATGGAATATGGAATCTGACTAAATTCTGTTTTTAAATTGATGTATTTTCCTTCCTGCTACTCTTGTATACTATGCAATTGGAAACATGTTTTATTTCACAGGGACTCTTAATATTGGAGTCTTTACACAATTTTTTTTCCACTGGAAACAAAAAAAATCAGCAATGTTTTCAATTTTAAGAAAATATTGTCCTCCGGGCCCCTGGTGTTACCAAGTGTAGTTTTCATCAGCTGGTTTCTCTTCTTGCTAGTGGCTACAGAGCACTTCATAGCCACCCTCATTGCTTCAGCCACCTGCTGGCCTTTTCTTCCTGTAACATCCACTGACTCAATCATGGCTCACTCCCTTGTCTAGCATTTTTTATCAGTTCATTCCTCTCTAATGGCCACACCCAACCCTTCAACAGTTTAAGGCTAGAAAACAGTCAGTAGAATGTGTTTCTCTCTAGGTCTCATTCCTGATACTAGATTGTGAGCCACACACCCAAGTCAGAAGAGACTGATAATATTTTGGATTCTAGAATGTACATTTCACATATTTCATCACCTCTAAGATTCTTTCCAGTTTGATCATTTCTTACTTCACTGACTATCACAGACAGTCTGGTGTGTGTGTGTGTGTGTGTGTGTGTGTGTGTGTGTGTGTGTGTGTGTGTGTGTGTGTATGTGTGTGTTTTAATATACATTAGTTTTGAACAGAATCTTATACAACAAATGCATGGGGCTCCTCGTACCTTGGGATGCACTCCTATTGGGTACCATCTTGTAAGTATCCAATAAGAAACTTGGAAAATGGTTGCTTGGGATACCCAGAAATCTGCTCACCAGCTGACAGGCTGAGCTAATCCTATAAACAAAGCATCAAACTAGATCCTACACTCTAACTAAAAGTCAGCTTGGCCCAGAAATTATGCAGCTTTCTTAGGACTTAGATGCAGGTTCATAAAGGTCTATCGACTTCAGGGTTCACATGAAAAACTACAACAAAAATAGACATATTCATCATATCAAAACTGTGATGGAATAAATTTTTATAAATAAAGATTCTAGGAGTATTATTGGCCTAATTGGTACACGTATGACAATGGGAGGTTTCATATGTATTTAGCAATGTTTATAGATACTGGTCATGAATAAATTCCAAGTGTTATGAAGTCTTTGGTGCTACATGCTGAGTGTCACTTATATGTTATTAAGTTCACATAAGAAGTTCACATATTAAGTTCTCAACTAGATTGAGAAACTAAAACAAACAAACAAAGGCCCAATTTTCTCATCTGTCTAGAGTGGAGCCCCGCCCCTCATTCCCAGCCCTCTGGTATCTGCCTGGGCCCATCAGGTGAAAAGCACATGGATACTTGTAGTGTTGAGCTAAGGAGATGTTGGAACTGTCATGGGTGTTAATTGCCTGGAGCAATACAGGTTGCTAATAGACAGCCATTCTTTCTAAATATCTAAAAATCATCCGTGGGTTTTGAAGTCTAAGCTCTGTGGAAAATGGTAAATAGTTTTCGCCTCGTTAGCCAATTACAGGATTGATTGTAGAAGGCTGTTGGTTAATCTTAGTGGGTTTTAAAGGCTAACTTTATATTCAGAGGGGAAAAGAACTCAAACTCGTTAGTAATGTTTGTCATGGGCAGAGGAGGGAAGAACAGTGTGATATCTGTCACATATTTGAAATCCCAGGATAGGACAATTATGCCTGTTGAAGTCACTGACAAGGGAGATTATGAGAAAAGCCCACACTGCAGTCGCTTTTCTGCAAGTAACAGTATAAATTAGAACTGCAGATGAATAATTACAGATTCAGCTTAAATCCCAGGACAGTGCCTGAATTTTAAAAGATATTTGATGACATTTGTCAAATGAATAAATAAAGAGTCAATTAATGGTATCTGGCCATTTAGAAAAACCTTTTTTTCAAATAAATGATAAAAAATGCATATTTGCACATGGATGCCATATTCTTTGTTCTTTTTTTGTGCTATCAATTTCTGTACCCTGAGACTCACAGTACAGAAACCCTGTCTTTCCAGTCCAATCCTTACCTCATAGGAAAGTATCTGGTACATTGGAGGCACTTGATTAATAATTCTTAATCAATCATAGGTAGTTTATAATAGCTTTATTCTGGCCGCTACTTGTCATTTGGAAATGAAGGTCATCTGTGGTATGTAAAGCTGACAATGCTATAATGCCTTTATAGGCAACCCGGTTATTTAGCTATTTACCCATTTCAGAGATGATGTTCTTAAATGTCACTTCTTTAAATTTCGTATGTGTATAAGCATGCACATGCATGTCTGTGTGCATCTGTGTTATATGAACATCTATGTGTGTATATACATCCATGTGTGTACAGGGGTACTTGCCCATGGGTGCCCATATGGAGGTCCACACTGAGTGTCTGCCTCCATTGCTTGCCAACTTACTTTGTATTATAATTTTATTAAATTTGTTCCATGGTGATTTATTTCTTTTTATTTTAATTTCTTTTTTGGTTTTTTTGAGATAGGGTTTCTCTGTGTAGCTTTGTGCCTTTCCTGGACCTCACTCTGTAGACCAGGCTGACCTCAAACTCACAAAGATCCGCTTGCCTCTGCCTCCCGAGTGCTGGGATTAAAGGCGTGCGCCACCGCCGCCTGGCTCCATGGTGATTTCTTACATGTAAATGATAGGTTCTTGTTACTCTCACCCACTTTCTCTGGTCTCCATCCCACCATCATCCCATCTCTCTTCCCTACAAGTCCATCTTCATTGTTGAGACAGGCATGCTCACTGAGTCAGCAGTATGCCTTTTTAGGAGGACTTGCTGGCCAGTCTGCCCACCAGCCGCTGTGATCTGCCCACTTCTGCCCATGGACACTCGGTTACAGATGTGCTCACTGTGGCCAGCTTTCATGTGGGCACTGAGGGCTTCAGAACTTGAGTAGCAAGCACTTCACCCATGGAGCCATCCCCCAGTCCCAGCAGGTTTTTAGTGTGCAATGGGTCTTAGATTCAGACTTCAGAGACTATGCCATTTGCTTCTTATTCTCTGATCTATTTATTTCTATAAACAGAAAACGGAAGTGTTTGTGCAGCTGTACCATATAAAAGTATTACTGGCCCTTCCTAGAAATGCATCCTCCAAGTAACGAGTCAATAATGCAGGTATCTATTTATTGTTGTAACTGTTAGAGTTGGCCTATTTCCCTTACTCAGTTATTTTATGCCTAACATACACTCTGTGTACATTAATCATCTCATCATGAGGAAGAAGGGAGTGCTCAGGGTTAAGTCACGAGTGTTTCACAGTTATGTGGTCTGCACATTGCTCTACCCCTGGTCAATGCTCTTATACAAAGAGCCCCAAACTTCCAGTTTACACTATGCCTGAAATTGTCCTGCTGGCCCCTGTCGCCTGACAGCTCCTAAGGCAGACCTTTCTGATAAAGAAGTACTGACTGACCCAGGACAGGTGTCCGGTGATAACACTTGCTATTTTGAATGATGAATGCTTGGATACAGTAGAAACAAAGGCACCACACCTGGCACTCAAGAAGAATATGTTCTCATTCACACTAGAAATTGGAGTCCAGGCTGGGCGGTGGTGACGCACGCCTTTAATCCCAGAACTCGGGAGGCAGAGCCAGGCGGATCTCTGAGTTTGAGGTCAGCTTGGTCTACAGAGTGAGTTCCAGGACAGGCACCAAAGCTACACAGAGAAACCCTGTCTCGAAAAACCAAAAAACAAAACAAAACAACAACAACAACAAAACCCAAAAACAAAAACAAAAAAAGAAATCGGAATCCAGAGGTGAAAGGGCATGGAAATGATGGTCAGAAGTTCTTGCCACTCCTTATCCATCAAAGCACTTTGATGAACTTGTAAATTTAAAATTTTAAAATTTCTTTCAATAACTCAATGGAGAAGACTTCTAGTTATTCCCTTCCTAGAGCATGACCCTAATGACCCAAGACTTCCCACTTGATGCAAACCCTTAAGAGTCCCCCACCAATTCCCACCACTCCTTGGGAACCATTAAACACATGCAATGGGGGTACAAAGCACACATCACACAGGGCAAGGAGCATTTTTGAAAAACGCTTTTGAAAATCAAGAGCGTTCTCCCCAGATAATAATAAAACATTTTTTTTGTCTGCAAATTGGTATAAGAAACATAACAGAAAGCTAAGATTCGAAAAGTCCAGTATGTTAGAGTCTGAGATTTTGAAGAGCTCCTATTTGGGGCTGAATGTTCAATCACATATCACATCAGGATGCAATGGAATCTCCCCTCCTGAAAACAAGAAAAACGATACAATCGGCAATAGAAACAGAGCCAAAGCACCTAACCGCTCTTCTAGTGTGGCTTCAAACACACATTAAGGGATACAGACTAAGCAACATCCTTATGAAATTTTAAAAGGGGTAATAAGGAATTTCTCTTTCCATGACTGTCCCTTTGGTTTGTTCAGGAAGAGAGTAGACCCTTTGTTTGTATAAACAACTCAAAAGAAACAGAGTATTAGCTTACCAGTTCTAAGTGGATTTGGCCATGAGGAAGAGTATAATCAATTGCCACCATTTTCACCAAAATCATGTAACAGAAGAATAACAACAATAACAAAACAAGGCTTGAGCACTTTGTGACCAAGCAGTGAGCCTACGTTAGGCAGAGAAGCCCCTTTCTGTCACCTAGCCTTTATTCTCAAAGTCACAGACGTCAGCTGCACAGCCCAGAGTCACCTGCACAGCCCAAAGCTCAAAGGTATGTAATGTGACAATGTGGTGTTGTCTGAACATGTAAGTTATAGGTGAGGCAACATAATGTGTGACATTTGATCAAGTCTGTAGCTTGGTTTCTTCTGAAAATCTCATTGCATTATTTTGCAAATTTACATATGAAAACCTTTCTTTGCTTTGTGGCTCAGAGGAGAAAAGAGGAGGCTTCAGATCTGGGGTTGGGAGAGGAGGCTCATGGAACCTGGCCAACGCAAGGGGTAAAAGGATGTATTGATTAAATGATATAAACTTAAAAGAAAATTAAATTTTTTCTTTTTTTTAATTGCATTTTTTTTCAGGCAGATCCCAGTGAGCTCCATCTTTTATCTCTATTCTAAAACAGCCATTGATAAATAAAGTTTAAAATTAGCAAATGAATATGAAACATTTAGCTACTTTTTGCTAGATGAGGCTAGTTTGGAAATGTGGGCTTTTGATTGGCAACCAGATGAGTTTGATAATTCTGAAGCATGGAATATATTTAATTTCCTGGATCAGCGAGGAAATAATACTGGGGTGGACAGAGGGTTGGAGGAGCAGAACCCTCATACTTCCTAGAGAAAGAAGGATGCTGCTCACAGGCCACATCCCATTTATTCCCTCAGCTTAAAAATCAGACTACTGCCTCCCTAGTGATTACAGAAGGGGAGAGAGGCCAGGCCTGTGTGGAGGAATAGTTCTTACACAAACTCTGAGTGGAGAGATATTCTCTAACACTGGTTTATAAATGGCGGGAGAGGCCAGGTCATCGTGGATCATCCATAACCCAACAGGAGTTAGATGAGGATTTACAGAGGAATTTTGAGAATGGAAGGAAGAGAACCAGATTGGACTTTTGAAAAGATCATCCCGGAAGGGTGTACCATAGCCATTCCATGGGGTGGGATCCATCGGGATCAGAACAGAGTGCCTGAAAGCAAGAGATTTCTGCCCAAACTTACCTGATTACTGAAAAGATGAAGGAGAATGCTCTGTTTGGAACATCAATGATACAACTGTAGAATCCTGGCATCCATCACAAACCACATGTTTTTTAACCTATGTTCTGAACCTTTCGATTGTCAAAGTGTGACTGTGTCTGGGGAAACTTTAGTTTACTAATAGAACTAGTTTAGGAAAAAATCATGTGGTATACCGCAGAGCACTGTGTAGGTCAGTAGCTGCAGAGGACTGTCATGGAGCGCATTGATGGAGCAAATATTTTTAATCCTCATATTAACATTTGTAAAGAGTTTACACTGAGCCCTCTGTGTTCTCCTTCACCTGTTATGACATTTTTGTATCAATCTCTCAAGTCAATTACTGCCTGTTATGACACTTGACAGTAGATGTTGACGAGACTCTCATACAGAAAGCATTAACTATGTGCACATCATTTCCTCATGCCTGTGAAAGCATTTCAAATGCCAGTTCAGTCATTAACAGAGGACCCAAGCATTAAGGTAGTCGAGCTTGCTATTATTCATTTGTTAGTACATAACTGTTGTTTTCATGAAAACATCCTGCAAAATACAGATAATACAAAAATATATAAGGAATAAAATATGATATGTTCAGATTTCATGACCAGGAAATAGTCAGAAATTGATAGCACCATTTAAAAACTATTATTGCTCATATACTCAGATAGGCTTTGTAAAAAATACTCAGGAAATTACATGGATTGCTTTATATATTCATTATATAAGCATTGCTTTTCATTTTCGCTGCACTTAACAATGGTAAGCTCCTTTGAAACAAAAAGGAATTCTGAATTATCTGAAACAAAAACTTCTGATAAATATTTCCCTACTACAAAAGAATTTTTTAATTTTAAATATCTCCCCAAAGCTACAGTATATACAGCTTAGAGCAGCCATTTATTTCTTTGACTCTATTTAACAACATTTCCATTTCCACTTCAGACAGTAACAAAGAAGAAACTAACAGCCAGGTTCACACTTTTTCCTTCTTTCTGCTGGGTAGACATTGTGTTGTGTTCCTACCTGAGTCCTTTAGGACTTAAAAAAAATTCTTTTAGTTTTGTGATTCCCCCTAAAGCTATCCTGGGTTGTTCCTTTTCATCAGACTTTATGTCGAATTCCCAAGTGTCTGTTCTAACATGGGTAAATGTCTGTTCATGTACATGCTCACTCCAACCTACAGGTCCATTTTCCACTCTGGCATTACATTCTTCTATATATCTAAGTTTCCTCCCCATTCCATTGGTTTTGTTTTCTGCATTGTGAGCATGGATTCCTTTAGCAGATCGCCCTCCCCCAACAATGTCTTAACAATGGCTGCTTTATCTTGGGTCATGTGAGATGTCCAGGGCCCACATTTGATCAGAAGACAACTCGGCTGTTTTCAGTATGTGAAACTCATAGTTCATCCCTGACTTTTCTAGCTCTTGGTTCCTCTCAGCTTGTGGTGACCTCCACATACTAGGCTGCCAAATAGTGTTTAAAACAAGTGCTTTTTTGGAAGCGGTAATGTAAAAAAAATTTAAAAAATTAAAAATAAAAAAAGCTGGAAATTTACACGGATTATTCTTAACTTTTAATTTCAAACATATGCAGCCACTCAACTGTAGTTCATGAGCTGGGTGACACGTAAAGACTCTTACCCTATTTATTATTCTCTTTAATATTTAAACCTTCATGTTATTCCCAGCTGTTCCCAAGGAGATAAGTGTTAAGTGATGACATTTTGAATGCTTCCTCCTCTTTCTGGGAGGAGTGTGTGAATGACCATTCATGCAGTCTCACAGTTCAGGCCAGCAGTGTCTAGAAATAGTTTGCTTTTTTTTTTTTTAAAGATTGATTTATTTATTATGTATACAGTATTCTGTTTGCATGTATCTCTGCAGGCCAGAAGAGGGAGCTAGATCTCATTACAGATGGTTTGTGAGCCACCATATGGGTGCTGGGAATTGAACTCAGGATCTCTGGAAGAACAGCCAGTGTTCTTAACCTCTGAGCCATCTCTCCAGCCCATAAAATAGTTTGCTCTTAATTCTCACAGAACCCAACATGACACTCACAAATGTAAAGATGAACAACAGTTTGGTCCAGGTGTGGTTTTACTAGGGTGATTGCAACTGGACTCCTGTCTTCAAGGGGATAGGAAGAAGCCAGAGGGTCCAAAGGGGAAGACTGGGCTTACCATCTGCTAGGCCTTTCCTGTGTGAATATGCTTCATACATTGAGATTATATTGTCTGCATCAATTGCAATTTGCTGACTTTTTAGTTGAACACTGCATTATAAACAACTTTCTATATAACATATTCTTAGAAGATATAATTTTTCAGTCAGTAATAGTCCAATTAAATGGTTGTATCTTACTTTAATCCCCCTTGCTGGATATTTATGTTACATCTATTATTTTGCCATTATAAATAACATTGCAATAAAAAGTTGGGGGCATAAATATTTGCCTCACTTTTGTGTTTTTATTTCTTCTTCCTTAAGGCATATTTCTGAGTTATTGGCTCAAAGAATATAAATATTTTAAGCCATTCTGGCAAATATTTATTGTTCAAACTCAACACACATTTATCCCAACTTTCTGACATGTCTTTTTGATTTAGCCCTTGTTACTAGAAGGAATTTTGTGTCTCAAATGTCATTAAACTTCTAGATATAAAGTGAATCACTGGTGCTATTTAGAGGAGTGTGCATGCGTGTGCTTGTGTGCTTGTGTGTGTGTGTGTGTGTGTGTGTGTGTGTGTGTGTGTGTGTGTGTGTGTTGACAAATCAGTGCTTGCCATTGTCCCTGAAGGGTTGGTTCTATGAGGTTTAAAGCATTGCCTGAGGGGGAAAATGGTTTCTGCTCAAATAAAGATGGCAGCACTGATTTGTCTGCTTGCTCAACCCAGGGCTCCAACCATCCTGGAAAGAGCTTCAGTGAGTTCCATGAAACTGGTTTCTGCAAGCAGCTGTCCTGTGGGGCTGTCTATCTGAAATAATTGCTCCTTAAAGTGGGGATTGCTTACCTGGAGCCTGTGGGAAGCTAGATGATGAACAACAGTTTTGATTTTCTCAGACTCCTCAGACATAGCAAGAGATGATAGGAAGATATTTGAAGACTTCTATACCCCTTTCAGGTTAGTGGGGGTATATCAGTTGGGTCAAGTCAAGGGCCCAGGAGTGCATAATGGTGTCTTTTCTACTCCTTACCTTTGAAAGAGTCATATGTCCACCTAAGGAAACACAGACATTAATAAGAGATTTCCCAATTAAGTTTTTCTCTGTAGCAACGGGATTTGTGCCCTAAATAGACAATAGAGCAGATCTAGGATGTGATGTGTTACTTAAAGAAGTATTTTTTTTCCTTATTTCACATTCTTACTTCTCTTTCAGTCTCTGGAATTGGGTATTTTTGAAAAGTGTAATATGGTATGTCCATGCTGTGTCTCTAATATAGTCAAACAATTAGGGGGAAAAATGGGTACTGGCAACTGATATTCTGTCCCGGGAGGACCAATTGGAAATATAATTTTGGGTTTTTTAAAAACTTACAATTACTGTGCCTGCTAGGAAGTAAGGGCATTATTTCTTTCATGGTAAGCCTGTTAAGTGCTTGCAAAGCATGATGCTTCATATTTCCTCGGAAGATAATGACGGATGAGTCTATTCAGTAAGACACCTATTATAAAAAGGTACTGTAAAATTAATCAGACCCTTTAATCACAGACACCATTTGTAAGGCATTTGGATTATCTATGAAGTCTGAGAAGTCTTTCTTTTTTTTTTTTGTATTGCTAAATTAGTTTCTGGGAAATTTAAGCAATAAGAAATAACAAAAGTTAATAGCTATATATAAAGAAGAAAAAGTATAGTAGAGGTAATAGTAAAGTTCTTGGAGAAAAAAATTATAGACCAGAGTATTATACTCAATTTTATTCCCAATTTCACATGGGTAAGACTTGTTTCCTTTAATTCCCACCTTTTGACCCTGGTTATGCTCCTTGGAGCTACAGAAAATAGGTCTCATTTTCATCAGATAATGTCCTTCATCTGAGAAGAACTCCATTGCCTCAGCCTGTATAATGTTATCCTTCGTATTTCTTCAAACTCCTTCTTCTTATACCATGTACACACACTGCTTGTCCTGTGTATTATCCTTTATGTGCCTCCTCCTGTCCTTAACAACTGCTTCCCACACCAATTCTCCATCCCATTCTCATATCTTCTTGTTTCGTGTTTGTTCTTGCTTTGTGATTCAATATGGACATTCACCAACAAGGAAGAAATTTCTAGTTCATTCCCAACATTATTTCTTGGTGTTCTGCAACCACAGTGGATGGTGTCTTCAGCAATCGATTCAATATGGACATTCACCAACAAGGAAGAAATTTCTAGTTCATTCCCAACATTATTTCTTGGTGTTCTGCAACCACAGTGGATGGTGTCTTCAGCAATCGATTCTTACACCACATAGTTTCTGAGGTCAACCAAGACTGAAGAGGAATGGCAATAGACTGTATTGACTTGGGAGCCTCTTGTGAAGTATCCAGCAGCTGGCACAGAATTTCCATTTAATAACTCATGGCTTCTGAAATCAACATTGTCAATAGATCTAGATGTTAAACCTGAGAATTGTGAGGAGAAAGTCCAAACCCATGATTACCCAACTGAAGCAAGCTATGGGGTGTACTAGGGACTGACCAGTCCAACTGCCTCTCCCTAAATCAGGCTTTTAAAGAGCAGCCCCTGCTGGCCTCTTGAGGTTCCTCCTATAGGAAAGATAAAGGGTTCACAGGGGCAAGAGAGTTGGCAGTTATACACTGTTAGAAAAATGCAGTGAAAGGGAAGGAACAAGGTAAGGGTATACAGCACGTGAGTGGGGGCGAGAGCTTAGTGTAGGTTGAAAACCATGCTTTGCAGTTTATACCAGATCCAAGAAGCAGGAATTTATTCTTACTTACAAACAGAAACCTTAACTTGCAAGGTATATTGTTCCTGTTTCAGTTTCACAGAGGCTTCCTCTATTCACACTCTTTGAAATTGTATTTTAAAACTAACTAATAAAGCAGTAGGTGCCATGCCGTTCCTTCACACCTCCACAGTTTTTGATCCCCTTCCCCCCCTCCTCTTCACTCCCATTCTCCTGTTCATCTTTGTTTACATTTGCCACCCCCAGTAGACTTTCCTTCTCTTTCATGTCACATGAAACACGTCTCCTCTTTGATGCCTCTGTGCTTACATCAGATAATCAAACTATTCTGGTCCTGGGGACCCCACTGGTTGCCTGAAGACTAACAGAGCCTGCCGTATCATCATCTCATGGGAGTTACTCATGTTTAGAAATAGTAGCATTACCCACTTTAAAGATGACATGAAAGCATGCTTGTATCACATGTTCTCCTACAGATGTGGGAACCCCAGTTTTAGAGGCTGTCTTGGGGTTTCTCTTGCTGTGACGAGACACCAGGACTACGGCAATGGCAATGCTTACAAAGAAAAATAAAGAAAAGCATTTAATTGTGGTGGCTTACAGTTCAGAGGTTTAGTCCGTGATCATCATGGTGGGAAGCAAGGCAGCATGCAGGCAGACACGGTGCTGGAGAAGGAGCTGAGAGTTCTTACATCTTGACCCATAGGCAGCAGGAAGTGGTCTGAGACACTGGGTGTGGCTTGGGCAAATATGAGACCTCAGAGTCCACCTTCACAGTGACACACTTCCTCTAACAAGGCCACATCTAATCCAACAAGGCTATTCCTCCCAATAATGCCACTACCTACGAGCTTGTGGAGGCCAATTACATTCAAACTACCACAGAGGCCCACACAGAAATAACTGCTTCATTTGGTGATGACCGCCCCATCAGACGGGGCTAAACCTTTTCAGACGGGGCTAAACCTCTTCTCACCCACTTACTGCTTTTCTTCTATCCTTAGACTTTTTCAGACATATCTGTATGTCATATGGCCGCAGCTAATACTGATGTTTAGGACTGTAGCATTTGAAAGAAATTTGATCTCCTAACAACTCGTTGAAGATAAACAGTATGTGTAAAGCATAGAGGCTTTTTTTTGTTGTTGTTTTGTTTTGTTTTGTTTTAAGAATGATTTATGTGGTCATGTGAAAAAAACGAAGAATGTCATTTGAGAAAAGGGGTTGAGGTCAATGATAGCTCAAAGAGCTGGAAATTTAAAAATGGTTAAAGAATTATTGAAAAAAACAGACACTGCCGGGTGTGTCCAGCACTCGGGAGGCAGAGGCAGGTGGATCTCTGTGAGTTCAAGGCCAGCCTGGTCTCCAAAGCGAGTTCTAGGAAAGGCGCAAAGCTACACAGAGAAACCCTGTCTCGAAAAAACAAAACAAAACAAAAAAAAGAAAAAAAACAGACAAATTTGCATTCTTAAAAATGAAATACTGAGAATCGCTTGTATTTTGCTCAATTTTATGTGGTTGTAATTACCATAGTAACTTTCTGTGTTACTTTTAAGTGAAAAAGTTTAATGACTCAGGCTAAACACATATAGTAACTGAAAGATTAGGTAAGGATGTAGCAACTTTGCAGAACCAACAACGACATCCTGGCTATCAGGTCCTTTGTGCTAAAAAGAGGAAGATTTACAGGTGGAGACAGGCTTGGGGAGGGAGGAAGAAGCAACTTGCCCAGGAAAGGTAGGTTTGGACACAGAGGGTTCAAGCACTCCTTGTCTGGAATTAGCTTTATGGATTTGTGGGTGACACTGGGCCAGGGGAAGGGGAAGGGAGGGGAGAAGCTCTGGCCCGGGAAGCTCTCTCACGGCCCTGGAGTCAGGCTTTCTGGACTCTAGGCTTCATTCTGACACTTGTTAGCCACAAATCTTTGGGCCAAGAGCAGCCTTCCTCTCATCAAGAATGTAAGGCTAGTAACAGTCTCCATCTAATCATGATCTGATATGAAGAATAGATGAAACAAATATTTGTAAATCGTGGGGTATTGATTATAGTTAGTACTACATGAGTACTTGTTGTATCAGCTCAACTGTTGGAATCATGGCATTTTTTTACATTTAGAATAGCCTTGGGATTTTCACATGATCAGAAATGCCTCTCCACCCCCATTTGGTATTTGAAAAAACGTAAGTGATATTATACCGAAGGTCAGGTCTTTCTCTTCAAGATGTATCACCTGGGATAAAGAACCTCCCTGATGTCTCATAGAAAGAAAAAACAGGCAATGTGGAAGCATTCCATTTGGCCTGGTGGCATTAAATGCTCATTGTATCTAAAAATAAAATAATCCAATGTCTACTGATGGAGGAATAGGCAATTTTATGGTACCAATAGTCAACTGACTATTTAAGTGGTCATGTGATTAAATGAAATAAGTAAATTGAGGTGGAAGAATAAAAACAGAAAACAAAGGAAGAATTAATAGAATGCTGCTCTGGTCCTGAAAAAAAAATCTAATATACTTTAGAGACATTGGTTATAAAGTTAACAGTCTTGAGGTAGTGTGAACTTGCCATGCTAGCAGTAGACATGGAGAAGAAAAATAACGAAGCCTATGTACCAGAGCAGAGACAGGACTTGAACTGGACTGTGTAGGATGACCCATGTCAATAACAAAGGAAAAAGCAAAGAGTAGGTATAAATGCCAGAGTCACAAGGATCCCTGGGTGGGTGGCCTGAAGTTAGGACAGCTGAAGATCTGAGAAGGGGCTATTATTTAATACAAGAGATTAGAGTCTACATGGCTATGTTTATTTCCACTAAGGGAGTAGAACTTACCCTGTAGGCACTGGGAAGGCCAAAAAGTATCATTTCAAATAAGGATTTATGATTTAGAACAATTTTAGATACAGAGGAAAAATTGATATTATTACTACTATGTTTCTCAACCATTGAAGGCAGCCATGCTTGCAAACCATTTTTGTTCATATTTTAATAGCCAAAGTTTATAAGAGTGGCTTTAACAACTATATTTTTAGATGATTATTTGAAGTCATTTCAAGTATAATTTTTCCCCTGCCTTAACAGTAAAGAAGATAATTTTGTTCATATTTGACTTGAAAAATTATGTCAATTAAATTCAAAGTTAATTATTTATTTTCTTTTTACTCTAAAACACTTACTTTTTTGGTCCCCTTAGAGCAGTGGTTCTCCACCTGTGGGTCACGACCCCTTTTTGGGGGGGTCAAATGACCCTTTCACAGGGGTTGCCTAAGACGATCAGAAAACACAGATATTTACATTACAATTCATAACAGTAGCAAAATTACAGTTATGATGTAATAATGGTAATTTTTTGGTTGGGTGTTACCACTGCATAAGGAGCTGTATTAAAGGGTTGCAGCATTAGGAAGGTTGAGAACCACTATTCTAGAGAAAGAAAGCCATGCTTTTTGGGTCTCCTATGACATGACACAGGAATGAGACTGTGCATCATTTGGTTCTAGCAATCCGTGATCAATGAGTAGAGAGTTTGACTCTAAAGAGTTGTACGACTTTACACCTTTCAGCAATGTGTAAATTTCTCATTCCAGTTTCTTCACAGCATTTCAGTTATCAATATTTTAGTGTTCATCATGCTAATATGTAGTCATAATTTGTTAGGGGTTTTGCTGAGAGTTGGTTTAGGCTATAAACAGGGTGAGTGAAGCGAAATAGTTACTTACAGAATCAGACTGTTGATTCCAGTCTCTGGTCCAAGAGTATACCAACTATAGTATTCTTTATATAGTCTCTACATTAAGGTACAATTAGGACATAGTTTGAGAATTATTAATACACTTTCCTCTTTTGCCTTTTAAAATACAAGACATTTAGCCTACTTTCCAAGGATAGATATTACATGGGACTGTACTAGGAAGTGGTAGTGTAGAGTCAGTGGGAAACACTTAATGTTCAGTCCCTGACAGAACAATCAAGTTGTGGCCAGTGTTAGCTCTTACAATATTATTATTGTCTTGAGCCAAGGCTGTCAGTCTCTTTCATTCTATCTATAGCCCACTAAAGCAAAGTTTGAAGAACTCTGTTCACAGTCTTCTCCAACTATGGAAAGAAATTCTTTCCTGATATTATAGGCCTTCTCTCATTGAAGGAGGGAGTGACAGGGATCCACATGTAGAAGGTTGAAGAGAAGATACTAAAGCACTTAGCCAAATATGTCCCAGTTTCCTCGGGAGGCTTTGGTTAGGGACAAAGTACAAGGTCCATGGATTGGGGGCTCACTAGAGTTGGTGTTCTTGACTTAGTATCTCACTGGATCTTGGAAAGGAGACTACTATGGACCAGATGGGCACCTTCCAGTTTGTATTCCAAGGCTGACAGTCCAGAGGCATTGCAGAGGACACTGTGACTCAACAGCACATACTAGTGAGGACAGCTCTGTGAAGCCGGCTGCAAGAGGAGCTAGAGACTCAGCAGGAGATATAAGCAGGCTGAGGTGGCAATGGGGAGGCAGCTGATGGTTCCTGTGAGGGCTTCAGAGCCAAAGTCTGCATCAGGAGTTATATTAGCTCTCAGCTGCAGTAAAGGAGTAAAGGAGCCAGTAGATGATGTCATGAGCAGCTCAATGAAAGCTATTTGCTTATAGACAGTGGATAACATAGTACACACATCTAAAGATTAGCATGAATTCTTTCCCACCAGTGACAGAAGGATAGCAATGCCCAGGCAAGCCTCCATATCACAGTCTTTATCTTTCTCTTCTAACACCTATTCCATAGGAAGGACTTAAGGAAGAGAGAATATTAGGATACTGAATGTTTTTATTCGGAGAAATTGAGCCCTACTCACAGTGGATGAATCTTTATTCTGGATAGATAAATTTTTGTTCTTCATTCACTAGGGGGTTAAACATAAATTATTATTTTTTTTTTACTTTAACTTTATTTTATGTGCATTGGTGTAAAGGTGTCAGATTCCCTGGAACTGTAGTTACAGGCAGTTGTGAACCTCCTGATGTGGGTGCTGGGAATTGAACCTGGATCCTCTGGAATGGCATCCAGTGCTCTTAACCACTGCCATTCCAGAGGATCCAGGTTCAAATTATTATTTTTTAAACATTTTAATTAGCATGTTATTCACACAAAATGATACATGAATTTCATTGTGGCATTTTATATTTATATATAATGTACTTTGATCATAATCATATCTGTGGTGGTCTGAATAAGAATGACTCCCATAGTTTCATATTTGAATGCTTAGTCATCAAGTAGTAGCACTATTTGAAAAGATTAGAAGAATTAAGAGGTGTGGCCTTGTTGGAGGAAGTGTGTGGGGTGGGCTTTGAGGTTTCAAAAGTCCATGCTAAGCCCAGAGTCTTTCTCTGCCTACAGATCAGCATGTAGAACTCTCAGTTACTACTCCAGTACCTGTCTGCATGCTGCCATGTTTCCTACCATGATGATAATGGACTAACCTCTGAAACTTTAAGCAAGCCCCCAGTTAAATGCTTTCTTTTATTAGAATTGCCTTGGTCATGGTGTCTCTTCACAGACTTAGAACAGTGACTAAAACAGTATATCTATTACCCCCTGTTGTGGTTTAAATGACAAATGTCTCCCATAGTCCCAAGCATTTGAACATTTGGTCCACAGTGGTGGTGCTACTTGGGAGGTCTAGGTAGTACAGCCGTGTGGTGGTATTTTACTTGTACTGAAATGTGATTTTAATTGTATGTTAATAAATAAAGTTGCCTGGGGGTCAGAGCTATTAGAGCCATAGAAGTGCATGGCGGCGGTGGCGCACGCCTTTAAGGACCTGGAGGGCGGTACATTCAGGCAGTGATGAGGCAGTCACGTGTTTGGGTTTACAACCAATGAGAAGGCAGAACAGCTAGACTATATAAAGACATACACACAGGAAGTAGGCCCCCCTTTCGGAGAGCTCTCTTGGCTGAAGAGGATCGCTGAATCAGGAAGGGTGAGGCTCTTAGCTCTGACCTCTTGGGTTTCTTTTCTGAATCGGCTCTGTGTTTCTTATTTAATAAGACAGTTGGTTACATCTACACAGCCGTGCTGGAGGAAGTAGCCACTGCGGCCATGCCGGAGGAAGCAGTCACTGCGGCTGTGCTGGAGGAAGTAGTCCCTGGAGGTGGGCTTTGAGAATTAAAACTCTCACTTTACTCTGGTTTCCTCTCTGTTTCATGCTCATAGTTGAGATGAGCTCTCAGCTTCCTGCTGCTGCCTCCTTTCCTGCTATTTCTGGCCATACCACTTTGCCTGATTAACTCTTGTCCGTCTGGTACCCTATGCATAAATAAACCTATAAGTTGCCTTGGTCATGGTGTTCTTGTGGTGATGTTGTGTTCCCCAATATATTGTGTACCCTAATAAACTTATCTGGGGTCAGAGAACAGAACAGCCACTAGATAGACATAGAGGCCAGAAAATGGTGGCACTCACGCCTTTAATCCTAGCATTTTGGAGGCAGAGATCCATCTGGATTTCTGTGAGTTCAAAGCCACACTGGAAACAGCCAGGCACATGCCTTTAATCCCAGGAAGTGATGGCAGGAAGCAGAAAGGTATATAAGACGTGAGGACCAGGAACTAGAGTCTTTGTTAAGCTTTTAGGCTTTTAGCAGCAGTTCAGCCTAGACCCATTCAGATGAGGACACAGAGGCTTCCAGTTTGAGGAAACAGGATTGGCTGGGAAGATGGTGAGGTGCGGTTAGCTGTGGCATGTTCTGTCTTTCTGATCTTTCAGTGTTCACCCCAACACCTGGCTCTGGGTTTGTTTTTATTAATAAGACCTTTTAAGATTTGTGCTCCATGTTCTATCACAGCCACAGGAAGTAACCAACGCACCCTCCTCTCTCACTGATTCCCTTGCTCTTCTCAGGTCATTCTCTTTACTTTCGTATCTGTCCCCTTGCTCCATTCCACATGGAATAGGAAGCATGTAACACTTGTCTTCCTGAGTCTGGCTTATTTCACTTGACATGATGTTCACCAATTCCATCCAGTTTCCTGCAAATAACAACATGCATTTCTTCATTATGGTCAAGTCATACTCTATTGTGTACATATTTTATTTATCCTTCACCCATTGATGGGTAATTCAGCTGATTCAATAACATGGCCATTGTGAATAGGGCCATGATAAACATCGGTATACAAGTATCTCTATTGTATGTTGACTTTTTTTTTTCTGTGTAAACTCAAGAGTGTCATAGTAAGATCACATGGCAGTTCTATTTTACATTTTGAGGAGCACTCAAACTCATTCTCATGGTGGCTGAACTTATCTATATTCCCACCACCACCATACAGGTGTTCCCTGCCCTCCATCTTCTAGCTGTACTTATAGTTGTCTGCTTTCTTGAAGACAGCTGTTCTGACTGTGGGGAGACATAATTCCAGTGTACCTTTGACTTACATTTCCTTTATAGCTAAAGACGTGGAATCTTTTTCATGTGTTCCTTGAGCATCTGTGGTTTTTTAATAATGTGTATATTCTTTTCCCCCACCTTGTTCTTTTGTAAGCCCATGGACTGTTTGATGGTAGGAGTTGGAACAAAATTACAAAACTTCATTTCCTGTGCATGTTTCATTTGAATGAAGACAAGCAATTTAAATCCATGACTTTTAGTGTTATAAATTTTACACAAGTCATACTCATTTGAACTAGCATCATTAAAAACATAAATTTACACCAATCCCTGCTGTACTGTAAGCATGATTTACAGTGTGGGTGCTATCATTTTCTACTGTTCCTCTACCCCTTAGCTCCTCCCATCTTCTGCCCATACCCTAGACAGGTAGGTGCTCCTACTAAATATTCAGAAGATTACTTTTTAATATAGAGAGAAAAGTTTTACATGTCTTGCAACATGGCACCCTAAGCAACGATCAATTTAAGGAAAAATATTATTTTGCCATTTTTGTAAAATGAGTGTCCCATACATTGCTTCTGCTCTCAAATGCTGCAAGAAGATGACTTTGCATTACATAGAAAACTGACTAGTAAGCCAGTAAGCCCGTGAAGGGAGGTATGGGAGTACAGATTGGGAGTACAGATGAGTAAGTGAAGGCTGTGAGACTTCCCAAAAGGAAGAGAAACTAGAAATCCAGAGGAACAAGAAAATGCTTGTCATAGATGTTGTGATGCACCATTGCATTTGGGAAGGTGGAGAGGATACAGGAAAAACAAGCTAGTCTCCTGACTGGGATTCAAATTTCCGTGTACACCAGACCAAGTCAAGTACGCATCATAAAATATGTAAATGTTCAGGATCAAAATTTCAGTCTGCTACTTACTGTGTGAGTGTCAATAAGTAACTCTGGTTCTATGAAACCATTTATTCATCTATGCAAATGTGGACAACAGTATCCCAAAGCATAGTGTTTTAGAGAGTCAAATGAAATAACTTACAAAATAGTGAGTTCCCAGCCAGTCACATAGCTCAACAACATAACCTACCCCTGTTCCTTTTTGTGCACCATTACCTTTTATCCCTGCTGACTAACATGCTTCAAAAATTGTTCTTTCTGTGTGTATGTGACATGTGTGTGTATTCATGTATGTGAAAGTGTGGGTATGCATGGACCACAGTGCATGTTTGGAGGTCAGAGCACAGCCTCACAGGCAGCTGTTACCTTGCTGAGAAAAGATTTCTTTGCTGTGTTCTCCAGGCTAATCACACATTTCCATGGATCCTGTTTCTACTACCCATCTCTTCACAGGAGCACTATGATTACCGACATGTATGCCCTAATGAGTTCTGGAGATTCTAACTTAGGACTACATACTTGCACCACATTTACCTTTTGCACTAAGCAATCTCCCCAGCCCACAAAGGTGTGTGTGTGTGTGTATATATATATATATATATATATATATGTATATATATGTATATGTATATGTATATGTATATATGGTTTTCTTACTTATAGTCTTGCCTTTCAATTATTTCTCTGTATCATGTCCTTCTAATTCCTATTATGTCAAAAATTCAGAAAGGGTTGTTTAAAATAAATGCTCCTCACTCTCCCCATACTTATTCAATATAGTACTTGAAGTTCTAGCCAGAGCAATAAGACAACATAAGGAGATTAAGGGGATACAAATTGGAAAGGAAGAAGTCAAGCTTTCCCTATTTGCAGATGACATGATAGTATACTTGAGCGACCCCAAAGATTCCACCAAGGAACTGATACAGCTTATAAACACCTTCAGCAACATAGCAGGATACAAGATCAACTCAAAAAAATCAGTAGCCCTCCTATATACAATGGACAAAGAAGTGGAGAAGGAAATCAGAGATACATCACCCTTTACTATAGCCACAAATGACATAAAATACCTTGGGGTAACACTAACCAAGCAAGTGAAGGACCTATATGACAAGAACTTTAAGTCCCTGAAAAAAGAAATTGAAGAAGATGTCAGAAAATGGAAAGATCTCCCATGCTCATGGATAGGCAGGACTAACATAGTAAAAATGGCAATCTTACCAAAAGCAATCTACAGATTCAATGCAATCCCCATCAAAATACCAACACAATTCTTCACAGACCTGGAAAGAATAATACTCAAATTCATATGGAAAAACAAAAAACCCAGGATAGCCAAAGGAATCCTGTACAATAACACAACTTCTGGAGGCATCACGATCCCTGACTTCAAGCTCTACTATAGAGCTACAGTAATAAAAACAGCTTGGTACTGGCATAGAAACCGACATGTGGACCAATGGAATCGAATTGAAGACCCTGACATTAATCCGCACACCTATGAACATATAATTTTTGACAAAGAAGCCAAAAGTGCACAATGGAAAAAAGAAAGCATCTTCAACAAATGGTGCTGGCAAAACTGGATATCAACATGTAGAAGGCTGCAAATAGATCCATATCTATCACCGTGCACAAAACTTAAGTCCAAGTGGATCAAGGACCTCAACATAAATCCAGCTACTCTGAACCTGCTAGAAGAGAAAGTAGGAAGTAGTCTTGAACGCATTGGCATTGGAGACTACTTCCTAAATAGAACACCAGTAGCACAGACTCTGAGAGAAACAATCAATCAATGGGACCTTTTGAAACTGAGAAGCTTTTGTAGAGCAAAGGATACGGTCAACAAGGCAAAGCGACAGCCTACAGAATGGGAAAAGATCTTCACCAACCCCACATCTGACAGAGGACTGATATCCAGAATATATAAGGAACTCAAGAAATTAGACATCAAAATGCCCAACAGTCCAATTAAGAAATGGGCTATAGAACTAAACAGAGAATTCTCAACAGAGGAAACTCAAATGTCCGAAAGACATTTAAGGAATTGCTCATCATCCCTAATCATCAGGGAAATGCAAATCAAAACAACTCTGAGATACCACCTTACGCCTGTCAGAATGGCTAAGATCAAAAACACTGAAGACACCTTATGCTGGAGAGGATGTGGAGCTAGGGGAACTCTCCTCCACTGCTGGTGGGAATGCAAGCTTGTACAACCACTTTGGAAATCAATATGGCGCTTTCTTAGAAAATTGGGAATCAATCTCCCCCAAGATCCAGCTATACCACTCTTGGGCATATACCCAAGAAATGCTCAACCACACCATAAGAGCACTTGTTCAGCTATGTTCATATCAGCATTGTTTGTAATAGCCAGAACATGGAAACAACCCAGATGCCCTTCAACTGAAGAATGGATAAACAAAATGTGGTACATATACACAATGGAATACTACTCAGCAGAAAAAAACAATGGCATCATGAGGTTTGCAGACAAATGGATGGATCTAGAAAAAATCATCCTGAGTGAGGTAACCCAGACTCAGAAAGACAAACATGGTATGTACTCACTCATAGCAGGATACTAGACATGAAACAAGGATGAATTGTCTGCTACTCACATCACCAGGGAGGCTACCCGGAAAACAGGACCCCAAGAAAGACACAGGGATCGCCCAATGACAGAGAAATGGAATGAGATCTACATGAACAGCCTGGACATGAGTGGGGGTAATGAAAGGCGAGGGTCGAGGGAAAGAGAGCTTGGGGGAGCGGGAGATCCCAGCTGGATCAACAACAGAGAGGGAGAACAAGGAATAGGAGACCATGGTAAATGAAGACCACATGAGAACAGGAAGAAGCAAAGTGCTAGAGAGGCCCACAGAAATCCACAAAGATACCCACACAACAGACTGCCGGCAATGGTCGAGAGACAGCCCGAACTGACCTACTCTGGTGATGGGATGGCCAAACACCCTAATTGTTGTGCTAGAAACCTCATCCAACTACTGAGGGATCTGGATGCAGAGATACATGACTAGGCCCTGGGTGGATCTCTGGGAGTACAATCAACGAGAATGAGGAGGGTTTATATGAGCGAGAATTGTTGAGACCAAGGTTGGATAAAGCACAGGGACAAATAGCCAAATGAATGGAAACACATGAACTATGAACCAATGGCTGAGGGGTCCCCACTGGATCAGGCCCTCCGAATGGGTGAGACAGTTGATTGGCTTGATCTGTTTGGGAGGCATCCAGGCAGTGGGACCAGATCTTGTGCTCATTGCATGAGTTGGCTGTTTGAAACCTGGGGCCTATGCAGGATTGTTTGGCTTGGCCTGGGAGGAGGGTACTAGACCTACCTGGACTGAGTCTACCAGGTTGACCTCAGTCTGTGGGGAAGGCTTTGCCCTGGAGGAGATGGGAATGGGGGGGGTGGCGTTGGGGGGAAGGTGAGGGGGACGGGAGGGGGGAGAACAAGGGAATCCGTGACTGATATGTAGAACTGAATTGTATTGCAAAATAAATTAAAATAAATTTAAAAAAAAAATAAAAAATAAATGCTCCTATAAGGGACCACAAAACCAAGAGAACTTAATTCAAATGCCACAGATTTAAATAAATGTAACACTTACGATTTCGTAAACTTGACCTTAAACTCCAATATACAAAATCCAATTTCTCTCCTGAGTATAGTTAAGAAAAAAGGGTGGCGTTTTCTAGAGCCTTTGTATCCCAGACATTGTATCTTGTTATCCTCTGTGAATATGGCTACCATGCTGTGCTGGTTTCTTCCTGCTTAATAAACAGTGTATAATGAAGTGATCTAGACAAAGAATGGTCCAGCTATGAAGCCCTTATAACCCTGCCATGTCAGAGAAACCTGAGTTCAGCTATTCTGCTGTGGCTTCATTTCTTCCCACCCTCAGGCCAGTGTGGAGGGATGAACATGTGGAATTAATAAATGTGTTGAGCTCAGATTGTAATTAGTGTGATGACATAACTCCTCATAATCAGCTTTTCTCCTGGAAATGAAAACCCACTTATACTCTGGACACCCGTATGCTTGCTCATACGTGGTAAAAGCATATTTCCTAAGAGTTTGTGCAGAATGAATGTGGACTAGGAGAACCTGCCAGCATATGAAGCAGTCAGTTTATAACAGAACAAACAGTGTAGGTGAGTGAGATTAGCTATGAGATGACAAAGAGAGCAGTGTGCACACATGCGTGCGTGCGTGCACACTTGCACACGCACGCACGCACGCGCGCACACACACACACACACACACACACACACACACACACACCCCTCCTTTTACTTTACTCTTCCTTTTTCTCCCTTTTGAAGAATAAAGAACTTAAACAAGTTGGGGTAATTATAAAGAAAGGAAACATGAGGGGCACTTTTAATAGGGTTTTCTCTTGCTCTGGGTTCTTTCTGTTTGGGGCATTCTAGAACAATCAGAATCATGTTGGGTGGAAAATGGATGCTGGCATTTTCTCCTCTTCTCCTTTCGGCCCATGCTTGCCCTCCACTACATGTGGGAACCACCTCTGCGCTCCTGTTTCAATTTATTTAATCATGTCAGATGTCCTCTGTTCCCGGGCCAAACTTGGAACTGGTAGTGTTGAGTTCCTGTGATGTTAGTTAGCTGGGAAGATGGAGTCACACCTGAATATCTCTGAAACATTTCTGTGCATTGGCTTCCAAATATCTCAGAATAATTGCCTCTCTCTGAACTTTTGTTAGATTTGCATTAATACCCCACAAATTTTTTGCAGTGTGTATCTGAGAATTCTGGGAACAGCAGAGTGAGGATGAAGACCTGGGAGGAAAATGTGGCAGTTTGTCAGTGGGTTAACCCTAGCCATCATCTAATGTCACAGTCTCAGAAAAGCTCCTTTAGACCTCTTGGCCAAGTTCTAGGGTAGGATGAAGTTCTGCTTGCCTGCTTCCTTCCTGGTGGCTTCAAGTTTCCTGCATACTCAGGCTAGTTCTAGGTTCAACATTAGTCCCTGAGACAGTGCCTTCAAAGAACTAGTCTAAAGACCCAGGGCCATCAGCAGCATGGCTTTCAGATGATTTATCTCAAATAAAATGGAAAAAGAAAACTCTTTCCAAATATATGAGGCAAAGGTCCACAAAAATCCCAGGGTCAGGAAGTTATTACCTTGTAACAAGTTAGGACAAATAAATGAAAAATGAAGAAAACAGAAACAACAACAATGAAAAGAAAACAGCAACATTCCCACTCTCTTATTGTGCCCTGGGGCACCAGGCAGGGTTTAAATCAGGAGCTGGTCCTCAGCACAGAGAAAGCAAGATATTATTCAGTGGTTAATGTCTTAGATATTGCAAAGCACATGAGCCATTTTGAGCTGGAAAAGATGGTGGCATGTAGACATGACAGTATTATAGACTTTATGGGGGAAAAAAGATCACAAGTGAAAATTCTTGACTTGATATTCTTTAAAAGAATAGGAACAATCACTTGTTGCCTAATACCAAGGCCTTTCCAAATAACGCAAATTGCTTTTGGTATATCATTTGTCAGTGTGTTTTTCCATTAAGCTTCCTGTGTTAAGTGACTTAAACAATGGTACCAAGCACTGTGTAGCAGTTTCCTCTGAGATTCACAGCTTCTTGGAGGGAGGCTCATTAAGACACAGGATGTTTGAAAGGAGGCAAAACATTCCTTCCTACAGGGAATCTCATTAAGTACAGGAAGCAGACAACTCGGGGATTCCAGGAAGTTCCTGAAACCGACCAGATTGCCTAGGTATATATAAGCAGTAAGGACTTCTGAGAGACACTCTTAGACAAACTAAGCTGCCTAGAAGAGGCTCTAAGGAGCCAAGGAGCCTGGAAGAAACAAAGACCAGCCAAGCTGCCTGGAATGTACTCTGACTCACTGAGTTGTTCTTTGTGGGGTTTGAAGATGTAGCTGTCTTTGAGTCATTTCTGTTCCTTTAAGTAACCCCTCACTCATATTCCTATAAATAATTCATTGTTCACCAAGTTGGACTTAACTGGAATCCTTACTTTGGACTGTCATCAGTTCTCTGTCTAGGATGTGTAGACATTTGTTTACATCTCCCCAGGACTACTGCCATACAACATATAAGTGGCATTATAAGCAGGAAGTTTCTCCCTTGAATAATGCTTAAGGAATTGTTGGCTTGGCATTTTCTGTCCTTGTAATGACAAATATTGGGTGATACTCTTCGATATGGGGGTTTTTGAAGCACAGTGCCTAGATCTCAGTAAATGTAACAATAGGACATTATTCCACACTTAGACTATTTTTATATCAAGGTCATTGTATTTGACTTCATCTACACATTTTAAAGACCATGTGATACCGATACTAGTGTTGCTGTGAGCCACTGTGGTAGTTTGAAAGAAAATGCCCCCCAAAGGGAGTGGCACTATAAACAGGTGTGGCCTTGTTGGAGGAAGTGTGTCACTGTTGGGGCAGGCTTTGAGGTCTCTTTTGCTCAAGCTTCCCTCAGTGTGACAGTCAGTCAACTTCCTGTTACCTACAAGCTGTAGAACTTTTAGTTGCTTCAGCACCACATCTACCCACACACTGCCATGCTTTCTGTCCTAATGATGATGGACTGGACCTCTGAAACTGTAAGTGAGCCTCCTCAACTAAATGTTATCCTTATAAGTGGTGCTGTGGTCATGGTGTCTCTTCACAGCAATAGAAACCTGAACTAAGACAGAAGTATTTTACAGATGAGGAAACTGAAGCAGAAAGGCATTAAACCATTATCCAAAGAGGCAGTAAAGGTAGGAACCAAGTCTGACTACAGAATACAACACTGAATCAACTGTGGACTGTGAAAGAACCTTCACACCAAAGTGCGTTTGCTACATTTCTAAGCTATGAGAAAACAAATGGTGACAATGTTTATTATTTGCTACATTTGATAGAGGCACTAGCCAAGCTTTAGGGAGGGACATAAGTTGGTACAAGAAAGAAGAATTGAAAAAACAAAATTTCAGTACTGTAAGAAAAGAGTTTATGAATAGGCATATCGTTCATTATCTATATCCTGTCACTGTTTTGATGACCACCTGGAAGGTTTCCTCCCCAGAGTGACTATTCCATTATTAAAGGATACTTAAATTTTCTTTGAGATTTTTTTTAGCCTGACATTGGATGAAGAGTATTATCTCTAAATTCTCTTAAACTATTAAAAATTTAAATTTCCAATTTTTTTAATCCAAGTCCTAAAATTTTTGAATTTTATAAAAAAATTCACTAAACTTCATGGAAATTGTTTTCCAAATGCCATTGAAGTGTTTAAAGCTGTGGAGGGGAGAGCGGGGCCCTTCTGTTAGCAAAACTTCTCACTTTTCATTTTATTTGAAAACTTCAAACATTGTTCTCTCTCTGTAGTGCTCAGCTGAAGAGTAATTTTGGCACACAGCCACTTCCATTTTTCCTTGATTCATTTTTATTAGCTCCAAGAACAGAATGCATAGGGATCCCCCAACCCCTTGATTTTGGAACAGTGGTTTGTGGATATATAAACGTTGGGTTTCTTTTTTAATAGACTGAGTATTAACCTTGGACAAGTGCCATAGATGAACTTAATGCAAAAGTTCTAGCAAAGTTTTATTCCCTATTTCCTTTCAGCCAGTAAGCCTTGCTTCTATTGGGAGACTTTAAGTAGTTAGGGCTCTTTCCATTCTAGTACTCCATCTCTGGAAACTTCTACTTGAACACCAAAATATTTTAATTATAGGCTGATAATTACCTCTCATCCCATGATAAACATTCATGCCCAATTAGCATAAAACCAGCCACTTTCAGCTGCTTAATAGTGTAATGACTCCAAAGTGTTACTTTTATTCACCCAAATCAGCAACTTATTTCAAGCTGAAAATTTTCACTTCACTAACACATTAAGAAAAGACTAAGAAACTGTTAGATGCTGTGCCTTTTAATTGGTATGACTTACATAGAATATAATTATTTTTAAGGTTTATTAATTTTATTCATGTGTATGTGTATCAGTATAAGTGTATGAGGTACCTACATGGTTTCCTCATATGCCAGAGAAGGTTCCAGATCCCTTGGAACTGCAATTAAGGCAATTGTGAACACCCTGATAAAGCAACTGAACTGAGGTCTTTCGAAAGAGCAGTATGCTCCCATACCCTCTGAGCCATAACTCTGGACCCCAGAATGTAATTCATATTTAAGTATTTTTTGAATCTATAGAATAGCTCTTCTCTTTTTCATTTTTTTTTTATCTCTATAGGTCCATGAGGTTATCTGTCATTAATGGAAGATGAGCATGAATAGACTATTCCCTTTCCCATTTGAGAATGTGTATACAAATGGACAGACAGCTGTCTGTTATCGTAGAAGCCAAGTGTTGAGTGTCAGGGGCATTCAATGATGACTTTCTAGAACCAGCAGTTAGCAGAAAGAAACTGGCAAAAAAGACATATTTCAGGTTCTATATGCAGGAGTAGTACATTTCTACTGTATTTGAAAGGACAATTTTAGCCTTATTTGTGTCTACAGTGAGCACGTAAAATTGAAATACACTTCAACTGAAAGATCCTGCTTAACGTCTTGTTACTCATACAGGTGCGAGCATTTACATAGACATTCTCCCTTTCTCATGTATACATGAAACATACATTTTAAATTTATTTTTGTTTACTGGTATTTGTCTGTGTAAGTGTATGCTGTGTATGTGTGGTGGGGGTACCCTCAGAGCCAACTGAAGTTACATGCAGCTGTGAGCTGCCTGACATGATGGGTACTGGGATTCAAAGTTGGGTTCTCTGGAAGAGCCATCTCTCTTGCCCCATAACGCACTATATTTCCAGAGAACTTCCTGAGGCTGAAACTTTGTGCAGAAGGATTACTCTTGGCTTTGAGGTTAGTATTGGGGTCCCTTATCAAAACCTTTCCTATGGCGAATTTCCCTTTCCTTATACTTTATTGCTTGTCTGTCAGCCACTAATGGTTCCTAGGTCCTTGCTTCTTTGTTCTCTACGGCCAATGCTTTTCCTCAGTTATGGCAGCTGTGAATCGCTTCTGAATCCATCCCTCTGGCTGTTGTCTTTTAGCTATGTTCTTATTATCCACAGGGATATTTTCTCAAGTATCTAGCTCTACCACTGCCTCAAGTTCAACTTGGAGGCAGTAGAGAGTTCCATGTCATAGGGATTAAATTCCAGAGGGATTAAAGCTAAAATTTCTGTGGTGAAACAATTATTGATTGAAAGGCACTGAATTTATTATCTTGTCAGTCCCCTGTATTGTTTCTACCAACACTTTCTTTTGTAGAAGGAGTGCAGAAGCCATGCGGAGTTCCAGTAATCGTGGATGTGTCTGCACCACATAAATATGCTACAGGTGAAGCTCCCATGTAACGGGAGGTCTGGCCACAGCACCTCGAGGGCTTTAATGTCATCCTTCATTGTGACATGGGAATTTAAAGTGTCTCTTCATCAAGCAGACCTTTCCAGGTTCTCAATAGAACGAAGACATGCAAGCAAGGGTCTAGGTTTCAAGCCAGCATGCTGAGCTGGTAAGATGGCTCAGTGGGCAAAGACACTGGCTGCCAAGCCTGGTGACTTGAGTTTGGTCACCTGGACCCACATGGTAGGAGAGAACACACTACTGCAAGTTGTCTTTTGACAACCACACACATGCCATGTTGTGCACATTTGTACACATACACACACACACACACACACACACACACACACACACACACACACACACAAGCTTTTAAAGCCCATCATACCATAGCTTGCTAGAAGACAGATGATTTTGCTCATGAGAAGCCTATTTGTAACTGCACCCTGGAATATTGTGTGAAAGAAGAAAACAGACTGGAGTCAGGTGCCAGCTGCACCCCTGGCCTCATGTTATCACCCCCTGGGTGGTCAGGGCACAGGAGCTGCCCCCCTGAAATCTTGGCTGTGTTATACTATTTAGATGGAGAAGAGTTTGTCATGTAGCTAGAGTTTTCCTGTCTTGCCCACAGTCAGGACAAATCTCTGTCACCCGCCAGTCCCACAGCCGCTCAGACCCAACCAAGTAAACACAGAGACTTATATTGGTTACAAACTGTATGGCCGTGGCAGGCTTCTTGCTAACTGTTCTTATAGCTTAAATTAATCCATTTCTATAAATCTATACCTTGCCACGTGGCTTGTGGCTTACTGGCATCTTCACATGCTGTTTGTCATGGCGGCGGCTGGCAGTAACTCTGCCTCAGCCTTCCACTTCCCAGAATTCTCCTCTCTCCTTGTCCTGCCTATACTTCCTGCCTGGCCACTGGCCAATCAGTGTTTTGTTTATACAGAATGATATCCACAGCACTGTCACTCAGGGTTTGGTGAGTTTCCATGTGGGGGGAGGATTATTTTAGGCATCGCGATGTAGTTTCACTCACTTTGGACAGTCTCAGAGGATCAGGCAGGTTTGTAGAAAAGGACAAGAGAAGGTAAGATAACCGCAGTGGCTCTATAGGCTTGCTGGAGAGGACATGTGGCTTAGGTTTACAAGCTTGTGTGTTTCAAGTATTCTTCAGCAAGAAGATCTTTAAAGTGTGTCAGAGAGCAAACCAGCATTACATTAGTCATGATGTGGCAGTGAGGTCAACTATAGATCAGAGGATTGGAAGTAGGTTGAGAGCCAGGGATGCTCCAGGAGACAGGCTTACACATGCCTAAACTGTACCTCCTGAGAATGTTCTGGCTGCTTCATGATGCGCTATTCCTCCACCTCCTCCTTCCTTCCCTGCCTTGGCTCCTTCCTTTCACTCTGTTACAGTTTTTGTTAAACCTACACATGGTAGACAGGGTTGCAAGTGTGAGAATACCCAAAGGATTCCAGTTTATGCCTTGATTCCATCTTGACTCAGGTCTGAGAGTTCAAACTTTTCTTAGCACTTTAGGGCTGGATAACAGGAGGTTTGGCCAAGTGTGTGGTTACCATGTGTCTTGAGAATTAAGGAGCTGTTTATATTTGTTTGTGCCTTGAGCCCTGGTGTCCTTGAGATGGGGAGGTCTTTTGCCTCCCCTGCTTTGGTTATAAAAAGGCCCTGAGAAATAAACTCAGGATGGCTATGGTATTGACTCAGAGCCCTTCTGATGCTATTCTGTGTCTCTGTCTTTTTCTTTTATGTCATCTACATCTCTATTTTTCATATTAATTATTTGTTAATTCTCACTCCTCCATTCAAGACTGTTTGGTAGTCAGATGGGACCTGGCAAATGATTCCCAGACTGTGGGGCTTGAATACAGAGGAAAAAGGGAAGGACACCACAGATTGAAGTGAGTGCTCAGATAAGAATAATGGTAGTACAGTGATTTATTCTCAGGAGTAAATTGTATATATAAAACAGGATAATAGTAGACAGCTGTGTGAAGATATTTTAAAAAGCCAGAGGAGCTAAAGTTAGAGCTATAGCAAGTATATAAGTCACAAAAGTTTGAGTTTGTGATTTTTTTTTAAGGTCTGAGAAAGTAGTTTGAAAGTGTGAACATCTGGGTATGTTGTGTAGTTTGAGTGTGGTATGGAATGAGTCTGAGTGAGTGCTGAGTATGGGTAAGGTTTTTGAGAAGTTTGAAAACTATAGACTTTAGGTATGGGGATATTGTGAAGGCTTAGAAAAAAGTCACTTAGGGTAGAGCAGGTGTGTGCTTTGGTTTTCCGAGCGTGGGACCTCGGACACATGGAGGAGAACTAGAAAGCAGAGCCCAGGACAGAGCAGCTGCTTCAGAAGCCCCCACGGCCGGGAGCAGCAGCTGCCCCGGCCTGGCATCTTTGAGACCTGTGAGGCATCATCTTGTCGCTGACAGCAGGTGCCAAGAGAGCCAGCTGGAGTAGCTGGGTCTACATGTGCCTTCTGCTGTGAAGGAGCCACATCTCAAAGGATTAATGGATAATAAAATGTGCTATTTACATAGTGGAGTATTATTCAGACAGAAAGAAGAAAATCGTTGTTGGCATAAAAAAAATGAATGGACTTGGAAATCACAGGTGGAATGAGCCAAAAGCAGATAGTCAGATAATGCATGTTTACATACACACATATACATGTATATACACACACATACACACACACACACACACACACACACACACACACACACACACATTCACACTGTCTTGGAAAGGGCTAGATCCACAGAGGAGGAAACTGAACAACCCCCTGCTAACTTTCTCACTTGGGCATCCATTTCTCTTCTGCTCCCGACACAGCACTGCCACTACTTTACCTTTGACTACTCTGTTAACTTGTATTTTATAATTGAAGGTCACTAAGATTGTGTAATTTTAAATGTGTGCAGAAGTTGTATAGACGGTGGTCTTGTGTCCCCATTACCTAACCTCTTCAGTGTAGACATCTTCTGTAACCATATTTGTCAAAACCAATGCATTGATGTTGGTGCAATCTATTACAATTATAGGATTTATTTTAATCTCCTCAGTTTTGTCACTAATGTCCTTTTCTGTCCCAAGATCCATTCTGGATTCCACATAACATTACCTGTCAGTCAGTTATCCTTGTGTCTTCTCTAATGTCTGGGTCTTGTGTTGAGTTTTGGCTCTTGACTTCCTCTGAGAAGTTACAGTGCAACCCCAATGGAACCACAGTTAGCCATGACCTCTTCTCAGAATGATGATTAAATGCTGTGTAAACACGTATGAAAAGTCAGTATAAGTGATACGATTGTGTACAGTTTCCAGACACAGGTTTTTTTCTGTCTGGTTTCCAATTTTGACATCACTTCCTACCCTCGAAGTCTCTGATAGTTTCAAAACTACCATTGAAATTTGCAGAAACAGGAAACTGGCAGCAGATGCCTAGCACATCTTTAAATGTGTTTCTGTGCATAGCACAACAGCTCATGTTTAAATCTCATTGGTCAGAATCTAGTCACATGATCAAGCTGGATATAAGGAATGCTGGGAATTGTAGTTTTCTAGTTAAACTCCTCGCCCCTCCAACAAAATTGGAATTCTCTTTTACATAGACAATAGATTACATAGGTGATTGGCAATCTGTATCTTCAGAATGAAAACAGACACGTAGATAAGTAAATGCTTTAGTGAAGTCTGTGTGAGTAAATATAACAAACAGCCATTAGAGAGTCACAGCTGAGAATATTCCCAGACTAAGGAGATCAGGGGACTGAATTACTTTATACTCCAAAGCTTTTGGCTGAGCCTCTTATATGTGTCTTTTCCTTTTCATCTGGACTACTAGATACCTTAGTCTCTGGCCTTTACAGAGAAATTAATAGGCCAAAGTAACAGAAATAAAAGAACGTAGATTTCTATCTCCCTTTTACATTTTTAAGATGTCAAGAATTTCCTTGAAATGAAGAGAATGCCCTTACCCTGTGCCACACAGCAGACAAGTGCCATCGGTGCTGAGAACAGCAGTGAGCTGCAGGGCATGAGGATGCGTGTGAGCTTCACTATGCTGGCCATTAGGGGCTCTTTTTCGGAAGAATCACAAGGAATTAGAGAGCAGCAGGGTGCTCAGGAAATCTGCTTCCTTGTCAAGTGGTTGCTAAGGCCTTGCCTCATTAAAAAATAGGAAACGTGTGTCCTGCAGGCTCCTGTTTTCTTGTGGATAATGAAAAAGCCCTCTGCAAAAGAGATTTAAAAGCTGGCTTGTTTGACTGTGCATAAAAATATCTGGATTTTTCCCTGCAGCACTGAAGAAGGTATATGGGTAAAACAGGAGGGTGATTTTTAAGGAACCGGTAATTGTCACAAGTCTTAATTCAATCAGGATATGTTCCTAATTTGGAGGATTACTCTAAGGATTGTATTTCTAAGAATTGGTTTCCTTACCCTAATAATGAGGGTTTACCAGTCCAAGCTCCACAAATTATGAAATAATAGCAAATACTGATAATTGCAAGCCCCTAGTGGGAATACATAGTCATTGGAAAAAAAAGAAAAAAAAAAGGCTTATGCCCATTCATGTAGTTTTAACTCATGATTTTTAAGAATGTAAAGTTTTAAGAATTAATTTGTGAGTGTCTGAGTGTCAATTGTTCAGTGACTCACCATGTAGAATAAAGACAGGAGGTGGTTTTACCTTCTCCAAAATGGTTGAGAACAGCCTCCCTCTGGCGTTCCCCTTTCTTCGAGGTAGCCATTCCTTAGAGGAATCACACTTCAACTACCATGGTTAGTGCAGTATAAGAATCAAACGGGTTTCTCTATGGTTTGATATGTAGTTCTGTCTCTGGTTGCAGTGCCTGGGCATAGGGGGGCCTCTCCTTATTCTCTGTGGGTGGAACCTTCAGTTTGGAGACAAGGAGGAGGCAGACAAAGTCTTCCCCTACAAGAACTCCCAGTTACCAGGCTGTTGACTGTGGCAAAGTTTCTGTCCCTCTCTTGTCTATAGGTGAGGCATTTCTGTCCAGCATCTGTTAGTTCTTCAAGCCTTCTGTAGGGTCTGGGTTGGATTAGTTATAATTCTACTTTTCTCCCACTCTCCTTCTGTACAACCTCTGAAGATCTGAAGCATCTTGCTGACTAAGTCCTAGTGACCTGTATATTGCACAGCTGTCTCTGAATTTGACTATGTCAGAGACACCATCAGATGTATGGTGTTATCCATGCCCAATTGATATTGTGTTTCTATCCCTCCAGCATCTCCAATTTCCTCTTCAATTCCCTTTGAACATACTCCCAAAGCACTTCCTGCCCAAATGGTACCTTTAGGTATGTTTGCAAAGCGCTTCTTTATTTTTCTTTGGTGAACAATGGAACGATATTCCAGTTCTCAGACCTTGAGTTTAGGGCATGAATTATACTTCATTTCTCATTTGCAGCTTCCAGTGGATGCTTTCATGTTGGGTGGGTGCAACCTCTGCAGTCATGCATGGCACTCCTGAGTTTTGTTCCTTAGCCTGCTAGACCAGCTCAGAAAAATGAGACGCAAGAAAAATGCAGGAATCTTTCAGTAACAGAGTAACATTGGACAAGGATTATTTGTGTCCCAACAACCTTATAGTAAGAGATGGTGAACTCCTTGGTCCTATCACAAGGAAAAAAACGGTAAATGAAATGTTGATGCTCCAAAATTTCTGCATGTCAAAGGGCAGCCCTCCCTTATGCTGTAGATGGTAAAAGACCTCTTTGCTAGTTGGCTTTCCTGGCTACTGAGAGCAGAGGAGTCATGTGACTTTCCCTAAATTACACCTGGATCAGAGACTCTCAGCTGGGGCAGATATGCTTCACAAGCGAAACTTGACAGTATCAGGAGACAATTGAGGTTGGAATAACTAGGATGATGTGTTGTTCTGTCTTGTGAATAGAGGACCACAGTGCTGCTAGGCATCTGGTAACACACAGGGCAGTCCCAAAACTAAGCATTAATGCCTACAGGTCAATACTGGCAAGATTGAGGGACTCAAGAGCTGTGCTCTAGAACAGCGAACACATTGGTACTGACTTTGCTCACATCAAAGCTGTGGCTCCAGGTGAATCTGCCTCAATCTTGTCTATCATTTGTGATGAAAACAACAGTTTTCACTGTCCTTTTGTCATATGTCTGTGGTGAAAAAGAAAAGAGACAGCAGATATGGAAAGAGATTCAGTCACAAAAAAATCATGAATGTTGAAAGCTCTCCACTAGACTGGAAAAAGCATCCTGGCTATTGGTGGTTGAACCTCTTTTCTTTACTCCTTTGCTAAATAGTAAAAATCTATATTAGTCAGTTTCTTTAACTCTAAACTGTTTACATTAAATAATTGCTTTAAGTACTTATCTTTGATGTTCACGTTTCTCATATTCTGCCGCATTCCTTATTACTTTTTGGGTCCACATGGACGTGATGTATTTTTCTCCCCCACACAAAAAAGTTAATTTGAATTAATAACACCATCTGAAACACTGTCATTAAACTGTAGCCAGGATCAGAACCAAATCTACAGAGTTGTGAACTTGATATAAATGAAATACACAACATGATTTGCTTAACAATTGGTTATTTTGATCTGTCATTTGATCCAAATATTATACGCAAATGTTCCCATAATTAGGCCTGTGTTAGTCCATTTCTGGTGGTACGATAAAATACGAGAAAATGACTTGCGATAGAGGACTTTCTGTGACATGTGGTTCTGTAGGTTTGAATCCACACTTGGCTGACTCTGTTGCTTTGGGCCTGAGATGAGGCTGAGCATCCTAGCAGAGGAAATGTATGGAGAGGGAGGATGCTCCCCCCATGGCCACCTGGAAAACGGGAGGAGTGGGGAGAGAAAGGAATAGGCAGGAGGAAGAAGAGGGGGAGGGGGAGACAGATCAATGGAAGGGAAAGAGAAGCAGGGGATAGAAGGGGAAGGAAGGAAAGGGGAGGAGAGGAAAAGGAAGGAAGTTCTTCAAATGCCCAACCTTCAGTGGCCTGCTCTGACTATGCCCCACCTCCTAAGAGCTGATCCACCTATGAACCTATCACTATGCTAACCCATCAGTGAAGTTAGCAGCACCATGATCTAATCACCATTGAACAGTGTCACAGGCTGGGGATCAAGCCGTTAGCATGTGAATCTTTAGGGACATTTCATATCTAAACCATAACACATTCCTATGAAAGAATTGCTGAAGACAAAGTTAGTGGAGCTCAAAGAAAACCCATCTGCAGCGAGGGACACTTCTCACAGCAGTGTGCTACTCTCGTAGAAGAAGTCTTTAGCCAGCAATCAGACTACGACTCTCCATCTTAAGAATTAAGAGAGATCAACTAGAAAACACCGCAATGATGATGCATTGGAAATTAGGTACCAGGGATGGGATGAACTTGGCAGCCGAAGGGATTTTAGAGTGCACCCTTTGAACCTGTTTGAAAGGGCATGGCTATGTACATTGATTGCATCCATGGTCATCTAGTCATTCTTCGGCCAAAATACTAGGCCTCAAAAAAGAGATGGTAGCATAGATTTAAAAAAAATAAAAAAACCATCCCACACCCCTGCCATTTAGTTCTGTGGTCATACAGAGTAGCACACTTGGAGATCGAATTCTTTGAAGTTCTAGGAAAGAAAAAAAACTTAAGCATATAGCATTACTCTTTCTCCTTGGGTAGATTTTGTACATGAGCTATGCTTGTATTTTGATATAGTTTCCTCCCAACTGACAGTGCTCCAGCATGTGATGTTCTAGGTGATGATACATTTTCAAGACACTTTTGGGAGTCTGTTATACTGAAATCAGAAGCAGAAATCCCTTATACCACTCACTATGCTTGATGTTGCCAGCAGACAGGAGCTGGTATCACGTGGTACACTCCGGCACACACAGGAGCACATATAGAATGAGAATTTAATAACTGGTAATATCCTTTGATTTTGTCACCCACAAACTTCTTTTGCATCTGTTTTATTTCCTTCCTCCCATTTGGATAAAAGAAGTAACCCCTTTTCTCATCCTTTCAAAATACTGCAGTGAGTGCAGCAAGCTGGGAGGATGGAGGTAGTGGGTGGCTTGCAAATTTGAAATTGTCACCTGAGCTCTCCCGCTCTCCTGTGAGCACTGGCATCGTGAGTCAGTGAAGATATCCCCCAAGGCATGCAATCCATCAAGCTTTTGCTGAGTTTGCTTTATGGTAGAACAGTAGCTGCCAAAACAAAGCGTTTCCCAAACAATCCCCAGAATTTAAATTGCTACTTAATGGAGACTGACAGACAGAATTACTGATGGAATACCAGGGTTCCTGCTTACTCCAGTGGTTGTTGAGACTCTGTGACATATCACCACGTGACTACGAATGGTTCCCTGCCCATCACTGGTGGTCAGTGAGTGTTAAACAATACCAACTTTGCCAAGGGCTTCTTAGTTTTCATCCGAGAACATTCATAATGCTCTGCATCATGTACTTTCTCATTCTTCATACTCAATGATGGGGATGAAAATTAATTACTCTGGGAATGTGAACATCAGCTTGACAAATCGTTCTTCTCATTGCTAAATAATGTTCTCACTGGCAAAAGCAGGGGCCTCTGAATACTACTCTGTTGTCCCACTCGCCTCCTCCTGCTGCCCTTACCTCTTATTTTGAAAGGAAAAGCTGGAATGAGGGTAATTGCTTTTAAGTTTAGACCTGGGACTTAGGTGTGATTTATTTTTAAAACCCTTTTAAATATGGCATTGAGATAGATTTGATGTTCCCAGTTTTCTGTCTCTGTGGTTCAGTCAAAGATGTCACTTTGATTTCTGATCAGCACATTCCTAGGACATGGGGTCTCATTTGTCTGTAGAAGAGAGCCGCAAGCCCATTGGAAGTTTCAGCTGACCTATTGTTGTTTTTTGACCTTTGCTACTAAAAGCTGGCAAAGAATTAAACCAGACATGTCAATCTCTTTCGGGATGTCATAAACTATTGACTGTTTCTTGAAGGATTGTAATGCCTGCTTTATTGGTTTATTGTACCACAGGAGAGGGTTTATAAAGTGTCAAAACAGTGGAAGCTGTTTTAGCTAGCATCACCCAGATTGGCTGTAAAGTAATTGCAATTAATTACTATGCATCAATGATAAATGAGCTGAAATCACACCAAGGAGAGAACATGAGCAGCTCGATTCTAGAACTCTCTTGGAATAGTATTCAATGCTCTGTAAAGTGTTTGTAACTAGTTTTCCTAACTTTCATTAAGCAGGAAATTATTTGCCTTGTCCAAATTTTGTAACTTCAGAAGGAAGACTCTATCCCCACTCTTCCCGCCACCCATGCTGTACTTCAGTCCACCCTGAGATTTTAGATATTTCTATTCCTGCCACTTGGGGACTTCCATTGCTCTCAGTTGTCAGCTTCTTCCAGGGGTTTTGTCCTATATTCTCTTTTAGGTGCTGTGGGGGTTTGAATGAGATATCTCCCTTGTCCTGGGAGACTTGAATTTTTGGTCCCTAACTGGTGCTGTATGGGAAAGTTTGGGAGTGTGGCCTTGCTGGAGGAAGTAGTCATTGGGGACAGGGGAGTGTGGCCCTGCTGGGGGACAGTCACCTGGGGCAGGGGAGTGTGGCCCTGCTGGAGGAAGTTGTCATTGGGGGCAGGGGAGTGTGGCCTTGCTGGAGGAAGTAGTCATTGGGGACAGGGGAGTGTGGCCCTGCTGGGGGACAGTCACTGGGGGCAGGGGAGTGTGGCCTTGCTGGAGGAAGTAGTCATTGGGGGCAGGGGAGTGTGGTCCTGCTGGTGGACAGTCACTGGGGACAGGGGAGTGTGGCCCTGCTGGAGGAAGTTGTCATTGGGGACAGGGGAGTGTGGCCCTGCTGGGGGACAGTCACCTGGGGCAGGGGAGTGTGGCCCTGCTGGAGGAAGTTGTCATTGGGGGCAAGGGTGTGTGGCCTTGCTGGAGGAAGTTGTCATTGGGGACAGGAGAGTGTGGCCCTGCTGGGGGACAGTCACTGGGGGCAGGGGAGTGTGGCCTTGCTGGAGGAAGTAGTCATTGGGGGCAGGGGAGTGTGGCCCTGCTGGTGGACAGTCACTGGGGACAGGGGAGTGTGGCCCTGCTGGAGGAAGTTGTCATTGGGGACAGGGGAGTGTGGCCCTGCTGGTGGACAGTCACTGGGGACAGGGGAGTGTGGCCCTGCTGGAGGAAGTAGTCATTGGGGACAGGGGAGTGTGGCCCTGCTGGGGGACAGTCACCTGGGGCAGGGGAGTGTGGCCCTGCTGGAGGAAGTTGTCATTGGGGACAGGGGAGTGTGGCCCTGCTGGGGGACAGTCACTGGCAGCAGGCTTTGAGAATTTGAAGACTTCTTCCAGTTGTGGTTTGCTCTCTTTCATGATTGCAGTTTAAGATGTGAGCTCTCCACCTCCTGCTTCAGCCACCAAGCCTGCTGCTTCCTGTCATGCCTCTGGGCCATGACAAACCCTGATCCCCCAGAGCTGTGTGCCCAGGTTAACTGCCCCCTCCCCACCCCGTGCTGTGAGCTGCCTCTGTCCTGGTGTTGATTGCAGCAGAAGGAAGACTAATACAAGAGCCTAGTCCACTGTCAACACCCCAGACTAACAGTTCTCAGAGGGTGTCCAGTGAACCCTGCTTCTGAAAACACTTTTATGAAGGGGCCCATGGAGTGAAAACCAGCCTCATAAGGTTTCTTTTTCATTCCCATGGTGTTTTTCTGAGGTTATTTGCTGATCAATATCACAGCACACCAGAGTGAATACAGAAGCAGACATGAGACTCAAGCCACCTTCAATTCAGACAGACACTAAAGAAACATGCAAAGATGGAAAGTGCTGTTCCTTACAAGGATTTATTTCAGAAATAAATTTCTTTCTTTTATTTATTTATTTTTCCTTTTTCCCACAGAAATTGATAATGCTACCATTAATGGGCTTATTTTAATTGCACTAAATGTTTTTTAAACTTTCAGTTATAATTTTAAGGTACTAGAAAATAACAAAAGATTTAATCTACACAAAAACATTTCTGACACCTACAATTTTTTTTTAAGTGTAGAGGGATCCAGAAACCAAAATATTGATATCTGCTGGCCTTGACTGGATTTCTCAAACCATCAGGAAAAAGCAGATGGGGGCTGGAGAGATGCCTACAGAGTTCAGTGTGTGTGTGTCTCTTGCCAAGGAACTGAGTTTTGTTCTGAGCACCAAAGTCAAGCAATTAACAACCACCTCTTACCCCAGTCCCCAGGGAATCCAGTGCCCAGGCCTCCAAGGACACTTGTACTCACATGCACATACGCTACTGGATAGTTTTAGGTCAACCTAACACAAACTTGAGTTATCTAAAAGGAAGAAACCCCAACTGAGAATATGGCAATTCTCATTTGTAGGCAAGCCTATAATGCATTTACTTAATTAGTGATTAATTAGTATTAATATTGCACTTAATATGTATTAATATTGTAATTAATATGTATTAATTATTAATAATTAGTTGAGGAGGGCCCAACCCATTGTGAATGGTACTATCCCTGGGCTGGTGGTTCTGGGTTCTATAAAAAAGCAGGCTGAGCAAGCCATGGGGAGCAAGCCAGTAAGCAGCACCCCTCCATGGCCTCTGCATCAGCTCCTGCCTCCAGGTTCCTGCCCTGTTTCAGTTCCTGTCCTAAGGGGTTTCTTCCTTTTAGATAACTCAAGTTTGTGTTAGGTTGACTATGGACATGAAAGTATAAGCCAAATAAAGCCCTTTCTTCCCTGATTTGCTTTTTGATCATGGTGTTTTATCACAGCAATAGTAACCCTAGCTAACACACTAAGATACATACCTACACACAGACATACACATGTACCTACCTACCCACCCCTCCACACATACATAAATTGTTTTAAAATGAAAGATGAAATCTCCATTTCATATTGCTTTATAATTTATAATTCATCCTGTGCTGATGTTTTTAGAAAATAAAATAAAAGCAAAGAGTAAAAACGATGTACATTTGGGGAACTACAAGCCCCTGGTCAAATTTGTGAATGTCGTGGTGTTGTCAACTTGACAGACTCTAGAGCCACCTGAGAACTGAATCCTGAGCCCAGCTGTGACAGGTTATTTTGATTGCTTTTATTGATCTCAGATACCCACCCACTCTGGGTGATGCCTTTCCCTGCAAGTGATCCCGGACTTCTTTAATTCATTTCCTCAACTGTGTACCTGTGGACTCATGAGAGAGTCATGCTGCCCTGTTTCAGAATTTGGACTTGGGTAGCACTGCACCAGACCTTGTCATCACCACTAACAGTCACTTTTCATAAAGGGATGGTCGCTCCCTGCCCTTCAGGTCACTTACTCTGGTCTCTCGACTCTGTTCCATGAAGATCTTGAAACTCTTTTTCCCAAATACTCTTAAGTTTCCTTCGAACCTGCTCCTTTCCTTGTCCCAGAGAGTGATAGAATTATGTATTTGAACCACCCCAAACCATCAGAGCTAAACTTGATTATCTTCTTTCTTTCCCTCTGAGTGTTTATATGACCAATGAGCAAATTGTGGTAGGTTAAACTTGAGCACACATATCTGACTTGAGCATTTATTCGCCTACATCCAACCAACTCAACATTTACCACTAAAATCCAAGAAACTATTGTCACTTGTGGAGTTTTGCAGTAGCCTACCCTCCTGTACACAAATTCCACCTGTGCCCTTTGATGTGGAGTAACACAAACATCTGAGCTTTTCAGGGTAAAAATCAAAGTAGAATGACCATAACATTTTCAAATTGTGTAACCTCTGAGAATAAAGAGTTACTAATAACAATTATACAGAAATCATAAACAGATTTTGCCTGGGAAATGGGATAGTCTGTTATCTTCATCTGTAAGTCTCTGTATGAAATGCTTCCCATTTGCTTTACTTTATTTGGTTGTGATGATGCTTCATTTTATTGTCCGACTCCCCCACTATAATGTTTATTGCCTGAGAACAGATTTACTTTTCTGGTTTCTCTTGATATTTAATGCCTGGAAATGGTTGATAAATATTTGAATGTGAATTAAAGAGGCATGTGTCTACTAATTCAATTTAGCAAATATTTATTGAGATTTTTCAAGGCACACATTCTATGAATGTCCCAAAGAAGACATGTCTAAGAATTTCTCAAGGTCTAATAGAGTCCTCAAGGGGATGTTTTTTCCATTATAAAACTTTAATCATGATATTTAAACATTAAAAGGATAGACGCATTTATTAAAAAATCACTTAAGACAGCTTTTTGAACAGTGAACATTAGGGTGGTTATAGGTACAAGAGCCCACAAGGCACAGATTCACAGTCTTATGGGTTCAGGCACTCATGGGTAAAGCAGCAACTTACATCAACATGCGTGTAGTACAACCCTTTTGGGGTTGTGAGTCTGATGATTGTACAGCATGCATGAAGTATTCTGGACATATGAGCCATAGATATAATTAAAATGGGTGTAATTAAAGTCAGGAGTGATGATTATAAGCTGCGTTTTATTTGTGATTTGTTGTAGAATGAGTATAGAGAATTGCCTTTTCTCACTAATACAATAATAATTTGGGCTGTGTGATTGAGCATTTCATTATTTTTAAACTCCCAATTACCAGTTTTTCACAGAGGCTTCGGAGTCTGCTTTAATACTTGTTTCTTGCTTCTGTTACATTGTAAGAAGACACTCCACAAAGGAAGCCAATTACAAAAGAAAGGGCTGCAGCTTTTGTATTACGTACCAAATTATGACTCTCATTTAACCCTAGAAACTAAGCATGCAAATGATTTTGTTAAAGTTTGCTTCGTACGCATCCCTAGCTCCACCCAGTGCCTGTAGCTTTTCTTGGCGCATGCCCCAAGTTCCTCCTGTCTCCAACATCCAGGAGCCTGCATTTCAACTTAGGCTCCACCATCACCCTTTCAGGGACAGCATGCTCAGAGGTTCTGCAGGAATTCCAACCCTGCTACACATTGCCTGGGATCACATGATCTCCTATAGAATCTGGGTGGAAGGTTTCATGGTCCCGTAACTGCTTCTTTCTCCACGCCTGAGAAAAATAGCACCATGTAGATGATGCCAATTTCTGCCAGCAGCTCAGGCAGTAGTAGGGTCTCCTGAAGAGGTCACTAGTAAAGATGAGGCAATCCTAGTGAAGGTAGGCTTCTATCCAGCATGACTGTTATCCTTTTAAAGGGGGAGATTTAGATAGAAATATATGAAATGAATATGGACATACTTGTATAAGCTACACAATACTAAAGACTACTAGAAAACATCCAGAAGTCAGTGGGAAAGTATAGAGGTGATTTTTCTTCTTAAATTCTTCAGAAGAAAGCAACCCTGTCAGAGGATCTGAGTTCAGCTTTTCTCTAACGGGCTTCTGATGTCATAACTGAGAAACTTATAAAATAGAAAATTTTAATGGTTCTTGCCCAAGAATGTTGGTGTAAGGACTAAGTGAGTCCACAGATGCTAACCACTTAAAGCACTGCTTAGTATATAGGCCATTGAGTTCTTACTTATTAGTCTTCAAAAAACATAAGTAACCGAACATGATATTCTATGCAGTTACCCTGACTCACTTAATAATTCTTTGGTTTTATAAATACTATAAATGCTACTGAAATGAATAAATATTTATTCCTTTATGTCAGTTTCTAAAAGTGTAGTTCTTGGGTCAAAGATTACTAACTAGTATGTTTAGGTCCTTTGATGCCATGTTTTAAAATCCATACTCTGAACAGCTCTACTGAAGTCACTTCATTGTGTAGAGACATCATCATCATTAAATACTATACTTAGCTACAAATGTTTGCTTCTTTTGTAAAACCATCCTTTAATTACTTGTGTTACTTACACTGGTAATGAGATGAAACAAAATCTTAATTTTCACTGCTGGCAGTTGAGTGGTATGTATTTATTTGATTAAAAAAATAAAACCTAGCATCATGGAAAACAGAGCCTGCCTTTGGAAAGAGAAATGAAGTTTGAGGTCACATGCACATGTTTATTCCCCAGAAGATACTAAGCTTTGTCAACTCTTTGATGGTAAAATTTCATTTTCATCCTTACCACGGATGTCAAGGGCTTCCTCCTCCAGATAAATTGCAAAAACAATCTGTGAATGTTTTGCAGGGGCATGTCTTCCAGTGACTGAGATACAAAGGCCTGGATCAGTACAGCAGTTTGGAGACTGAAATAAGGTTGCATTGGGTCTTTGTGACATGCCATGTGCTCAGACTTCCTGAGCACAAAGAGGGCAGAGAAAGGGGATGAGGGAAACAGTCTGGTGCTTTGTGTCTGCCGTGACACAGACACATTCATCAATTTGGCTCTGAGTAACAACCTGCTAATATCATAATATCATGGCTTAAAATAAACCATCTCACAGACAGTGTGTCTCAAAACAAGCCTTTGTCTTCAGGGCTACTTGACTGGGAAAATTTTGTCTTAAAAGGCACTGGCAGCCAAACAACAAGAGGAACCTTTTGTTTTCCTTATTCAAGAGTTTAAAATAAATAACCAAACCAAAGTTTGCAGAAGGAATGTTCTCTGGAGACTTGCTCACAGGTGGCTTCTGAGATGTTCTCGGAGGTCCACCCTCTCAGCTCACAGGAGTAATTCCAACTCCATGGATGGGGTGGCTGATGCCTGGCTCTCCTCCTTCAGCCAGTTGCTCACGGTACCTTACCTTAGCCCTTCTGCTGCCCTTTTCCCTGTTTGTCGAATCCTTCTGGCCTTTTGGGTTAAGACCTTTCAAGATGTTTCCCTCACATCTCCCTCCTTTTGTTGTCTATATGGACAACGGGAATATCAGATTTTATCTCCTTAAGTGGAAATGTTGCACAGAACAGCAGCCCCACAACACTCTCTCTCTCTCTCTCTCTCTCTCTCTCTCTCTCTCTCTCTCTCTCTCTCTCTCTCCTTTCACTTCTGCTACTGCTTGAGTTGTTTTAACCTTAGTATTTCACGTTAGTTTCCATGTTCCTGCCACTCAAGGGCCACCTGTGAGCTCTCTGACAGGTACCTACAGACTGGCCTCAACTGCTGTAGGCTGGGACTCATCTCTCCTAGGGATGAAGGCAGCGCCACAGTCCTTTCCAAACTGGCAAATTTATGCATTTCTGCAACTGGAAGTAAATATTGCCTGGTGCTAGAAGAAACTGTTTTCCCATCTCCTAGATCATTCTTTTAAGTGATTGAGCAGCTTTCCTGGCAATCTAGACAGGGCTTTCATCCTGTTACTATTCTCAGCCTTTGGAATAGTTAGCAAGTTAGACGAGTCCTATTTAATACCCAACTTAATGAAAAATTAAGCTAGGATACAGAAATATTTAATTAAACAATGAAAATTCTAAATGCTTATTTTTTTATAAACACAATTATTTTTGTATGTAGGTGTTTCTAGAGAAGTTTTGAAAAAAGAGGTTTGATCAAAATATCCTAAAATTGGGAGGCTTCAAGATCATCCTGGGTTACACAGGAGTTTGAGGTCAGTCTGATCTACATGAGGACTTTTCTAAAAAAAATAGTAAATTGTCAGGAAGGGTTTGGAGGGAGGAAAGGGAGAAATATTGTAATTATAATCTCAACAATTATCATTATCATCATCATAATAATAACAAGAATAATAAAGGACACTTTGGAAGTGTAACAATATGTGGGGAAGCAGTTATTCTGGATGATGGGACATATTGAAGACCTACATGCCATCAAAGAAGGAAGGCACCACAATGTCCTGTGCATGGAACTGAGGCACTTCTATTGGCTGAATTGTGTCCCTCTCGAAATCTAGATGAAGCCTAACACCCATAACTTCAGAGTGTGACACTATTTATAAGTAAAGCAATTAAGTTAAAATCAGTCCATTCATATGTGCCCTAGTTCAGTCTACTGCATTCTTATACAAAGACAAGAAGACAATGGAAAGACACCAAGGCAAATGACCATGTGAGCACACAGTGAGAGGTGGCCATCTACAAGCCATGTGAGTCCCAGGAGAAGTTCCATCGGTTCATATCTTGATCTTGCATCTCTTACTCAGTGCTTTAAAGGAATACATTTCAGTTGTTTAAGCACCTTATGTGTGGTGTTTCTTGCTGTAGCCCTGGCACAATAATATACTCACTGCAGGTGGGAGAAATGAAAAGGGTGAGAGGTCCTGACTCACCAAAGTCAGAACTGTGTTCTTTGGTGTCAAGTGTGTGACTCTGGAAGAAGTCTGTAGCCAGAAATTTTCCAGTGTCCTGCCCTGTCCCACAGCCATTCAGTCCCAAATAAACACACAGAGGTTTATATTAATTACAAACTGCTTGGTCTATGGCTCAGGCTTCTTGCTAGCTAGCTCTTACAACTTAACTTATTCCTTTTCTTGTGTGTTTTGCCACGTGGCTTTGTGACATTACCTATTCTCTCACATCTTGCTTCTCCTGGTGATGGCTCACATTGTCTCCTCTGACTCCATCCTTCTTCATCTCTGTCTTCAGTTTGAGAATACCTCCTAACCTTATTCTGCCTTGCCATTGGCCAAACAGCTTTATTTATCAACCAATGAGAGTAACACATATTCACAGCATACAGAAAGACATCCCACAGCAGAAGTCTCCTGTTCTTTCCTGTTTCTCTTGTCTATCATCCACTTACCAATCAGAAGTTGGTCACTGGGGCTAGAGAGATGGCTCAGCAGAGAAGAGTATACTGCTCTTGAAGAGCACCTGGGTTTAGTACCCACCATCTAAATGGCAGCTTACAACTATCTGTAACTCCAGTTCAAGGAGATCTGACAGTGTCTTCTGGGCCCTGATGTCACCAGGCCCAAACCTGGTGAACACATATGCATGAGGGCACTTATACATTCGCATAAAAATGAGTATTTTAAAAGAACTTTTAAATTTTAATTAAAATACCATTCTATCATTTACTCATTCCTCTCCTCCCTCAAGTCCTCTGATGTCCTCTTCCTCCAGTTCTTCTCATCCCCCCTCTCAAATTCATGGCCTTCTTTTCTTTGGTTATTGTTGTTACTCATATATAACTATATAAGTACAACCCACTGAGTCCCTTTAGAGTTGGTTGTATGTACATGATTTCAGAGCTGGCCACTGGTATTGGATAAATAGGGTCCTCAACTTTGGGAAAAACTGATTCTCCCTCTTTGGGCAGTTGTTAGTTGCCTATAGTTCTTTGTCTAGGGGTATTCCTGCCTTCCTAGTTAGGATATCTATTAGTATTGCCATTATTTGGGTCTGGTAGGCATAGCTTCTGTATCATTTCTAGGAAACACAATCCCACAGTAGACTTCTCATTCCTCTGGATAGTACAGTCTTTCCATCCCTTCTTACTCAATGTTCTTGAGCCTCAGTTGCAGAAATTGTGCTGTTGATGCATCCACTGGGGGCTGGGGATCCTGCAATAAGTTGTTTTCTGCATTTTGGCAAATTATGGTTTTTCTAAGATGGCCTCTGTCTGCTGCGAAGAGAAACTTCTTTGATGAGAAGTGGTCTGTAATGCAAATATAAGGGTACATATTTAGAATACAGTTAGGAATTATGTTAGTCTAGTAAAGTTGTGGCAGGCAGTCCTCTTCTAAAATTCATGACTTTAATAGCCTTGAGTAGTTGGTAGTTGGTGAGGTTTTAAGTTCCAGGCATGATTTCCCTACTAGTGAATGGACCTCAAGTCCAAATAGAGAGCTGCTGGTTACAACCAAGATATAAATGCCACTATTACACAACTGAGGATGTTTTGCCATGCTCATCATTGTTGTGGGCCAAAGGTTTCAGAGTAGGGTAGGGTGGCTGATTGCTTCCTTCATTTGGCAGCTTGAGTAGAACCTCTGCTGTTATAAAAAGCTAATATAATGAAAGCCCTCCCCTCCCCAGGGAAGGGCCTTTCAGTCAGATCTAGCTCAAATATTCCAAGTTCTGTGCCAGAAGTACATGCTCTCTTCAACAAGGAGGAACTGCAGAAACCAGGAAAGTAAAGGAGGACCATGAGGGGAGGGAGCCCCAGAGAGAGGAAAAGAGGAAAAAATATTGTTTAAAATAAGTCATATCTGTGAAGTATTAAATTCTTTCTGCTACTTAACAGGAACTGAAAAGTAGTTCTTTTCCTTGCTTGGTGACTTACATGACTCACCAAAGAAAATGGCTTATGATTTCTTGCCAGACCAGTAAATTTGATGAAGAAATTTTCAGGTCAGTAGTAAACATTTTTGGCATCCTGTGGATTATATTAATTAGGCAGACATATAGAACTTATATACTGTTTTATCCTAGCTAACTCTTTGGCCAGCATTATGGAATGGAATTTATCATAGATTCTTTATTCCCAAATCTTTAAATACGTTCAGTGTGAGCTGTGGACATTGTAGTTGGGGAAGTTTGTCAGCTTTGTGTAAGCAAGTTGAGTGGTTAAAAGAACATTTGTGATTTGACATGGTCCTGTAGTTACTAGTCCAAGATTCCTTAGACTACAGTGTTAAATCACACCTTTATTCCCAAGGTCAAACAGGATTTAGGACACTGTTTGAGCTCTGAATGTATTTCTGGTAATGTATGACCTCCTTTTCCTTTACTTTTAGCATGTGCTCTTACCTTGCCATGTTCGGTTGGAATTACTGGGAGAAAATACATGTACTAGCTTCCAGAAAAAGCTATGTCTTTAATAGGATGCCAGTCTCAAATGTAAACTGAAAAAGTCATGACAATGTGAACATCTGGGCCATGTGATAATCTCCTTGGTGTTTGTAAACATTCTAAATGCACTAAGTTGGAAGAAAGGACCGATACTATTACACTCGGTTATAAATCATGATTGATCTCTCCTTTCAGTATGGCATCAAAGCTGTAATTTCATCAGGGAGACACACCAAGCCTACCACTGCCACACCCTTTGGAAATCAGCACAGATTTGGGCAGCAGGATGGATTTCTTCTGCAGTGTTAGGAGCATCAGGAGATTTTCTCCCTGATTTCGAAAGGGCCAGCTGCTCTGATGTTTTGAGAATATTCCCATATGTTTTGAATGGAGAAAAATGAAATGAAGCCAAACCAAAGGCTTTTGACTTCATAAAAGAGACAAAGCTTTTCAAAACTTTCTCAACCAGAAAGTTTATAATTAGAGTATTAATTTCCTGGAGGGAATTTCTAGTTCTTTGTATAACTTAAAGGACAAATTTTTTATCTATTCTCTCATAGGGTTTTGTTTTGAACTTGGAATTAATGGTCCAATGAACCAAAAATAGCCCCCAATGGTTGGCTTAAACGCTAATTTGAGAGTCACCAGAAATATATCAAGCATGAATGAATAGTACTCAAAACTCAGAGTCTCACAGCCATCAGAGAGATGTCCAAATGTACTTTATGGATGAGTGAGGTCATGTGTGTATGTGAGCTCACTGCTCTGAAGACACTGGTCTCACTAGTGTTAACGGTAGACTGTATAAAGTTTAAAGGAGAACAGGCCACCTTCTATCCCGAGAACCTACCACTGTCCCTAAATGGGCTGCAACCTATGAACCAGTCTGGCTCAGAAAACAGCCATCTTTTCTCACACCTATGGTGATAATCTTTCTATTAATCCATAAAGTCCCTTGAGATTCTGTGAAGCAAGAGAGGAGTCAGCTAGGCTTGGAAAATTTACACGAACTTGGCTGAAAACTGGATCAATATGGGAAGATGTGTTTTCCAGGGCAATTTGTCTGGAGGTGACCTCCACAGCTGAAAATTATATATAGACTTGTGTCTAGGAAATGTGTATGCTGCCTTAAGTTTGAAGAAGGGTTAACCTGAGCTAGTTGTGTGAGATAAAGAAGAAAACAGATATAGATTATGGGTTACTTCCTTGTGTTTATCAAGACAGTAGAAACAAAGGCCTCATTTGAAATTCTAAGGTTCACAGGTATTCCCTAAGCTTTCATTTGTAATAGTTTTAGGATTTATTATTTATGTGTATGCAGATGGATGCTTTGCCTGCATGTGTGTATGCATACCACATGTGATCCTGGTGCTCATGGAAATCAGAAGAGGGTGTTGCATTCTCTGGTACTGGAGTTACAGATGATTATGAGCTGTCCTGTGGGTGCTGGGAACCATACCTGGATCTTCTGCAAGAGCAGCAAGTGCTCTCAACCACTGATTCATCTCTGCAGTCCCGAGGCTCCCATTTTAAATGGGAGAAGATGATTTTATATATATCTTTTCTCATTTTTGAATGCTCAGATGAAGGAGCTTCCTGCACAATTGCTTTCTTGGCTGAGATTAAATATCTAAATGGAAAGGATCTGTTGCTTTTTGTAGTTGGATGCATCAGTATCTTATTTAGGGTTTCTATTGCTGTGATAAAGCATCATGAACAAAAACAAACTGGAAAAAAAGAGTTTATTTTAGCTGACAATTGTGGTGATATTATGTTCCCCCAAATATTGTGCACTCTAATAAACTTATCTGGGGTCAGAGAACAGAAGAGCCACTAGATACAGAGGCCAGAAAATGGTGGCACACACACCTTTAATCCTAGCATTCCAAAGGCAGAGATCCATCCGGATCTCTGTGAGTTCAAAGCCACACTGGAAACAGCCAGGCATGGTGACTCATGCCTTTAATCCCAGGAAGTGATGGCAGAAAGCAGAAAGGTATATAAGGTATGAAAACCAGGAACTAGAGCTGGTTAAGCTTTTAGGCTTTTGAGCAGCAGTTCAGCTGAGATTCATTCTGGATGAGGACTCAGAGGCTTCCAGTCTGAGGAAACAAGATCAGCTGAGAATTGGCAAGGTGAGGTGGCTATGACTTGTTCTGCTTCTCTGATCCTCCAGCATTCACCCCAATGCCTGGCTTCAGGTTTGATTTTATTAATAAGAACTTTTAAGATTCATGCTACAGACAATTATACATTACAGCCCATTCTTGAAGGGAGCCAAGGAAGGAGCCTGGAGGCAGGAACTGAAGCCAAGACTATCCAGAAACACTGCTTACTGCCTTGCTCCTCATGGCTTGCTCAGACTACTTTTTTATACACTCCAGGACCACCTCCCCAGGAATGGTTCCATCCACAGTGGATGGGGCTTGCTCACATCAATCATTAATCAAGACAGTGCCCCTTAGGCCAATCGAGCAGGAACAATTTCTCAGTTGAGGTTCCCTCTTCTCAAATTACTTTAGCTTACATCAAGTTAACAAAAAAACTAACCAGGACAGTCACATTTAATTTAACTGGGAACAGGGCTATCTATTAATTGTTTGAGTAACATGGATAATATGGCTTAATTGTTAGTAATAAAGCTAATAAATGACAGTGAAGGCGTTTGCTGCCATAGGAGACTAAGTATATTCCAACAGTTGATCATCTTATATTTTTAGCAATTTCTTTTAGAAACGGTTTATTTTATGGCTCAAGATACTAGAACCCAGAAAGCTTGTGTTGATTTAGGTGGGGAACCAGGAAGAGAAACTTGCTTTTGCCTGCTGCCAGGTACAAAGCCTTTGTGTCCATTATGCTGTTTTCTTCATTATAATGTCTATAGACACAGTGGCAAAGAAGGTACCATTTTGCTCTTTTAAGATTTGTTTGTGTGTGTGAGTGTGTGTGTGTGTGTGTGTGTGTGTGTGTGTGTGTGTGTATGTATGTATGTATGTATGTATGTATGTCTGTGTGTCTGTGTGTCTGTGTGGGTATGTTTCTATGTGGTTATGTTTCCCTATCTCTCTCTCTCTCTGTTTATCTGTGTGTGTGTTTGTCTGTGTCTTCTGATGTGTGTGTGGGTTTCTGTGTGTGTGTTTTTGTGTGTATGTGTGTGTGTTTCTGTGTGTTGGTGTGTCACTTTCAGTGTGTGTATGTCTAAATGTGTGTGTGTGCGTGTGTGTGTGTGTGTGTGTGTGTGTGTGTGTGTGTGTGTGTGTGTGTGTGTATGTGGAGGGGGTATATGCCACATGTGTTCTGGTGCCCACAGAAAGCAGAAGAGGGAGTCAGATCCCACAGAACTGGAGTTAGAGAGTCTTAGGATCTATACACCCAGTGTGCAGTCTGGGTACCAAAGCCTGGTTCTCTGTAAGAGCAGTACATACTCTTCCCTGCTGATGCTTCTTTCTGTTTCCAAGATGGGACCATATTGACTTAAAAGAGGGTCAGATCTTCAGTCCACCTGTTTTATTTTCTACATTGGTATACCTCTATCTTCCATGTCTTCTTCCCTTTGGTGGTAGGAACATACCCCTTCGTGGTACCACAGAGCCTTTCACATATAAAGTTATGCTGTTTTTGATTCAGAGACAGGAAAACATCATAGTGTATGAAAGAATAAAGGACATGCAATGCTCGCACAAACAGAAACGTAATTATAGCATCTCTGTTTCTAGCTTAGGTTGAGGAGGAGTTTTGCTGGAAGCACTCTAACTCAGTCTCTTGGCTGACTTCTTTCACACGAGGGGGACATGGGGAACAGACTCAACTGCAAAGTAGAAGCTGTCTTGCCTCACACCACCTACTGCCTCCCCTTCAAGCTGAATCTTTGCTGAGTCCAATTGTTTAGGACCCAGAAATCCCCCTGTATATAAACACTCCCGTAGAGCACCAGGCACTGGATGTTGTCATGAGTGCTGCTGAAGAGATGTGTATCAGAATGACGGAGTGGAAGCACCAGAAGAATCCTGAGCTGTCAATCAAATCACGCCATGCTTCATGGATATGGAGCCTGCAGCTTGCGTTTCTTACAAGGGCTTCTCACAGCTAGGGACAGTCTCCTGCGAAACAACACATCTTCTACTGCACTTTCAGGCTTTTTAATAAAAAAAAAAAAAGTTAGCTGGACATGACGGTGCAGGTCTGTAATCGGAGCCCCCAGGAGACAGAGGGATGGGAATAAGGAATTTGAGGCCAACATAAAATACACACATTCAAAAATGTCCTTGTTTACATGTAGAAATGCTGTCAGAAAACAAGTGGAAAATGACCTGGCCTATAACTCAGCCCTAGAATGCTTGCCTGACATGCAGCACAAGTCCTAGGTTTCATCCCAGCATGCAAAGCAAATGAACAAAACACATTTCGTTTCTTTGATAATTGGTTCTATGACACAATCAATTTACTCTGTAGACTGTGTATAATTACATATTTGTGTGATGCATGTTTGTAGGGGTGTGTGTGTGTGTGTGTGTGTGAAGAATGGGACATGCTGGACAGGATGTAATGTATGAAGCTGATGGTTTATCTCAGTCATGAAACTTCATATGGGCTTTTATACTTTGTAAGTCAAGGTATCTTATATTTTTAAATTTTTTGATGTGGCTGGAGAGATAGCTCGGTGTTTAAGAGCATTCGTTGCTCTTCCAGGGGACCCAGGTTCAATTCACAGTGCCTGCATGGAGGCTTACAATCATCTGTAGCTCCAGTTCCAGGGAATCTATGCTGTCTTCTGGCTTTCACGGACACTGCATGCATGCGGTGCATAGCTATAGATGCAGGCGAAGCACACATGTACATAAACCCTCCATGGGCATGCCTGCGGACCCGTCGTTATCTAAAGAGGCTTGATTGTTAAGATAGCTGAAGGTACTCAAAACACCATGATCAGTTTGAGCTTGTACCTCACTTGTGCCATGACCAGCTAGTGTGCTGCCATGACACTGATGCCATGTCTGGGTCGGCGGAGGCCACTGGGAAACACCATAGACAGGGTGGCTTAAGCAGCAGGAGCTTACATCTCACAGTTCTGGATGCTGAAGTTCAGTAAGATAGAAGAGAGGGGGAGGCAAGGAGAAAGAGAGAGAGAGAGAGAGAAAGAGAGAGAGAGAGAGAGAGAGAGAGAGAGAGAGAGAGAGAGAGAGAGAGAGAGACAGAGACAGAGAGAGAGACAGAGAGAGAGACAGAGAGACAGAGAGATAGAGAGACAGAGAGAGAACCCACTCACCCAGCACAGCCCTTAGGGGTGGAGATGTAGCTCAGTTGGTAGCATGCCTGCCTTGCCATGTCTGACACTGGATTCAATTCCCAAAGTAGAATAAACCCAGTGTGGCGAAGTTTGCCTGTAATCCTGGCACTTGGAAGGGGAAAGCAGGCGGATCAGAAGTTCAAGGTCATCCTCAGCTACACTGAGAGTTGGAGTGTAGAGGACCCATCCCCCACCCTTTTTTCCCCCAGGGTACTCTTGAGCAGGGAGAAGTGGGAACTATTTAGATAGACATATAGAGGGAGAGAGACAGATGGAAACATAGACTAGCTTCGGGAGGGCCTGGGTCAAAACCCACCAGCCCCTCCTGTCACTGCTAAATGGCTTTAGAGGAATGCCAAGGGGTGGAGCCAAAGACCTCCCCCTCGCTAGATCAAAGCACATCGCATGTGCCAGCCAAGTGCAGCCCCTTCCAAACACCTGGTAACCATGCACATGGTCAATCCATCCCCTTATGCAGCCCTGCTGGGTAAAGCAAGCTCAGCTCTCACTAGGAAACCTCTGTGGACCCCAACACTGGAGAACAGCCAGTAAACCTGGGTAAAAAAAGAGAAAATAAAAAGATCAATGTTTTCTCAATCTAAATACCTCCCAGGTCCCAGGTCCTAACATTTTTTTTTGCATGGAGATAAAGTTTTTGACAAATGATGTTGGGGGACACATTCATATCATAGCAGCACTATCCCTACCATTGGAAGACATGTGCTTTCCTTTAGTCATTTCCAAAAGCCCTCACTGCCAAACACTATAACAGATGGGACGAGAGCTTCAACACACAGAATTTGGGAATACACAAACAGAATTCGCAGTATTTTGGGGGAAAAGACCTGGTTTCCTGGGCTAGAGACAGAGCACAGCTTATTATTTAATCCATTATATTGCTTATCAGAGTCGATGCCCATGCCAGATCATCAGATTTCCCTGCCAGGTCCCCGACCCTGAGTTCCCTCCCACACGGTGTTGTGAACAGGACCAGATGATAAATGCACAGGTACAGGGTTGACGAATCAAGTGGATACTGAATTTAGGGAATCAAGTTTTTGTGTGTGGTGGGAAGTAAACACATTCATCCTCTGCCTCAGTGGGAAAAAAGTCTTCCATGGCTCTGTAAACATCCTTGCAAACATTGTCTGGGATGAGGAGCTATCCGTACCTTTACTTTGCAAACGTTAAGAATGGCAAGAGATTTGTGGGGAGTTGGTTCTCAGTTTGTTTCCCTATTTTCTATTTCTCGGCATCTGAGAAAGCTCTCCCTTTTTTAATACCACGACCATCTTAAACTCGGGACCAAAAGCAACATAGAGAAAAAATTCTCACATTGGTTACCTCAGTCGTCCTAGTGTTCAATTGGATCAGCTCTTTACAGGTGGCCTGATTGGCTGTGTAGACACTGGCCACAAAGATTGCCAAAAATAACAGATGTGACAGCAGCCTGTGGAAAATGCTTTCCCTGTGAACCAAGGTTTGAGGGTCAAAAGTGCAGACTGACTCAGGTGAAGTCTGCTTGGAAAGGTCATGACCTGGATACCTTGGGGCTTCCTTCCAAGACAGCCAGCACCGAGTGAGTGGGGCGGTTGGGTAGCTGCCCAGGTAGCAGATACAGCTGTCGCCCTACTGATGACTAGCTTCCTGACCAGTGTCGGCTAGGCCTGTCCCCTCGACCCATTTTCTATGCTCATTGTCCTCTGAGAAGTTTGTCCTTTGAATGTCATTGCCCGGGTTCCATTGAAGGTGTCTGCGGGATTGAGACTGATTCTCTCCGGGGCTGTGTCTCTGACTTCCCAGGCCAAGCTTCTATTATCAGACAGTTCCTCTTCTATGGTTCTGGGTGTGGCCATAGCCCAGAGCTTATTGGCTGGAGTGTGATAACCATGGCTGCCATTGCTGTTAGTGTCAGGGCCTTCAAATTCCTTAGTGTTTCTCCTAACTCTACTCAGCCTCTTTGTCTTTTGAATATCTCAAGTCTGAATTTTTTGAGTTGTTTTCTATCTCTCTCTGGACTGGGATTTAAACCGTCATAGCTACAAAAAGAAAATTGAACGCCAGTCTCTAAGGTTTTAAGATCATTCTAAACATTTAGTTAGCTGTTTCTATGAGTCATGTAAGGCCTGGCAACAATGTTGTGAGGTTGAAACCATTATTACTCCCTTAATGATAAAACCACAGGGCAAGAATCTAGCATTTGCAGCAAGCAAAAGCTTAGTCCACAATGGGTGGATTGTAAAGCCTTCCCCCACCCCCCACTGTAAGCCTTCACCCTACCCCCCACTGTAAGCCTCCCCTACATTCCACTGTAAGCCTCCCCTATCCTCCACTGTAAGCCTCCCCTATCCTCCACTGTAAGCCTTCACCCTACCCCCCACTGTAAGCCTCCCCCACCCTCCACTGTAAGCCTCCCCTATCCTCCACTGTAAGCCTTTCCCCACCCTCCACTGTAAGCCTCCCCTATCCTCCACTGTAAGCCTTCACCCTACCCCCCACTGTAAGCCTCCCCTATCCTCCACTGTAAGCCTCCCCTACCCTCCACTGTAAGCCTCCCCCACCCTCCACTGTAAGCCTCCCCTACACTCTACTGTAAGCCTCCCCTACACTCCACTGTAAGGCATATCTCTGGGAACTCCGCTGCGTTATACACTGAGACTTGACCACTGTAATCAGAGACAGAGGCAGCCTCTTGAGAGGGAAGAGCACAAAGGGGAGCCATCAGTGATGTTCTTCAATCCTGCATGGTCTTAGTCTAAGACTGTCCCCACCTATAAGTCAGGTTAAACTCATATTTTTAGGTTAATACCCAGCTAACAGTGAGAAGGGCTATAGGGACAAAATCAGTAGTTTTTGCAGTCCAGGTTTGAAGCTTTAGAGTTGAATATTGTTTATGACTAGATACGTATGTACATCCGAGAACAGAGAAATCCTGACATACTGAGAGTACTTAGTGCTGCTCAAACCTCTTTAGAGTGTCAACATATTTTAAAAGAGAGACACACATTAGTGAAATGAGTGGAATTGAACCAAACGGAATAAAAATAGTATGTACAGCTGGCTGCTGAACAGACTCTCGGATGTCTGGCACTGTTAACTCTTCTAAGCAACATTAAATATGAAAACAAACAACAGCAACAAAACTCCCCATACCAGCCATTGATCCAAAACAACAAAAATAGTTCATAACATACTGAGGTCATTAATGACCAAAGGAAAAACAGAGATAATAAAACTCAGTTCTCATTGCAACCAGAGCCCAGAGGCTCTGAGGAAGTAACAAGGTAGTGAAAGATCGGCAAAAGAATATTCTGAATTATCTGTATCCTAGCTCGTTCCAGAAAAGTGGTTGGTCAAATAGAGACAAAAGTCGTGAATGTGGGGAGAAACAGTGATGATGAGTGACAGGTAGGGAGGGGGCAGAAGAAGGTGGTGACCACTGCTGTGCTGTTGAGCTCAGCTCTGCCTGCAGCGAGGGACTCTGTGGTCACCAGCAGGCTTCTTCCCCAGCAGCTTTTCAGCAGCCCACTGAAACTCTGCCATGACTCTTTTCTGATTGTCACAGAAACCGCTTTTGAGAAAAAAAAATAATATTTAAGAAAGGTTGCTCGCAATTCCTCCCACTTGGGGATCATTGACAACCATACATACCCCCAAAATGCTTGAATTTGGAACACATGAAATGTCACTTGGTGAAGTCTGTACTTTGGAGTCTTTGTCTCTGTCTTGGAAACATTTCATGGGAAATGTCTGCATTCTGTCCCTCCAGAGCAGACATGGGGGCATCATGGTGTCACTTGTCTTCATGACAGTTGGGCCACCTAAACAGAAGTTAGTAACATAAACAAACTAAGGTGAGTGAGATACCTGGGTAGTGATGTCAGAAATCTATTGCTTCTGGGCTACAGAAGCTGTGGGGGATGGGTGGGCGGAGACCTGTGTGGAAAGAGCCTCCAGGGCAAAGATAATGCCAACACAAGCTGACCCAGAGGAGTGGGGGGCACGAATGTCTGACCTCTCTCTCCTCTTTTGATCCCAGGGGAACTCTGCTCCATGCCAGTGCTGCCTGAAGGTGAGAGCATTAGGCATTTTGCTTGCTATTCTGGCAGGTCAGTAAACCACATTGGGGAAGGGTACAGTGTGGATTTGAGGAGGTGAGAGAAGACAGATATCCAGCAAACACCCTAAATTCTCAACATGAAACTTACTAAATTAAAGGTAGATAATAGGTAAGGTTTGTGTTGATTTTTAACAGACCAGCATAGAGATGTCAACTGTACACAAAGAATAGAACTCCACCCCCAGGAGACCCTGACTCAGATAAATCTCTTTCCAAACTTAGTTCGTGCAAGCAGCTAAGTGAGCTTAAGTTGTATTTCAGTTGAGTACTGTTTAGCAAAAACAGCAGAAAATGCTGCTGTAGCCAGTTCACTACTGGCTGAAAAGTATGCAAAAATTGCTTGACTGGACTTGCAGAGAAAACGAGACTACTAGAAGTTAATCACGCATGGGACAAACTTGATCCCCTACGGGAGATATTTTGAAAAAAGAAAAATTCATTCTCATCTGTAAGTACTGTGTAACTATGGTTTATGTTTTGAACTGTGAAGCATATACCTTGTCATTATGAAAAAGCAATATTTCAGAGTCAACAAAAGAATTTAGACTCAGAACGACTGGCTTGGTGTCCTCAGGCAGCAGCACCCTCCCCTCCTGGGAAATTCATCAATTTCTGCCAGGCATGATTCCTTCATCTTTAAAGTGGCCATGGTTATGTTGATGAAAAGGCGCTCATGTTTACTGAGCCCCTGTTTGCTGCTCTGAATTATGCTAAGGTTTCTGTGTGCTTTTCTCAGTCACCTTGGAAGAAGGCTTGCAACATTACAGTCATTTTTCTAAGCAACAAGTAAAAATGCCAAGTCACCTGCTGTATCTCACACCCAAGGGAAGGTTCTGGCACATATCCTGGTGATAAGTGCTTGGTAAGTTGTAGCTAGAGTTTTTCTCTCTAGGTCCTGCCAATCCCCGGCAGTCCCGTAGCCCACTTATAAAATAAACATACAGATGCTTATATTATTTAAAATGTTCAGCCATTAGCTCAGGCCTACCATTGTCTAGTTCTTACTCTTAATACTCAGCCCATTTCTGTTAATCTATATGTCGCCATGTGTTCCATGGCTTTACCTGCTACCTTTACATGCTGCTCCCTGGACGGCAGACTGGCATCTCCTCCCCTCTGCCTTCTTGTTCTCTCAATTCTCCTCTCTGCTAGTCCTGCCTATACTTCCTGTCTGTCTACTGGCCAATCAGTGTTTTATTTATCGATCAATCATCCACAGCAGTAAGTTCTTGCTACTGAGCTCACTTACTAAACTGTTATTGTTAATCGTGTTAGTCTTGTCCTGGGGTTAATAGGAAGATGAACTGCCTCCAAAGCTAAGCCAGTGTGGCTAGGTTCATGCATGTGTGTGATGACCTTACAAGCTCCCATCAAAATAAAATGCAATGGTAACTACTAAAAAGTAATTGTAAAAGATGTGAGGCCACATATCTACAGTTCAAACACTTGGGAGGCTGAGGCAGGAAGATTCTGAGTTTGAAGGCAGTCTGGGCTATCTATTGTGTTCCAAGACAACGTGGACTACAAGACAGCTTGGACTACAAAGTGGGATCTTGTCTCCAAAGAAAAGTGATTGCACAAACTCCAAAGGTACTACATTGTACGTATTTATAGTCATTTAGTATAGGAATGGACATATTTATATGCATGTTTCTGATTTACTCTCAAGCTTTTATACACTTAAAAGTGAAATATCTCAGAACCGTTCAGAGAGAAATAGACACATGCTTAAAGCATTGACCTTGAAGAGGCAGGCTTTGGAGTTCGGGGAAGCACAAAACATCATCTTTCATTTACTCAGACATGGGAAGTTTGTTAAGCTCCCAGGGATATATATTATATTATATTCCAGGGATCAGAAATGATAAAAATCCTACAGAGAACACACACACACACACATACACACAGTGTTTGTAAACTGAAAATGCTGCTGGGCCCTCAGTAGGCAAGGCCCTTTAAAGTAGAATACACTATTCTGAAAGATGTAGGCCTGGTGCTGTAACCCGTAATAACAGAACGTGAGAGAGCTTCAGGGTGATTGACATGTTCTGTATCCAGATAGGGTATGGGTTCCTCACAGAACACAGTGCAAAATAAAAACAGCTTCTTATGACAGGGCTATTGAGAAGGGCTGGGGAGAAGGCTCAGTGGGGGCTTGCTGTTCTTCTAGAGGGTGTCTGGAGTTGGGTTGCTTGTACCCACCCACATCAGGTGGTTCATAACCACCTACTGACTCCAGTTTCAGGGAATCTGGGGCCCTCTTCTGGCTTTCATGGGCACAGACACAGACACAGACACACAGACACACAGACACACAGACACCCCCCCACACACACACACACTAAATAAAAATCTTAAATAGGCATTTATGGGGTTTTCTGAATGGCAGTTAGCAAAGCATTACTTCGAATGCTGTCTCCTGTGCCCAGCACAGGTCACACAGCCATGATACTGGCCACCCAGAGTGCATTTGTCAAGTCATTAAGTGGATATGTAAATAAGTTATATCTTAATATAAAATTGAAAAATCTAGGGAAAATGAACAATAAAGTTGGGTATAGTCAGAGTGAGATTTTGCCTGGATGTTTAAGGGAACCATCTGTGTAAATAAATTAATACACTCCCAGACATTAATTGAATCAATCATACTTAGAGCTGTGTGTGTGTGTGTGTGTGTGTGTGTGTGTGTGTGTGTGTGTGTGTGTTCCATGTATGGTTGTCACAGCAAAACTTATAGGTGGAGGAATTTTCTGCTACCCTCTCAGCCTCTGGCTGTATCCCTGTATCTTAAGGACAAATGTCATTTTTTACTCTAGGTTATCTGGCTAAGAGTCCCTGAGTCCTCCCTGCCATCCCAAAGTGCCACCTTAGGTCTTGTTCCCTGCTTAACAATGTAAAAGTGTAAATGCTTTTACTCTGTAACAAGATTTGATGTGAATTTTAAGTAATACCTTTACTCTAAAAATTTGGTTGAAAACAAAACGTTGAAGATACCATGTAGAGAAGCCAGCCTGTCTCTGTTTTCAGGGTATATCACTAGCCATACTGTTGAACTGACTTTTAACAATGCATAGTCATCAATGAGATATGGCTAAAATAATGCATAGTGGTTCTCTACTTAAGTGAAGATATGGTAATCAGTGGAGGGGACTGCAGTGTACCAGTAGTGCTCGCAGAGCCTGTGGCCATATCCGTGTCCAGTGCTAATGAAGGAGGAAGCCTGGCTGGGAGAGGAGACGCAGCCCCCACCCGCATCCTTCAAGTATGTGACTCTATCGCAGAGGGTGCAGTATGCCACACTTTGATTTTTAAATTGCTGTTCAAAGTAGATAATTAAAGTTTTCTCTAATTTAGGAGTTCTGCTGGTTTATGACTTCCTGAGAAGCAAACCAATTATCTAGGAAAAGGTTATTTTGCTTTTTTCAATTTGGCAACTAACTGTGCTTTATTATATCTTGCCTGTAGCTTACGTAACTGAAATTATTCACCATTTTTCAATTACCTAAAAGATAGCAGATTTCTTGGGCTTGTTTATATATATATATCACCCGATTTTTTTACACTCTCTTTTTTCATGAAAAACTTTTGTTGTCTTCATTTTTTTTAATAATATGTGATCTTCAATAAGATTGTCGGCACTTTATTGAATTTGAACTACAAGAATCAGCCAATATTGAGAGATGTATTATTCTTCCATCACAGACACTGTTCATAACAGTCGCCCATTTGCCTTTTTTTGTGTTCCCATACAGATTACATTATATTGTATATTTATATAATGTATTACATATATGTCTTTCAAGAAGGTTCATGTTCGTCTTCATAGATGAAAATAAACAGTTTATGTAATTATATATGTGATTACATAGGTTTTCTGTAAAAAGAGAAAAAAGAGATTCTAGAGATTGCCATCCTGGTTTGTTTCCATTTGTATTATTTACATTTTTAGCCACACTAGATTCTCAAGGAGTTCGGCAGTGTTTCAGCCCTATTTACATCCAGGACACTGCTCTGTGCCTATACTGCCTGTGGCTGCAGCGGGTTTAATTCAGCCACATTAAAGTAAGGACTAAGTCTGGAATTAATATTTCACAAGAACTGAGAAATTAAATTCGTTCTGAGGTTCACAAGGTAAATGTGTTTCATGATTAATCAATGGTAATTTTCCTTAAACTTCTTGAAATCAGCAAAGCTGATTGAGATAATTGACTACTTTTACCTCTTAAATACAGTATAAAGAAAAGTCGAATTCTTATTCAATTCACTGTAAACTTTTGAGTCAAATAGATGAGGAGGTTATTAGTGAGTGTGTCAAGGGTGGTATGACTCTCTGCTCTTCTTCCAATAGTGAACAGTAGGCAGTGTGCTCAGAGTGACCGACAAATATCACCAACTGAATGGGACATCCCCTTGCCACTGTCCTTCATAAATGTTTGTTCTTTTGACCAAGAGAGAAGTCTCTGTGATTACTATTTGCTTGCTTTTAAAAATCAGAAATAGCCCTATTGTTTTCTGTTTAGGACTGTTTAAATTGAAGCAATTCCTCTTTGTCATGTAATCTGGACACCTAGAGACCTCACCTCTTTGTGACAATGTCCTGATAATTGCCAAATCAATTATTACCTGACTAAAACCTCTCATCAGATACTAAACACTCAGGCCACCAAATCTCTTCCCAAACATGTCTGAGAGTTTTCCAAGCTATTTCCCATGCAGCCCAGAGTTTACCTTTTCTATTATTGCTGCTGCTTCTGCGACTGCTGGACACCTATGATGGATGTTGTCTGCACACAAAGACCTAGACTTCATTAACCAAGGACTTAAACACCAGTTCAGTCTGACACAGAGCCTACATGGAGGAGAGATTCCATTACTATCTACATACCTGGAACCATGTCTCCCTGTAGAACCTCAAACTGCCAATAGCTCTCAACCTTCCCATATTTTTTTCTGTATAGTTCAATTCCTTTGTGCCCCTGCTGACCCCATTTGAATTTCACCTCTCTTTGTCCCCCTTTGCTGGTGTCTTTGGTTCACTGAATATCTATGAATTCTGTAGGTGTCACCACACAGAAGGTGTGGGTGGCCATAGATCAGGACTATGTAAGAAAATGTTGTCTCTGATGAACATGTATTGACTATTTTGTAATCATATGACTCACAGAATGACAAGTTTTTAGGGTCCTCAGCCTCTGTGTAGATCAAATAGTTAAGAGGTAGGGAGTGTTTTGGAAAGATATCACACAGCTCTCATTTTCCAGTCATGCCAATGTACTACTTATCTGGGATGGGATTCGGATGTGGTAACTGTGTGTACTCTGATTCTTAAAGGCTCTGGGTGGGCAGATATAACCAAGGAGTTTCCTCACAGGTGTCAGCTAGCTTATCGATTAACCAGTGGGAACAACATATATTCACAGCATACAGAAAGACATCCCCCAGCAGGCAGACTTTTATATAGAAGAGGCTGGCTGATACCATGTCAGGGGCTCTTTTTTATTTTTTAATTAATTAATTTTAATTAAGAAATTTTCCATTCATTCTACAAATCAGTCACAGATTCAAAGGCTCTTTTTAAAATTCTTCTTTATTACGTTAGATGTGGCTATAGCTGAGTAGCCCAGTTTTACTTAGGCTTCTCTGCTGTGGGAAACAGGCACCTACTCCCAAGAGATGATGAGAACACAGGAAAGCAGGCGGCAATCTTCCGGAAGCATTAATATCCTTCAGACTATTTGCCTGGTGTTTGAAGCTGTGGCAAATCAGGAACAAAATTGGATTCAGATGTGTTATATGCCAAGTCATGAGGCCAGTGACACATGAGGCAGAATCATAGAATTAAAGGCCATTGGGGCTTGGGGCTGCAAAAGGTCTTCTACATCAGTGAATTCCCAATTGTGCAAAATAAAACCTATAAAAAAGAATATCTTACCTCATGACTCAGTATCCTCAAGAGTCTTATATGTCTGTGTCTGAGAAATAAGGTGACATGCTCATATACACAAAACTAATAATAATCTGCCAGGTACTTTCAGGAAACCTATTCTTAAGCTCCATTTGATTCCTGACTCACTATATTAATTTGGCGTGTCACATATGGCTATGACCAGAGGTAGAAAGTACTATTTTTCCTTACTCCCATCAACCTTTCATTCAGAAGAGAAATTATATAGCCCAAGTAATTAAGTGGGTTTCACAACCTGTCAGCTGCTTGGCGCTAGAACCCTGGTCTTCTGGTTTTGCCCACCCTGCTCTCCTCAACATAATGCATTATCAGTTGCCTAAGGCCTTGAGTAGTTTCTAATGTTTCTGTTGGATAATGTACATGCTGGCTGCTTCAGGACCATAACTCTAATCGCATAGGAATTTTGAGTATGAGTAAGCATTAAAACACTGTTGTTTAAATAATAATACATGCAGAAATTTGCGTTGTACTCTTAGCATGCAGAAAACAGGCAGGGACTCTGTAAAGTGAGGGGTGTAATTGAGGAATACTGCTGAGAACTAGAATTTGGGGTTTCTTGTCCCCCACTAGAGTTAGGTTTGCTTGATTCTCTGCCCCGCTCGGTGAGCCAGGGCTCTGTAGGACTCCAAGAAGAGTTACTACAAGTTTTTTTCTATCAGTAACCAAAAGGCTTTCTTTGGGAAAATGGCACCAGACATCGTGGCTCCTGCTTGGTGTCTTATCAGGCCTCGGCGTTGGTCGGGTAATCTCTCTTGCTTAAGTGCTGCTCCATCGCTTTCCTGCCCCATAGTGAGCCAACTGTCTGGCTTGCAGCATGCGTATTGAACTATTTCCCAGCAAGGTGTATTGAGTTGTATGGAGTTCCTTTGGTTACGTTGAGTTCAGAAACAGACATTGCAAAAGCCAGTGGTGACCCATTAGTCTTTAAAATGTTGCCGTCAAACCATTGATCTTAGCACCCTTGTTTACTTGCTAGAACTACCTAGTCCTGAGCCTTGCTACAGATCAGCCTGGCAGGACTCTCAGGATGAGGTGAGCACACACGTCTTTTATGACCTTTGGCAAGCACTAGCTGATGGTATGAGCAGACACCATGTCTGCTTTGCTCATCACTGTAGTTGGAATATCTGTCCCCAAAAATGCAGGATTAAAGCCTAGTAGTGTTGAGATGAGGACTTTGGAAGCTGAGTAGGTCAGGCCACTCCTTCCTCTATGAATGAGAGTATGGTCCTCACAGAAGAGGCTCTATGTAGCACTGAGTCATCCTGCCTTTCTGCCATGTGAGATCATAGCCTTTTCCCTTTCCAGAAGATGTGGCAATAAAGCACCATCTTGGGAGAACAGAGTGGCTCTCAGAGAAATGAGCCTGCCCTCATCTTGAATGTAACAACCTAAGAACTGTGATAAACAGATTTTTGTTCTTTATACATTACCCAGGCTGAAGCATTTTGTTACAGCAGCATAAACAGACCAACATATTCACCACGGTGTCTCTACTGATTAGCACATAAAAGGCACTTAAGAGTAACTCGGTGAATAGAAAACCTTGCTCCTGTTTCCTCCTTCATTGTCTCAGGCAACAGCGATCTTGGTGAGAGTGTGTAGTCTCCAGAGCCCGAGGACCTTCACCACTTGGAGTTGTTTCAACTTGACTAAATTGCTCACCATCTCTGCGCCTGCACATGCCTATCTGCTGCAATGGAGATGGCAGTACTACCCATTCAACATTTGATTCTGAGGACCAAACGAGTTCACACATAAGAAATATGTCATTTAGAATGACACCTGTGTGGGAGACCAGCTCCCACATTTATTTACTCCAGGGACTCTTGAGGAGTGAGGGATAAGGCTTAGATAGAAATATAGAGGGGAGAAAAACAGAAACACAGGATAGCCTTGGCAGGGGGTTGGGGGTGGTGGAACCTTATCCACTGGCCTAGAACTTTATTCAAAAGGGAATTTTTATTTTTAGTTTTTCAAGACAGTGTTTCTCTGTAGTTTTGCGCCTTTCCTAGAACTCACTTTGTAGACCAGGCTGGCCTCGAACTCACAGAGATCCGCCTGCCTCTGCCTCCCGAGTGCTGGGATTAAAGGCGTGCGCCACCACCGTCCAGCTCAAAAGGGATTTTTATAACAGTGCCAAGGGGAGGGGCAAAAGATATAGCCTTGCTAGATACAGCCAAGTGTAGACACTTCCAAACACTTGGTACTCAGGCCCCTGGTCCAATCATCCTCTTATGCAGTCCTGCTGGGTAAAGTCACTAGGAAACCTCAGTGGACTCCAATCCACCTGATAAATAGGAAGATATCCTTACCTGTGAGTCACACACTTGCCAATAAATGTCGGGAACTCTTGGGTGTGATTTGAATTAGTCCTTCACTTGTCAGGTTAGTTTAAGAAACGAGGTCATGAAAGGTCCAAAGTTTTATTTGCAACGTTTTGAATGTGAACACGGCTTCAGACCCAGATATGTGAGAAACCAGTCACCCGGTAGCCTGTCATCCCACCTCTCTAGGGAAAATGTTGCCCCCTTCTGTGGTGACGATTGCATAGTTCCCTGAACTTGACCGCAGGCTGTCAGGACTCATCGCCTTGTATAATCATACTGGTTCGTGTAGTCATGGTCAAGTTGTTGCCTGACTATCACTGCCATAGAGTGCAAAGCACATAAGAAACAAATCCTACTTACTCATTTAACTCAGGATTTCTCAATCTCAGTATTGACATCTGGGGATGATAATTCCTCATGGATCAGGGGTAGGTAGGGGTGGGTAGGGCGCCTCTAATGTACATCTCGAGATGCTTAGCAGTCACAGTTGTCTAACTTTCTGTCCACTGTTTAGCCTCTCATCTCTCCTTCCATTTAAGCTTGAACAGACCAGAGCATTGATGCCCTTTTAAACGTACTGTGTCGTGGACCTAGAGAGTCACCTTCAGAAGTTAAAGGATTGCCTCAAAGAGCCTTAAAGCAGGCAAATGTATGGGTGAAATGATGTTAACAACTCCTGAACATTATAGCAATTTGGTTTTATAAAACCATCGTGCATAAGTCAGTGGTGGTGATATATGACACTTAGGTATTTTGTTTGTCACTTTTCATTGACGTGGCAACATTTTTGAGAAAGCAACTTTAGGAGGGAAGAGTTTGCTTTGGCTCATGGTTTTAGAGGTCTCAGTTTGTGGCTGGCAGGAAAGAAACACAGCAAAGGGAAGCTGTTCCCCTCACTCCAGCTGGGAAGAGGGTACTTTTAGGGAGAAGATATGTCCTTCAAAGTTGTGCCCCAGTGACCTATTTCCTCTGTCTGAAGGTCACTTCTTAATAGCTCATTCATCAAAGTCACCAAAGGGTTAACTGATCAGTGAGGATTGTACCCTCATGATCCAATTACTTCATAGTAAGTATTGCTACCAACTGAGGACCAAGCTTTCAACATATGAGCCTTTGGGGACTTTCTGTATCCAAATCATCACACATATTTTCCTACAGCACTTCATGCAATGCTTTGTGTGTAGTGCATGTTTACTACACATGTGTTAGGTTAATGCGTGAACAGATAGATAAATGGATAGGTTAAAGAAGGAACAAGAATGAAGACGTCAAGAAGAAAGCTTCTTTTCCTTAAAAAACAGTAGAACACTGCAGTTGGAAATGATATGTCACTTAAGCCAAAGTGACAATCTGTATATATTCCAAGTGATTGAAAAGGAAGCAACGATTGGGAAGAAAAATCCTGACTTAGATTCTTTAGTCCTCAAAGGAGTCAAGCCTCAAAGGCAATGGTAGAGAGTAGGATGGAGTCCCAGGCAGAAGGGCTCCCTGTAAAACTGTTAGAATGCAGTGGATCAGAGGGAGAAAGCTAAATATTTTTAAAACAAATTCTGATTGTAGAAGAAATACATATTTCTCTATTTTACTTGTTTTGTGTTTTGGTTGGCCTTGAGTTCAGCTCATTAATTTCCCAGAATTTGCCACCTACACGTAGAGCATTCAACACTAGACAGTAACACCTGCTGTTTGTCTTAGATTTAGTTATTTTTTTATCCTGGCACTAGTTTCAGGGGTTCTTTTTCTAAATTACAGGTTTTCTTTTAGGAATGACACCCTTAATCTACAGAAGGAAGAGGTATGTAGTCTATACTGTGAACGCTGGCTTATGAGTTTGTGTTTTAGCTTTGAAATCCTGCACATGGACACAGAGCATCTCTGGAGGCTCCCAGTTCCTGTTTGGAGTGAAGATATTCTGCATTACCTGTGTCAGCTTCATGTTGCTTCCTAAAATTTGCAGAGTGTGAAAGCAACGTATGACTTTGTATGGGGCCAAATCCCATTATTTTGCTTGACAAGGATAAGTTAAAGGTGGCTTGTTTAATGAGTCAGTCGTGGGAGACAAAATGCAAACTAAACACAGGAAGTGCAAGGCTTTGCCAATAGAAAAAGTAGCACTTTTTAGTATCTCAGTTTTATTTTTCATAAATATTTCAATACATTAATTTTCTTTCTTCTCTCTGTCTGTCTGTTTGTCTCTCTCTCTCTTTTCTTTTTTTTCTCCTAAGACAGAGTTTCTCTGTGTAGCCTTGGCTATCCTAGAACTCACTTTGTAGACCAGGCTGGCCTCGAACTCAGAGATCCATCTGTATCTGTCTCCTAAGTGCTTGGATTAATGACATACACCACCACTGCCTGGCTCACCAAATACATTAATTTTCTATGAATGTACTGGTGAACACATCCTTGTTTCACATGGCCTGGGTGGAGAATTTGGTCTGAAAGTAAAGATGGACAGTAAGATGACTACTGGCCAAGGTACAAGGTGGCTGCTTTTACCTTAGTTAATTAGCATGACAAAGAGGACCAGCCGAGCAAGTGAAAAGTGAGTGGATGGGATGTGCTGGGGTGCTGCCACATCACGACAGTATCCAGCCATCAGTGGTTAATGCTGAATCATGTGCCCTTTGGAAGCTCTCATTTTAAACAGCTAGAAGCCTGGCTCTCCACAGCACCATCTCTACATGGAAGGTTTAGCTGGACTTTCTAAGCCATGGATCCTTTGTTGCGCATCTTCTGTATCATTGATTCCTAACCACTCCTCCCCCAATCAACAGTAAAGCCATGTTTTTGGTATTTTCCTTTCAGAATTCAATTTCCAGCAACATTTTATGAATTATCCAATCACTTAAATAGTGGATTGATCTAAAAAGATGTGGTGATGAAGTTACCTCTGCTTCACCTGGCATATTGTAATGGCCCTGGAGCTTGTTTCAGGAATTTCTGTTATGTCTTAGGTTGGCAACTGGGTGATATATATAAATGTCTATTTGACATGTATGATTAGTTTTATTAGCTCAATAAAATTGCTTAATAAAAGTCAAAGAAATAATTTTATATTACAGTTCAGTCAACTAAAAGACTAAGGTTTGGGACACATTCTTTGATGAGTTATGCAGCCCATTAGAAAAGCTGAAAGTGCCAGCTAGCAGGCACACATCTGTGTTTGTAGAAACCATATATTCCAAGTTCCTAGAAACCTGGCAGTAAGGCAGGGCACTCAGTGCTAATCCTCAGTGCTCTCAAAGGCTCGTACCAATTACTGACGAGCTGTTCTGCTTCACACACACTGTGCAATGGCACTATACATGCTCAACCTTGGTGTGGCCTCCCAGTAGACTAGGTGTCTATACAGCCCCACCCCACTGACTTCAGATTTGGGGCTGTGACGTGGCTTGGCTGAGAAAATGTTCACAGATGTTCCACAAACTGAGATTCCAAATGCGTTTGCATGGCTGGGCGTTTTCATTTGTCCGTCTGGCATCTAGATGGGAAGAATGCTCAGGGAGGCTGCTGGCTGCATGATAAGAGGCATATAAAGCAAACCGGACCCTGGAGTTGGCCCACAGCCTGATGCAGACCCATAGTGGCTAAACTGCACGCTAAAACGAATATCTACTGTGGGGAGCCACTGAGATGGGGGTTATGTGTTAGGTAGCATTATCATAAGGGAGTGTTGGCTAATATATACGAACAACATTTGTTTTTCTGAAACATTCAGTTTTTAGTGAGGCTTATAAATTGCCCAATTCTTTGAACAATAGATATACATAAGGAGACATGGTAAAGTCACCTCAGCCTCATTTCAATAGACATCAGGGGTTTTGTTTGTTTGTTTACAGTAAGATTTTGTGTGTGTGTGTGTGTGTGTGTGTGTGTGTGTGTGTGTGTGTGTGTATGTATAGAAGCACCTCCATATTGAGTTGTAGAGAAAAGAGCAGAGAGCTTGTTTGAACTGTCCCTTCCTTTTCACATACATGTCACACACACACACACACACACACACACACACACACACACACACACCCCACAGTGTTTCAATGGTACACTCAGTCTCCACAGAATGCCTGGCACAAGTTTGGAAGACAGTGGAGTTCTGTTGGTTTTGACAGTACCAGGAATGGAGAAAGTGAGTAGACGTGTACGTCTCTTCTTGGGTTAGGAAAAGAACAGTTCGGGGCTGTGGGGCAGCTTTACTAGAAGTGCTCACCTTGCACATGCTGGGTTGAGTTTGTTTTCCATGGAACAACAGCCAGGTGTGTTGTTGTGCATCTGTAATCCCAGCTCTAGATGGAGAAGAGAGGGTCTGAGACAGGACAACCCTTGGGGCTCACTGACAAGCCAGTCTGGCTGAATCAGTGAGTTCCAGGTTCAGGGAGAGACCCTGTCTCAAAAAGCAGAAATGCAAAGTATCTGAGAACCCTGGCATTTATCCTGTCCTCTACACACATACATGCATGCACACCTTCACACGCACAAACACACACACACACACACACACACACACACACACACACACACACACACACACACTACATACATATATACACAAAATAATTTTATTTTGCAGATTCTAATGCAGCTCCTCACCTATTTCCACCTGCATGCGATGTTTGTTTCTCTCCAGCACATGTTGTAATGCTCCTTTTAGTAATGATCACAAACCTCTTACCTCTGGTAGATTCAGCTCCATATAGGTCTTGGGACAGTCAGGGACGAAATGCAAGCAGTATGTTAACTATTTCCCAGATCCATCAGCAGGTGGGGCTATAGAGTTAGTCATGGTCTGCAAGGGTTAATGACGCCTATCCACCAAAAGACAATCTTACAGCTGCCTTTCCATTGACTGGACTCCGTTGGCTCATGATTAAACTATGTGTGTTTGGGGTAGTGGTGGTGGGGGCAGGGAAACGCTTACTAGGCACCGATTTACTTAATGAGAACTCTTGCCCTCTCTAGTTTTTCAAATACTTTTCTTTCTGGGAACCAGGCACTTTTCTATCTGTAGATAAGTGTGCTCCACCCTGGATGTTTAGCATCCCAAGCAGAAACCTTTTCACCCAACTCAAAGTCATCCTGTGATGGTATCTGAGGTTCCTCAGTTGCCACACCGGTGCCTCTCATACCTGAAGTGAGTGTCACATGTTTGATTACTGTTCCCTGGAGCTCTACTGCCCTTCACCACTGCAGGTCATGGATTCCTGCTCCTGTGCGCCAATCAAAATTGCCAGCTCCTCCCAATGGATGCATGTTTGAAATTTTTTTTTTCTTGAACCACCAGTAGAAATCCCCTTATGTCTCAGTCTGTTTGGCTGCCATGACAAATCCACAGTGGGTACTTTTGGGCCCGGAGGCCAGAAGATAAAATAGAAATGTGGTTCAGTTTCTTCCCAAGTCTCTCCTTGGCTCACAGCTGTCACTGTTTCTGTTCACACAGTATGTCCCCATTTTATCTGAACTCCCTCCCTGGGGGCACTGTCTCCAAAGACGGTCACATTCAGAGATAGAGGGTATTAAGAGATAATGGGAGTGTACCATTCAGTACACAGCACCACAGTGTCCTAACGGAAATGTTTGCTTCTCAACTGTTTTGAATAAAACTTCTTTTGAAGCATCTTACTTGATTTTCCAGCACTGGTCATGTGACATGTAGTTTAAGCACCACTGTACAACTGGAGAAAAAGAATATCCGCAGTTGTTTAAATTTCCAGCTGTGGATGTAGTTGCTATAATTGAATTTTTATTGCCTTGCAGTAGGTAGGCATGATTACCAGTGGGTAGTGATTTTTAAATTAAGACCAGCTTCATTGCTGGCCAATTCAGAAATAGATGGGGAGGGAAGAGTATGGTGAGAAATCAAGTATGATTTAGAAAAAAAAAGATATTTCAAATTTTAATCATTAAGGTTACATGTTAGCTTGTGGATAGTCCAATGCCTGCTCATCAATTTGGGATTTATCAGATGACTACTAGACCTTCCCATATGTAAACACTGACTTGTATTCCAGGTGAATTACAAAGTTTTACAAGGTTCTGCCTTAGTTACTTTTCTACTGCTGTGAGGAGACATTATGACCAATGAAACTTATAAAAGGAAGCATTTAATTGGGGCCTTGCTTACTGTTTCAGAGTTAGTTCATGACCCCCATGGCAGGGCAGTCCTTTCCAACAACTGGGGACAAAGCATTTAGACACATGACCAGATGGGGGCCCTTCTCATCCAAATCATAACACTAACTTTGTGTTCAAGAGGCTGATAACAAATAAAACATAAAAATTGTGTTACTGGCAACATATCAGTTGAACTCTGCAATTTTGCTTCCAGTGTGGTGGTAGAGACAGATTTTACTGTGAACCTTCTGTTTTGAGAAATGTTCACTTTATAGACCAGTTCATCAAGGTGTATGACACAGCCCTGTAATCCCATCACTTAGGAAGCAGAGGGATTCAAGTCCTCAATCAGCCTGTGTTACAGGGTGAAACAAACTATCTGAAAGAAAAGAAAGAGAAAGAGGAAGGGGAGGAGAAACATCAACCAGGAGAAGGAAAGAAGAGTTGAGTAAAAGAATGGAGAATTCCCATAAGCCCTCTCACTCATACCCTGACTTCCCCATTCTTAACATCTTGTATTAGTGAGGCATGGTCTTTGCAATGACCCCGTACAGACACATTTATTATTTAGCCTATAGTTTTGGTTGATTTTTTGTTGTCGTTGTTTTTGTTTTTCGAGACAGGGTTTCTCTGTGTAGCCCTGGCTGTCCTGGAACTCACACTGTAGACCAGGCTGGCCTCGAACTCACAGAGATCCACCTGCTGGGATTAAAGGCATGTGCCACCACTGTCATTTATTTTTGTTCCCTAATAATCATCTATCAATATTATGTGTCCATATCATCATTTGTTTATCTGTTTACCAATTGAAGAATATCCTGGATGATGTGATAATTATTCTCAAATTAATTTGCCTCACATCATATTTTTTTTTATTTAAATATGTTTCTCCCATGTTTTAACTGGAAAATCACTAGTGTAATCTATTTCAAGCGATTTGATTCTATGCTGACCTAATTTAGGCAAATGGGTTACTGTAAAAAGGTGGTGATCACATGTGGTGCCTGATCCTTGGGAACATGTGGAGTTTCTCTTAAGGAATATCATCTGGATTATCAAAGCAGATGTTATATGAGCTTGTACATACAAAGATATGTGTCTCAGTTACTTAGTCACAACTACAAAACTCCTGAGAAACAAGTCAAAAGGAGGGATGACTTATTTCGGTTCACGGCTTGAGAAGGTTTAGTCCACAGTCACCTGCCTCTGTTGTTTTGTGGCCTGTGGTGAGAAGAACCAAAAAAAGAGGGTGTAATGGAGGAGAACTCCAACTTCATGGTGACCAGGAAGCAAAAAGAGACAAGATACACCCTTCAAAGGCACATCTCAGTGACTCCTCCTCTCCCTAGAAATGTCTTCCTAATAGTCAATTGATTCATCCAGGAATTCATCAGTGGAGTCATTCACTAGTGCTCTATGTTCCAGCCACCTCTCCACAGGCCACAGCTAGGAGGCAAGTCGGCAGCATGTGAGCCTGTGGCAACAATTCACATATAATTTGTAATATACTTTCCCTGGCCCCAAACACCTTCAGCCCCACGTTGGGTGCCATTTGTAGCTAGAGTTTTCCTGCCTGGCCCACAGTCAGGACAAATCTCTCTCACCCGCCAGTCCCACAGCCGCTCAGACCCAACCAAGTAAACATAGAGACTTACATTGCTTACAAACTGTATGGCCATGGCAGGCTTCTTGCTAACTGTTCTTATAGCTTAAATTAATCCATTTCCATAAATCTATACCTTGCCACATGGCTTGTGGCTTACCGGCATCTTCACATGCTGTTTGTCATGGTGGCGACTGGCAGTGTCTCTGACTCAGCCTTCCACTTCCCAGAATTCTTCTCCTCCTTGTCCCACCTATACTTCCTCCTGCCTGACTACTGGCCAATCAGTGTTTTATTTACTAACCAATCAGAGCAACACATTTGCCATACAGAACATCCCACAGCACATAATGCAAAGCATATTTAATACATCTTCAAGAGTCTCCAAAGTTTTGTGAGTTCTAGTATCTTTTCAAAAGTTCAAAGTCTCTTCCAAGAATTGAGGCAAACTCTTATCTGTATACACCCATTAAAACAACAAAAAAAATGTATATGCAGAATATAGTATTGGGGAGGATATGCATTCTTATTTCAACAAGGAAGGGTAGGGTCCACATCATGGAAGAACTGGATCAATCAAAGACCAAACAGCCTGTAGCTACCTGTTCAGTGTCTGTAGCACACAGCAGTGTGACATGCTCATAGCTACCAGTTCAGCATCTGTGGCACACAGGGGTGTGACATACCCATAGTTACATGTTCAGTATCTGTGGCACACAGGGGTATGACATGCCCATAGTTACATGTTCAGCGTCTGTGGCACACAGTGGTGTGGCACACTGGAGATGCTTGCTGTCACCCCTACGGCCTTGATGGTTGCAGCCCACTTGGCCACGTTTTTGGGCTAGCTCTGCTCGTTGCCTGCAGCTTTTCTGGATGTTTGGTTCACATTCCTGGTATCTCAAACTTGCTGGTGTTTCTACTGAGCTCTGACTTCATCCGTCCAGCTCCACACATTGCTGTCTATTGTCCTAGTGAAGGTTCTACTTATTTTACTTTATTGTTTTGGTGCTGTAGGCTGAATCCAGAGCTTCTCTCATGTTAGGTCAGTGGTCTACCAATAAACTATATCTCCAGCCCCTGAATTCTCAGGCTACTCGACATGCACTTCCTTTGTGGCCAAAGTACAACTTTTTAAATTCTTCTACTCTGCTTTTTGCTCCTGATTCTCACTGTAAATCTGGCTAAAGGAGTTTGCAAATAGCCATATACCTCTTTTCAATAAAAACACTTGTCTTGGTTTTACTAGTTTGATTTATCAGTTTTGCTTTATAGTAATTTTGGAATACATGAAACACAAGACAGGCAACTGGCACATACGACGTCTCAAATCATGAATAGCATTTAATGGTTATGGTTAGAAGTGTCAATAACAAAGAATATGAATTCCGTGTGGTTTTGTGATGCAGTGCAGAAGGACAGCACTACCATTTGACAGCCCAACTGATGAAGGAGGAGCTTATCTGTTCACTGTCCTCTTACCATTAGTCACTGGTCACCACCCAGTGTTTGTAGTTGACCATGAATAACTGTCATAGTCTAGTAGTCTTTCAAATACCTTGAGGAGTGGCTCTATCTTTCGTCACATCTGTGTTCATATACTTAGCCTATAAAACCATGTTTATTTTAATGACATAGTCAATATGCATTGAGTTGACCCAAACTGCAGTTTTGGGTTCAGGAAAATAAAAGATAAATTAAGATTCTTGTTCTTAAAGACTTCTGCCTAACCAGGCAGTAATTATTGATACAATTCAAGACTGGACAATGACCCTGTATATGAGAAGGGGGTGTTATGTGAAGAGATGAAGGCAGAGACACTTTAAACAACACATAAATAAGTTTCATAATGTCATTAAAAGCCACAGTTCTTACAGTTATGTATTTAAATCCCTTACTGGTCCATATAGTGAGCTTGGTTATGTTGCTTGTATGTTCTACATAAAGCAGCCCTCTTTCTTTGTATACTACCAAAACCAATGTTGCTGATTTTTAATAAAGCTTCATAATTCTTTTTCTAGCTACCATTATATGATTCATTAAAATGTCCATATGGGCTGCTTTATAACAAACAGTTGGCATTCCTGCAACAGGGGAAAGCTTCCTTGGTTGGAAACCTCTTCCTCTGTGTGGCACTGCACAGTTCTGTTTGGGTGGAGCCAATGGATTGGTATTATTGGCACCATGCTTCATTCACCTGAGCTCTAGTGTGCTATAAGTTTATTATTATTTCTGTCAAGCATCTCTTTTATTCATACGGCCTTCAGCCTTCCAGATACTGTAATCCTTCCTGCTAAGAATTTGATTATGGAAACTCAAAAAACAGAAAAGAATATATTTTAATATTACTATACACATACTACCTAAATAAGAAAGATATACATTCAATATTTAGACATTTCAGAAATATTTACTCAGTAAAAAATAGCATGTTTCGAGTCGTGGCTTTGCAGTTGAGAGAAGAACTTTGGCTCCTCCGTTCATTCTCCAGACAGGAGGGACCTGAGCATCTGTGACTGTTGCAGCAGGCTCACTCACATCCTCATTTGTCCACGTATCTCTTAATCACTCATTGCTTTAAGCACTGGCAGGACCCGCTGCACTGAACATTGCTTTCATTCCTCTCAATCCATGCTATTCTCTTTGCGATGTTTCACAATGACAGAATTTTTCTTAATGGAGAAGCTCAAAGCTAAATTTATCTCCACAATTAGCCAAAGTGTACTGAAAATCAAGAGCTAAAATGAGATAAGAAACAGGAATGGAGGGCTTTCTTATAGTTCACCCTCCTGCAGAGTAAACAGCTTCGAACACCACGCCCTTTGAATGGCATTAACTCAGTCTGTTTTGTGGAAGCCAGTGTATAGTTCACAACACCAAGAGGTTAAGAGTGGCCTTCATTCTTGGAAAAGGAATTTCCCTCTGCATCTTCATTTGATTGGTTTTGGGTTAAGGATTTGCAGCGCCGTGCCTTTAACCTAGCCAGGCATTTCAATTCTACTATAATCATTAAATTGTAATGTGAAATTCAAGAGCTGGGATAAATGAATCTGCAGAAAATCTCGGCCTTATTAATTTCATGGTAGTTAGTGTGTCTATGTTAATATTTCAGGTGGCTTAAGGGTTTTTAGAAAAAGAACACAGCATTTATTAGAAGTTGAAAATTGGTTTGGGACCAAAATGAATGGAGTTGGAAGTTAGCAACCTCAAGAACAGTAGGAATGAAACCAGGGAGTTTAGTGAGGAGAAATCATCCTGCTGAGTACTCAGTCTCCTTTAAAGTTGTGCTGTTATTTCATCCTCAAAGATAAACGTGAAAGCCAGGAGTGGTAGCACATACCTGCAGTACCTCGGTCAGGAGGACTGGGAGTTCAAAGCCAACCTGGCTACACAGCAAGACCCTGCAAGAACAACAAAACAAGAAGGGAAGAAGAAGAGGAGGAGGAGGAGGAGGAGGATAACAATGATGACGATGATGACCAAGCATGGAGGATTAGAAAAGCCTGTGTACATTTTCCACATGTATTAGCTACTGCTCATCCAGTCTGTCTTGAATGCATACTGCAAAGTCTCTCCATATTTGATCACTTTGGAGGGTTTTTAAACTATGAAACATTGAAGTCTTGGTTTAATGTGTATTATTCATTAGTGTCATCTTTGTGCCCTTGATCTTGGCCTCCCACATCCCTCTCCACATATCTGTCCTTTAGTTCATTTTTCTACCTACATGCTCCTGACCCCAGAGTTTAGGTGATTATAGTCCAGGCTGAGATTTTCCCAGGAAATCAGTTAATAATCAGTGTTTTCATAGATGTCAGGAGATTTCTCCCACGAAAAGAGCTGGAGGTAAATTGCCCCATATTTTCACCAGCATGAACTCTTAAATAAAAGGTTCGATGACATTGGGGAGAACTGAATTGCTTTCTGGGGTAACCCTGCTTGCTGTAGCAAGTCAAGATGTCTATCACCTGAGAAGCGGAAAAAGGAATGCTTTCTTATGCAGCTGTGTAAACATTTGTGACTTGAATTATTTGCGTAACCATTGTTCCTTTTCTCCACTCAAACATCAGACATTGAGAGCTCTAAGGGTAGAAACAAATGTGGGTTCCTACAGTCAAGGGAGAACTGGACATCATGTCTTTCTGCTGAGAGCCACCTCCTAAGGGGCTGTCACATATAATGGAGGGAGAAGCCACAACTGCCACTGCCAGGTGGGGCGGAACACACCGAGTTGTCCGTAGGTTCAGTGCTGAGATTATCTGAGGCTCTAGTTTTTCACATATGTGGATCCATGGGATTCTCATTAGTAAACTCCCCCCAAACAAAGGAAATTAGAAAAGAAATATCAAGAAAAAGAGTTTCTGGAGACTATCTATTACCATTCTTATTATTTGACTCATCTCTGTAGCTGAAGTTTTCTCCGGTCCTGCCCAGCACCACAGACCCTGCAACCACTTATAAAATAATCACTCAGAAGCTTATATTACTTAAAACTGCTTGGCCATTAGCTCAGGCTTTCCACTGACTGGCTCTTACATTTAAACTCAGCCCATTTCTGCTAATCTATATGTTCCATGGCTCTACCTGTGTGCCATTGCATGCTGCTCCCTGGATGGCAGACTGGCATCTGGTGACTTAGCCTTTCTCTTCCCAGAATTCTCCTCTTTGCTTATCCTGCCTATACTTCCTGCCTGGCTACTGGCCAATCATCATTTTATTTATCAACAAAATCAGAGCAACATACATTCACAGCATACAGAATGACATTCCCATCACATCTCCATATTAATATTTTTGAAGACCCCATGTGTCTAAATTATTACTTCTCCCATCCCTGTAGCAAACCTCCCAAGAGAAACACTTGAATGATGGAAGACTTATCTTGGTTCACAGTTCCAGGCAGTTCAGTCCATAGTTGCTGGGCCCCTTGCTCTTGTGCAGAACATCACGATGGCAAGAGGGTGTTCCAAGGAGGTTCTTCACAGAAAACAGGAGACCAATCATTCAATATGCAAGCCAATGGGAAGCATTTCATATTCAAACTGTGACCTCATCAATGACAGTATACTGAATTTGCATTGTGACAAACTACATAGACTCAATATTTTTCATGAATTCAGAGTAATGAAAGCAAAGACAAATTCCAAAATCAAAACCTAAACAGTTAGCAGGATGCTGCATAAAGCACCTACCTTTTGACTGAGAAATAAATAAAAGCTTTCTATTTGGGAAGTGAAGCTGGGGAGGGGATTTCTGTGGTCTTTGGTCACTGGGTCATCTGCAGAAGCAAGAACAGGCCTGAGGCGTGGACACCGCTCATGTTGAATGTGTCTAGCAATGGTTGAGCAGGAATGCAAGAGGGAAGGTGATGGGGGTTGTCTTTCTATACGCTGTGAATATGTGTTATTCTGATTGGTTGATAAAAAAAAGTCATTTGGCTTATGGCAAGGCAGCTTAGAGGCAGGTGAGAAATCCAAACAGAGAGGCAGGAAGAAGGTGGAGAGAGATGCCAGCTGAAGGAACAATAAGATGCCAGCAGACCAGTAAGCCATGGCCATGAGGCAACTTAGAGCTTAATCGAAATGGGTTAATTTAAGATATAAGAGCTAGCTAGCAAGAAGCTTGAGCCATAGGCCATGGCCATAAGTTTGTAAATAATATAAACTTCTGAGTGATTATTTTATAAGCAGGCCACAGGACTGCAGGGGCCTGGCGGGACTGGATAAACCTTCCGACTACAGAAAGGTGTGTGTATCAGTGAGACTCACCACGGTGCATCCATTTCTTCTCACAGCTGTGGTAAGCTTCCACCAGCTCCCCTGCTCCCTGAGGATGACACAAACTTGTTACCATACTGTTGTGTCATTCCTAATTGGGAATCAGAGCTCAGTGTGCTCAAATGTGCCCCCGATGAGCTAACTTCCTTCTGATGACTAGAGGAGTGTGTGCCTGCTTGTCAGGTCCCATTCCTTGGCTCCTGACCCTTCGCCTTCCTTGTTAGAAGACTATTTTTAAGTGTTCAGGTCCTCTTTACCACAGTCACGTTTTCCTCTTCCACCCTGGGGACCCTTATGATCTTCTCAGTAACATCTTATTTAATGTTAGCTGATGAGCAACCTAAACATATCCCCAGTGATAATTCTTTGTTGTGTAAAGAAACATTCAAAGGCTCCAGATATCAAGATACAGACATCTTTGGCAGGCATCTTTCTATTAGTTTCCTCTAAGAATAGTGTTGCTAAGAAACTAAAACCTGAAAGATGGAAGAAACCAGCTGTGTATATTGTCTCTGTGTATGTTGATGTGCATGCATGCATGTATGTCTCTATGTTGACATGCATGCATTTATGCAGAAGCTACCAGAGAAGCAGTGGTTATAGTGGTAGAGAAGAAAGAGCTCTCTCCATCTTTTTAGGCTACAGGAGAGTCTGAATTGTGCTCCAGGTCCACTTGGAAATGATTGGTTAAGCAGGAGAGTGGCCTGACCTGTGTTTACAGCCACTTCTGGGAGAAGCTGTAAGAAAGGAATAATTATTTATGGCTTTTGAGACAGGGTCTCTCTACATAGCCCTGGAACTGGAACTCACTTTGTGGACAGGGTTGGCCTCAAACTCACAGAGATCTGCCTGCCTCTGCTTCCCAAGTTCTGGGACTAAATGGATGGGTTTCCATGCCCCACTCCCAGATCAAATTTAAAAATATTTTTTTGTTTCTTTTCCTTTTCTATTTCTATATTTTATAATTGCAGGAGGCTCACGCAGTTTGGCTTGCAGGTGAAGAAGCTGCCAGCACACCACGGGCTTGAGGGCCTGAGGAATGTGCAGGTCCGTCAGAGGCCCCTCTTTCCTCTCAGCTGTAGCCCTGCTCAGGCCTGGTAAAGGGACCTGAGCAGGGGTCGGATGTTTCCTCTGTGAACACATTCACAGCAAGCATTGCCCAGGTCTCTAGGCAAGTTCAGGAGGTTGACAGCAGGACCTGGGTCTGACTTGACATCTAGATTTGAAAGAAGACACCCCCCCCCCGCCCGCTGCCAAAGCACTGGGCTATGAGGGTGAATATTTCAGGTCTGAGAGGCAGGTGATGAGGGCCACTTAGAGGCAGCTAGATTGGAGAAGAGCGTTAACTTTGCAGTCTCTTACTCAAAGGACTAGGGACATTTATGAGCCCAGAATGCTTTTGCTGCACCACTCTGCTGTATTGACTAAGGACATTTAAGTCAGAGTATGAAAATTCTATTTTAAGAACTATTTTAACATGGTAAGGAAGAAACAAATTTGATTTTATTAACCCTGGCCATGCGGAAAAGGGAGAGAGGCACATGCCACCACTTCCTGATTAAGAGCTGAATCTGGGGGACAGGAGTCAGTGTCTTTAGTGTGTTCTGAGTTTCCTTGAGCAGATTCAGGACCAGGATGCAGCTCAGTCAACACTGGGCCTGGATGGCATCTGTATTTGTTTAGTAAATTCCAAGCATCATTTTCTTCATTAGAATGCCTGGGCTGGAGCCATTCATGAGCAAGGGAGCAAGTGTGCATGGTGCTCTGTGCTGCAGTGTGATGGACAAGGGAGCAAGCATGCATGGTGCTCTGTGCTGCAGTGTGATAGGCAAGCATGCATGGTGCTCTGTGCTGCAGTGTGATGGGCAAGGGAGCAAGCATGCATGGTGTTCTGTGCTGCAGTGTAATGGGCAATGGAACAAGCACATGCATGGTGCTCTATGAGCAGTGTGATGGGTAAGGGAGCAAGCATGCATGGTGCTCTGTGCTGCAGTGTGATGAGCAAGCTCACATGGTGCTCTGTGCTACAGAGTGATACTAAGGGGCTGCTGTTGAGACCAAGGAAGAAATAATGCTGCCAATAGCACATGCTATTAAGACATTCAAACCTATTTGCCACGCCAGGCATGGCCTCAAATAGGTGACTTGGCAGAGCCTCGGTTGCACACAGATGTTCATTTGGATGCTGATTAAAATTGATGTGCCTCTTGCTTGGTTATAAGCTTTGATATGTCATTTGTTAAATGTCTTCCGAGGACATTGGTTAATAACAGATCAAAAATAGTTAGAAAGAACATATTGTCTTTGAAGGACTGTGTTGCTTTGTGTGGACCAAAAGGACATCACATTAACCTCTAATCCCTGCTACAGGGGAGTTACTCCAGCAGGCTCACTGGAGCCCAAGAGCATAAGGATAGCCTGGGAAACTTCTGTGATTATAAGTTACAGAATGGGGGATAGGAGTGCATGGAGGGAGGGAGGGAGGGAGGGAGGGAGGGAGGGAGGGAGGGGGAGAGGGAGGGAAGGAAGGAGGGAGAGAGGGAGGGAGGGAGGGAGGGAGGGGGAGAGGTAGGGAAGGAAGGAAGGAAGGAAGGAGGGAGGGAGGGAGGGAGGGAGGCATACAGACGGACAGGCAGGCAGAAAGGGTACATAAAAGAAAACTATAAAACCTGAAAAGGTACCACAGTACACGGACGTCTACTGCATACTGCAATTCAGCACGATATTATTAAAGACTAAATAAAATTTTCTTTATGCACATTTCAAATGTTTGGTGTCAAGAGATTTAAGAGCATCCCCATAAGGGTCTGCAGAGCTATCGGCTCTCTGAATCTTTAACCTCAAATGAGACCAGTAGATGCTCTGAGTTTGACAAAGGAATGGTAGGATTCACTGACGACCCGGCCAGGGTCTCCAATCACTCAGTGTTCTCTGAGGAATATCAGATGGAGATGGAGAGAGGCAAGGCTGATGTAGACTGAGAACAAGTCACTGTACCCTGAAACCAGTACACACAGGAATTAAGAAGGAAAAGCTTTGGGAGAAATTTCCGAGAACAGAGTGGAGAACCAGCTGGGCGAGGCACGCCTGTGGGGATTAGGAAGCAGACAGCATGAGGAACTGTCAATAGGAGCATGGTATACATCCCCTCACTTCTTCCTCTTCCTCTTCCTCCTCCTCTTCCTCCTCCTCTTCCTCGGCTTCTTCTTTCTTTCGTCTCTCCCTTCCCTCTCCTTGACACATTTTATCTTCTCTCAATATTTTCCCATAATTCTTGTTTTAAAATAAACAGGAAATGACCATCTCATCAATACTTAGAGACAAGATAGAAGGAGAAAATTCATTTTGGCTAAAAATAACCAATTTCATTGGGATTTTCCAGTGAGAAACATAAAGCAATCAAAGATTGGTAATGACTTCCTTAGAAAAGCTTCCGAGAGAGCAGAGGGCTAAAAGCAATTATTTGAGGTTGTATGCCCACTGGGAATTTTAACTCAGTAACCTTCCATGTGCTTACTCATTCTCTAAACGCAGCTCTAAGACATCTGGATTCTGTCACCCATTAGATAACAAACACACTGGTTTGGAGCAGATTACAAGGGAGCATTTGTAATATACTATGGCAAAATGTCACTGTGGAGGTCTCACAGGGTCTTCAGGAAAAGATTCTGGACTCTTAATGGACAGTTTAGGAAGGCCGTCTCGACTAGATATTGGTACATTTAAAACTGAGGATAAATAGACATTTCCTGGTGAACAGGAAGGAAACGAAGGTTTGGTGCAGCCCTCCTAAATTGGGGGAGAATGTGGGATGCTGAGGAGTGGAGAAGAGGGTTTAAGTAGGGGCTGAGTGCTGAGAAGTGGGAATAGGTGGAGGCCAGGGCAAGGGGCTTCATGTACTGTGAGAGTCCTGGTGAAACATTAAAACAGGGAATTGAGATGACCTGATTTTGAAGTGAAAATGGTCTTTCTGAAGGCAGAAGAATGTACTGGAAGGGCTTAGAGAGTGTGTTGCTCCTATTATAAATGATCACAAATTTTACTGGTTAAATAAACCTCACATCCATTACTCTGTAGTCCTGGAGGACAGAATCCCCAAACTCAGTGCTGTGGAAATTGCCCACTTTCTGGGACCCTGGGAGAGAATGGCTCCTGGCCTTGCCCATTTTCTAGAACCCTTCCACCCACTCCGTCCCTTCTCCACTGCACAGTCCCGGATTCATGGCCCCTATTCTGTATTCAAAGGCATCAGGGTAACTCCATATCTCTCCTCTTCCCTCCTCTTCTCACCCCATACCTTGGCTTTGTGATACTTTGGCCAAACTGAATGAGGAGGACAAGACGCCCAGCCCAAACCCTTAGTTTAAGTCTTCAAAGTCCCCCTTGCCTTGCCAGGCAACAGTCCCAGGTTCTGGAGAGTGGCATGTGGGACATTATTCTGTCTACTGCAGCATGTGGGAACATATTCTGTCTACTGTAGGTTGGGAGGAGAAAGTGAAACAAGCATATCATTGAGGAGATTGTTTCTCTCATCTAGAATCCACAGGAGGAAGATTTAAAATGAAATCAAATCCCTTCGATCTCATTGTAACATGTTTATGCAATAAATAAAAAAAAACACATGGCAGCAAAGGTCTGGCATAAAATTGCTAATCGTGCTTTGTTTACTGTGGGTCCAAACTGAAAACAAAGTGTCAACCAACCATGTATAAACAAACTGTAGCTCTTTCACAGAATGGGTCACTGTTTAGGGATAGGAAGGAACAAATTCCTAATACTAGCAGGACGTGAGCCTCAACCACCCAAGGAGAAATCAGTGACATGCAGCTTCCTTTGTTTGAAGTTCTAGTGTAGGCAAGGCTAACCATGGTGAACTCTGGCTATCCCAAGGAGAGTTTAGCTGAGAACGGTGTGGAGGAACCTCACAAGTCAATGAAATTACACAGGGATTTAAATCTTCAAAACTAGCCAAATGTCCACTCTGTACCTGTACTTTATTGATTATGGGTTGTGAATTATTTACTTCAATTAAATAATATTTATTGAAAATAAAGCAGCAGCAATGGGGATAAAAAAGAGTAAAAAAAGACCTAGTGATCCCCAGAATCTAAAATTGACAATACCTGTGAGTCCTTAGAGGACAGAAGGAGAAAGAGAAATGTGCAAAGAATACATTTTCAAACCGCTTTAAGAAAATGTCCTCATGCACTTGTGCACAATGTACACAAGCACATTCATGCTTATACACACACACACACACACACACACACACACACACACACACACACACTTGCCCATACTCAGTTAAAAAAAACAAAAACAAAACAAAAACCAACAACAACAAAAAAAGCCAGCCGGATGGAGGCTTGTGGCTTTAATCCCAAGTACTTGGGAAGCTGAGGCAGGAGGATGATTCAAGATATACAATTATTAATAAAATAAAAATAAACCACTACAATTTAGGGGTACAGATTTTAGTATGGGGTAATGATTTACAAAATATTGAAAAAATAGGCTCCCCCCCACTTTTAAGAATGGAGTCTTTACTTTTCTCTGTGTAATTTGATTCTAAGAACCGTTAGCTATCCATTATTAACCTCAGATGGGAACAATGACTGAATTCATGTTTCTGATGTGAAAATAGAGCTGAAAAGATTCATGCTTATTTGTTCAATAGAACAAATATGCATAATTAACAGTAACTCTGATGTGTTGCAGGACTAGTCTAAGAGGCAAATAAATTAGGTAATTAGTGGGCTTATTTGGAGCACAGACAGAAGCTATTTCTTGCACTTCGAAGGTCTTTTGCCCACTGTGAGTGTCAGCATGGTCATCAATGCAGTCAAACGAATTTGAAGAATAGTTGCATTCAGATAAATTGCAAATTATTTTGAAAAGATGCTCTTATACTGGTGCCATCATTTGGGCCATAAATAGGCCATTTCAGGGATTCTGAATCATTATTTTTGTAGTTTATTTAAATGAACAGACACCATTGGATCCTCCATTATGATCATTTTATTGACTGCTATCTCCAGCCTCGGTCCACTCCTCCTTCTTCTTTGCCAGCATCTAGGCTCTTTCCAGGCCTTCTGCCTTTTAGGGTGATTTTCAGTTTCACATGTCCCTCTGCTGGTTACACCCAAGTGCCTCTGTGTAACCCAGACTCCCCACCAACCCTCAGGCTGGGAAATCACATGTGATCTATGGATGTCAGCAATGCAGAAGTTAGAAGCTTTAAGTTCATGGACACTCAGCACTGGCTGAAGAGCCTAGGTTTCTCTATAGATATCACGATAGATGGAAACGGCTCCCATGTTTGATTATATACTATATGATTTCTTCCAACCTTTTCACACTGCCCTGTAGAGAAAAAAGCCATATTCTTTGTTATTATATACTGTATTATGTATGTAATGGCTTCCAACCTGCATCTTGCCCTAAGTGACTCAGTTTTACAAAGCAACAGTGTGGTCCATCTGAGTGCAGTGGGGTGGGGTGCGGGGTGATGACATCTGGTTTATGCAAGTGAGCAACCACCACCTGTTCCGACAGGAACCGTAAAAGCAACCATGGGTAAAAAACTCATTTATGTGGATGGCATAAGGCTGCCTGTGTTCTTATGCAACTGTGTTAAGAACACACAGACACATACTATATCAAAACTATCAGGAAAAGCTCCTGCCTTCTGCTAGGCTCTGGGAAGCCTTGGGTTGTCATTTTGTAGCTGGAATATCCTAGTGTGGAATGCAGTGTGTGGTCTGAGAGTGGGTATTGGCAGCTCTGATGAAAGACTCCATGGCAGCTAACAACTACACTATCAAGTGGAATCAGGGTTGCTTGGTGCATTACAAGCAAGGAAATGGCCATAACTGATTTTTTTGCTAGTCAATTGTAGCTAGAGTTTTCCTGGTCCTGCCTGGCATTAGGGAATGACACAAATATGTCTCTCTGTTCTAGTGTCATATGACAGAGATATTCCTCCAAAGTTTTTCTTGGAAAAGTTAAAGTTATACATTTTTATTTCAGTGTTTCTCTTTTCCTGACCACCTTGAGGTGTTGACTTCTTGGCTGATGGATAATGGTGTGTCTAGTCATCAACATAGCCACCCACTCTTTATTTATTAGCCATGGTAATTACTACATCACCTAATGAAGATTTATGTGTGTCTATGCCCACAGGCAACTTAAAGAAAATGGTGTAATTTTTGAAATAAATTCATAAACACGAAGGCTGCTTTCAAGCCAGGCTAATAAAAAACATCCCAGATGCCATAGGCCATGAGCCACTGTACAAACTGAACACCTTCCCATCAACCTTGTGGAATCTGTTATGACGAATGTTAAATGAAGAGTCAAAGTTCTGTTTACATTGCTGGATTGGGTGGAATGTACAAGTCTGGTTGCAGTTTTCAGCAGCCTGAAGCAGGAAGATGGAAGGTCCAGCCTGCTTTTCTAAGAGTTCTAGAGTTTCCATGAGGAACCAAGATTTGTGATAAGAATAACCATGGTTTCTATAGGTTTTTCTATCACAAACTAGAAAGAGTATTCCAATTTGGGGGCTAGCTTTAGAGCAAATGGCTCTGAGGAATCAGGAGGGAGTCCTTCATGTAGTGTTGTTTGAGGTGTTATGATAGGGGCTGGAATGATGACAGGAAATGGTTTCTTCTTTTTCTTCCTAGCTAAGCTAAAACATAAAAAACATTTAATGTTTAAAAAGACAGCCAAGTTAGGCTGTGCAGCTCTACAAGTAACGTGCCTTTCTAGAAAATGTAAACAGCAGTGTTTGATCCCAGCACTCATAAATAAGCCAATATGGTCGCGCGTGCGCGCGCACACACACACACACACACACACACACACACACACATACACACACATACACATATATAATCCTAGAGCTGGGGAGGCAGAGACAGGACAATCCCTGGGGCTCACTGGCCAGCCAGCCTAGCCTAAATTGGTGAGCTCTAGGCCACCAATGAGAGACAATCTCTTAAAAATAAGGTGGATCATGCCTAAAAAGCAATATTTAAGGATGACCTCTGTCCTCTACATGCATACCCACACATATGCAGACACATGCACACACACACACACACACACACACACACACACACACACACACACACACACGAGAGGCAGAGACAGAGATAGAGAGACAGACAGAGACAGAGACAGAGAGACAGGGAGAACAAAGCTACCTTTCCTTGTAGACTCTCCTCGGGAGCTGCAGAGGAGGTCTGTAGCAGAAGATGTCTGTCGCAGAGGATGTCTGTTGCTAGCCATTAGTCACTCACACAGTGTGTGTTACTAGACAGGTTCCCTCATCCTTTTCAGTTTTTCATTTGTTACATGAAATTATTCTGATAGAAACATTGTCTGTCTTATGGTTTTATTGGGAAGAGTTAATGAGATAAAACCTACAAAATTCTTGGAAGCAAGAACTGCCACAGTTAAGTGTCGAATACATGTTCTTACTGGTGTTACTCGCTTTATCCAAACACATTTCCTGGTGTCCTACTTCGAAACGGACTTTTCTTAAGAGAGTCTACTGGACGTTAGCTGATGTTCTGCTGTCTTTATTCTGACAACCAGACTAAGGTAAACAATGGTAGAAAACCCAGTTCAAAATTTCTGACATATAAGCAGGAAATGAGTAGGCTAGTGGTAAAAAAAAATAAGTAAATAAAAATAAAAAAAATACTAAGGGTAACTCTTATCATCTCTTTATTCTTTGACTTGAGTTGTGCTATCAGATCACTATTTTTGGGGGCATATGCCTTCCTTCGCATTCTGATGCCTGCTTTTAAATTTGGAAACTGATGGTGCTCACTAACCTGTCTCCTCCCCTCCCCTCCCCTTCCTTCCTTTTCCTTCCCCTCCCCTCCCCTTCCTTCCTTTTCCTTCCCCTCCCCTTCTCTTCTCCTCATCTTTCCTTGGTAATTCAGTATATAATACACATATATAGTTTTAATGAACTTTTCATATCTGGGCTGATGATCCCATCTCCAAGAGCCAAAGACCACAGAACAAAACCCCAATACTAGACATGAGAAGCACTCTTCTGAGTTGTTGGTCAGGGCTGCTAAGAGACTCCCAAAACTTATAGACTATTGCCTTTGCCCTTGGTTGCTCCCAAGAGATAGGAGGTAAGTCCCTATTGCTGAAGACACAATATGCTACAGAAATAAGACCCAGGGGCCCCTGAGCTGGAACGGACCTAAATGCCTCCTCCCTGACGACTTAGTTTTCATGGTATTAGAAGGTGCCATGCAAGTTTCCAAAGGAAGGAAGCAACCTGCAACCTATGGCATGATAACCCTCAGGGCAGAGTAGTAGCACACACACCTCTCCAGTCACTGAGTACTCTCTAATTATGTTTAAGACCCCCTCAACAGGAGGGAATCATGCCCTGTACTGAGAACCATGCTAGTGAACTCTACAGCCACTAATTTACCAAACCAGCACAATCCTTAACAATAATCTGGTTCCAGAATCCAGCCCTCTTTCTTGCCTCTGATTGCTCTGCAATGGCCAGACTTCACCGCTGCGACTGCCACAGGCTGTCTAATTTACCTCCTTCCTCCAAGTCCGTGTGAGTCATTTCTCTGAAATATTAATGGTGCATTGTAAATGTCACTCCTCCCCTTGAAACTTGCCAGAGCTTTCCCATTCACATAAAATACAGTCCTGAATTCTTATTAGGCCTGCAAAGCTCAGGCCCCATGTGATCCGCATGCCCTACCGGAAGACCCTCTTCAATCTCACCGTTTCTCCCTTGCCTCTCTCAGAGCTGTAGGGAACACCTCTGGCCTCCTCTTCAGTCCTCTGAACTCATCCTTTAAATACCGTTCTGCAGTGGTTTCCACACGAGCAGCCACTTCCTACACTGCACTTTTAAAATCAAAATGGGTCCTGATGGGCCTATTCTCTCTGGGGCTCTGAAGCGTTACCATGTTTTCTCACTTCTGTTGCGTTGTGCTCCTATCAAACTTGGAGGTAACAACCTGTGACTCAGTCTAGGTCTGGGCACCCATCCTCTACAAGCCAATTCAAGAAGCCAAATTAATATTGGGAAGTGTGGTTGCACTGGGAAGAGGGACAAATTGATCTATGAAAACCCTAAGTCTGCTTTGTCTCACTCTGGGGGTCCTGGAGTGAAATTAAAGTTTAAATAGAGGGCCAGGGCTGTGCACCTCCAAGCAGTCCCCCATCCAGGTGTGCCCCACCCAGCATTCACCCATCATTGTCCTCCTGCAAGGAGGTCTGGTAAGTTGTGAGGACTGTGTGAAAGCTCTCAGGGAGACAGATTGTCTCTCACTGGTACTTTTTTCTTTTCCCAACATTAGATTCCTGGGGAAATTCTAACTTCGTTGGAGTCTAATGTTTCTGTGGTCTGATAGTCAGATTGAGAGACACTTTAGAATAGCTTCGATTCTGCCCTGCCTGTGGCAGTACCCTCAGGGCTGGCACAGACACTAGGCACCCCTCTGCCTCATTTTCCTACAGCCCTTTCATAGTTCTCTCCCCCTTTAAATACTGCTATTACAGTCACTTAACTTCCAGGCATTCTAGCTTTAGGAGGAGAGTTGCAACAATATTCACTAAATGCAGTGTATTTTTTTATGGCTCTGATCCAAGCATTCTGGAGGAATTGAAGCATCCCAGGCTCCCTCTAGATCAGGAGAAATCTTGGAGGGTCAGAGGGGGCAAATCCGTGCCCTTCTCTTCCTTTCCCTTGCCTTGAGGTCACAGGAACTGTGCACTCATATCCTCTAGGGTTCTATTGTCCAGTTTCATATCACACAAAACAAAACTCTGTTCATACGTTAAGGTGGAAAGTTTGTTGTTTTAATCCACTCTTTCTCCTATCCTACCTATAACGTGCAATGCTTTTGAGAGAGATAGGCAAAATCCGAAGCAGGGTTGCTTATCTAGGTTAGGAGGCTGTGAGATATAAAAGGATGACAACCACTAAGTTTAGCAAACTAAGGGAGAAAGAAAGGCCACTTTGTCCCTCCGTGGTTTACACACGTCCCTTAAAGGCCACGTCAGTTCTGGATTGAGATCTCGGTGTGCTGCACAATGGAGGGATGATGGGGTGGCTATGAGCCCAGGGCAAAGCAGCACGCAAAGCTGTGGGGGTAGTTTATGTGTGCTTTAATAAAGCTTGCCTGGAGATCAGGGGGAAAAGGCCAGCCATTTTAAGTAAACAAAAAGTCAGGCAACACACACCCTTAGTCCAACCACTTAGCAGGCAGGGTTTCTGTGTGTTCAAGGTCATACTAGGGAACAGAGCCAAGCGTGGTGACTGACACACACCTTTAATCCCAGGACCAGTCATAGAGACCTGGAGGTCTGTACAGACAGACAGACAGTGACAAGGAAGTGAGGTAACTGGGCTAAGATAGGCAATGAGAGGGCAGAACAGCAAGGCATATAAAGGCGTGGGTAGACGGGAAGTAGCTTGTACTCTGGAAGCTGCGGCGTGGTGAGGTAAGGTTGGTTGGTGACTCTCACTATTTCCCTGATCTCTCTAAGGCTTTCACCCCTATATTTGGCTCTATGTTTTTTATATAATAAGACCATTTAGAAATTCGTCAACACAAAGCAAGTGAAAGCCTGCCTTTGAGGTACCTTTTACAGCCATATCTTTGACAAAATGAGAGGCAGCACAGGAGAACGCTGGGCTGTGGTTTTCTTCATTTTTTTTTTTTTAAAAAACCTTTCTATACTTCCACATCATGGAAGTGAAATGATTCCATTACATCACTTATGGAGAACTTACTGTGTAATTGTTCATATTTACTTTCTAGGGCTGTCAGAATTCATACCCTCAGCATTGTTAGGCCAGACCTGTTTATTATAACAAATGGCGATAGCAATCTCAGCAGTCACAATTTGATGACAGCAAAGACAAATGAAGTTTAATTTTCACTATGTTGCAGCATTAAAATAAGAGAGGGGAGTTAGCTGTGCACAAAATCATAAACATTGAAGTCAGGTTTTTGGACACCTTAAAGAAGAATTTTCCAAATAAATCAATTTGACTCTGAAGATCTAGAAGAGAAAAAAGGCATAGCTGTGTTAATTCCCTACTGGAAAGGAATCCTCTAAGAGGAGTTACTTCAACTTACTAAGTTTTTTTTTCCCTCTTTCATAACTATGATAAGTTTAACCCTGGAGAGACATGGTATAATAATGGCTACACGCCACATAGCTGTTCAAAATTGTATTCTGTTTCTGACCAGTCCAGTGCTGTAACAGGACCAGTTTATTCATCTATTTTTCCCATCAGTGAAATAACAATAATAATAGTACCTATTTACAGAAACTGTGCTCGAAGTGTTTTAGAGAAAATGCACCTAGAAAATGGCTTAATAAGTGGTACTTCTCTAACAGTTGCATCCTTCTGCTTTGTGTGGCTATAATGAAAGATCTGGCGCAGACTAATTATAAGGAAGAAAGGTTTATTTTGGTTCCAGCCTACAGTCTGGTGGTCCTGTTGGTTTGAGCTTCTGATGAAGGGGGTGAAATCTCAGGGGCGGGTACCTGTGTTGTAGTGAGTGGTAGATATGAATCTAGAAAAGAGGGGTGGAGTTGTAAACATAATGCTAAGTTAATTCAAGGATAGTTGTATTTAAAGAGTATAGGAATTTTACCATCAGAAACCCTCCCTTCCTAACTTAATAACTATTTTTTTTGTGTGGGGGGGTATAAACCACTTAAACTTTTTTATCCTTACTTCTCTACTCTATTAAATGAGAAAAAGACCAGCTGTGTACATTAAAGAGATGCAAAGAGGATTAAGTGAGATGATGAATAGAAAACACTTCAGAATCAGTTTGAACTGGTGTCCCTTCCCTACTTTTCCCCTTGGAAACTTGGCCAAGTTACCTAAACTCTATGCGGCTCAGTGTTCTGATGCACTAAACTAGACGGATTGTGCCGGCTTGTTATGACATGGGGAAATAATGTATGTAAAAAGCTTAAATCAAACACTAGAATGTAAACACTTCCTGGATGGGGGTGGTTAGTACAATTTATAATTTAAAACATGTTGCACAAGAATTCTAGAGGCCAAATCTATTCTTAACTCTGTGTAATTATAAAAAATGTAAATGTAAAATTGGGACATTTTTGAACATATGGAAAAAATCAAAGTCTAAAATCTTTCCTCTATTTTGTATATAAATTGTCATAACAAGACTTTTTAAAAAGGTCTAAACATTAGAAACAGTTTATAAATAATACCTACTTTTCTTAAACCCAACACATGGGAAGGTTGTAATAATTTGTTGTTGGGATGTGTCTCAACTTATGGTAAGCTTGTATCCCCACAAACTGGATAAAACTGATACTATTCTAAGTCAAAATGCATTTTATAATTTAACCTGCAGAACATCAAACTGGTGGCTTAGAAATAAAACCCTCCACAGGATATCCATTGTTAACCTTTATGATCACGTGACTTGTGAGAGTTGCAGCTGGGCTTCCCCTGCCTAGCACCATAAGAAAAAGGACATTACCACCTATTACTAGCCTGAGAAAATAGTCAGAATCCAAGTTTTTATTGACTGTGTATAGCTTTTTTACCATTTGTCAAGTAAAAAAAAAAAAACTTTAGGTCAATCAATATAAATAGAGAATGATCTGTATTTGATTATGGATGTTCATGCATCCCTCTTTAAACTGAAAACAAAGTATAAGCTGCAGGGCAGCCCCAGATGGTTGGAAAGAAGCACTTTTCTCTTAGATCTCCTTTCTTTGATTTCCTTCTTAGCCTTTCAGCTGGGTACACTGCTGCGGGGTTGGAACTTATATCCCCTAGGCCTCCTGGTGGCCTAGCTCAGCCACGAGGTGGTTATCTGTCCTTGAACTGTGTGAGTGTGCTCCTTTCCTTTTGTTTCATTTCTGAGATTATAAAATAATTGCAGCATATTCCCTTTGCCCCCTTCCAAACCCTCCCACATAGCTCCCCGCTCTCCTTCAAATGTATGGCCTCTTTTTCACTAATTGTTATCATGTGCATACATGTATATCCATATCCATTTCTAAATATAACCTGCTCAGTTTGTGTAATGGTGCTTCTGCATTTGTTTCCAGGGCTGACTCCAATCTGGGGAAGGCCACCTCTCCCCCTCCCAGCTTTCCTCAGTTGTCTGTCGTTCTTTGTGTAGGGTTGAGGCCTCATGGGCTCTTTCCCATGCTGTTTGGAATGTTCATTGGTGTCTTCCTCATTGAGCTCATGTTTGGCCCATCATACTGGTGAGACTTTATGGATGCAGCTTCTGTTGTCAGTAGGAGGCACAATCTCACAGCAAAATCCCCAGTCCTCAGGCTCTTAGAATCTTTCTGCTCCCTCTTCTGTAATGTTTTTTGAGCCTTAGGTGTGGGAGTGTTGTAGATGTGTCCACTGGGACTGGAATCCACAACTCCGAATTTTCGTTGGTTGTGGTTTTCTGTTGTGGTCTCTATAAACAGAGGGTCCTCTCCCACCTGCTTGTTCCCAAATACCCGGCAGCTGCTTCCCAAATTACCACCCAGAGGCTTATATTAATTACAAAATGCTCAGCCATTAGCTAAGGCTTATTATTATTAACTAGGTCTTGCATTTAAATTAACCAATTTCTATTCATCTATGTATTGCTACATGACCATAGCTTCACCGATTCTCTGGCATCTTGCCTCTTAGGTGATTGGCTCATGTCTGACTGAACCCCTCTGAGTCCTTAGTTTGATTCTTCCACCAACCTTACCCTGTCTTGCCATAGCCAAAACAGCTTTATTATCAACCAATGAGAACAATACATATTCACAGTATATATAAGGATCATCCCACAACAGGTCTCTGTTGCAAAGAGAAGTTTCCTTGATGAGGGGTGAAGGGTACACTTACCTTTAGGTGTAAGGACCAATGTCTATAGTCTATAGATTGCTGTTAGGGATTATGCTGGTTTAGTAAGTTAGTAGTTGTAGATTCTCCCCCAATAACCACAATTTTATTAGCACTGAGTAGTTAACTAGGTTTCTAGTACCAGGCATAGTTTCCCTCTTGATGAGGGGGTCTTAAGTCCAATTAGAGAGCTGTTGGTTCCTGCCAAGGTCTTTGTGCCACTACTGCCTCATTATAGTTATTGTGGTATGCTGGTCATTGGTGTGGTTCATGGACTTCGTAGCAGGAAAGGCCTATTGGTTGCTTCCTTCCTTTGGTAGCTCACATAGTACCTTCTAGTACCATGAAAGCTGGTCCTCGGGGGAGACTATAAAAGAGAATAGCAGGATACAAGTGATCTGACGAGGGAAACGGTAAAATGGGGAACTTTTTAAGGAGGGGGAGGGAGGTAAATACAGAAGGAGAGAGGTAGGTAAAATACCAATAAGGATTCTGAAAAAGACCAACTAACAAAAACCCCAATGCCAGACATGAGAAGCCGTCTGTTGCTCTTGGCTTCCTCCCAGAGGTAGAAATTAAGTCCCTATCACTGAAGACACCATGCACTTCAAACACAGTGAACCCAGGACAATTTGGAACCTGTGTGTTAAGACAGCAGTGTTGCTACTGAATTGCTGAAGAGATATCTGAGAAGCGGAGCTGTTCCCCATATGCTGAGCATGGAGGAGACCTCAGTGTCTCCGTCACTTAAGCAGGAGGATCTGGAAGATTTCTGTCAGAGCAACTCTAAGTTTGTACTAACTAATATGCACTGACAGTCAAAATACAGGGGGCAAATTTGGCCATTAGTCTTTTCCTTTCTCTGAGAGTCATGGCTTCCATCAAAGACACATTTACGATGGAGAAGAAATTATAAGACAGATAAAGCACTTAATATTAGTTTAGCTTACAAAAACAGATAAAACCATTGTATTAATTGCCTCATTGAACAGCTTATATTTTCTTTACATGATTATAAAGAGCAAAAACATACTATTAATAATAAATGGTGATTCCAAAAACATATGACTTTCCCATTATAGAAAAATGATACTTTTGTCGTATGTACGAGGTATCATTTAAGCAGCAATATTTTGGTGATACTGACTTTACCTTGACTTCAGAAAATACACAGGAAGTTACTAAAAGGCAAATGCACTTTTGCTTTTCTTTATTACTGGTTAATCGATTTATCATCCTTTGACAATTTCATAGATGTGTACACTGGTTTTGGGCACTCCATTGACGCTTATTCTCATCACTTGATTAGCTGCGAATCTCTGTATTAAGTGCTGCCAGCCACAGAAACAACCTTCTCTGATAAATTCTCAGAGAAGCATTGATCTGAGGTCTAGACGTGAGTGCTGAGCAGGCAGCTTGGCGTGATGCTCACCGTGCATTCTTTTTCACCCCTTTCTCTCCTTTGCTTTACTGTCCTTTCTTTTTGTTCTTACCCACGGAGTGTAATTGGGGTTGCTTGCATAAACATTAGTGTTGCTAGAGTTTTTCTGCCTGGCCCACAGTCAGGGCAAATCTCTCTCACCCGCCAGTCCCACAGACACTCAGACCCGACCAAGTAAACACAGAGACTTATATTGCTTACAAACTGTATGGCCGTGGCAGGCTTCTTGCTAACTATTCTTACAGCTTAAATTAATCCATTTCCATAAATCTATACCTTGCCACGTGGCTCGTGGCTTACCGGCATCTTCACATGCTGTTTCTCATCATGGCAGCTGGCAGTGTCTCTCTTACTCAGCCTTCCACTTCCCAGCTCTATTCTCCTCCTTGTTCCCGCCTATACTTCCTGCCTAGCCAATGGCCAATCAGTGATTTATTTATTGACCAATCAGAGCAACACATTTGACATACAGACCATCCCACAGCACATTAGTTTTTGGAACCTGGGTAACTGGCCATTGAAGAAAATGATGACCGTCTCAGTCCCCACACCCAGCAACCGTCCACAAACTCTCAGTGAGAGGTGGAGCCTCACGAATACCTCTCACAGGCATAATCAAGTAGGGACAGGCCCGATCACGTGCATGTCTTAAGCAGGTAAGCACCGCCTCTGTGAGTTCACGGGCACAGTGTCCAGAAGGCAGTGTTTCGGAGAAATCCCCCAAAGCTCCAGCTTCTACATTCTTTCTGCTCCCTCTTCTTTGATGTTTCTGGAGCTTTGGGAAGGATGATGGGATGATGCAGGTGACTCTTTTAGGGCTGCAGGCTCCACAGTCCCTTATTCTCATCACTTTGATTAGCTGTGAGTCTCGGTGTTAATGCTGCCCACTGCAAAAAGAACCCTCCGTGATAAATGGAATTTTCAGGAAAAGCGTATGAACTGGAAAAATTACACTGAGTGAGGCAACCAAGACCTAAATCAGTAAATACTGCATGTTCTTTCTCATATGCACATTCTACCTCCAGATTCTTAGACTAGCATGGCTGAACTGGAGAATCCACAAAGGGTAAAAACCTAGAAAGGGTCATGTGACCTACAGTGCAGCTGGCTCTGCAGAGGTAGGACTGGGTTATGATGGGATGGATGATCACTGGGATGTTTACATGACGTGCGGTCAGTGTGGTAGGGAAGGGATAAAAAGAGGCCTTGAGTGAGGGGAGACAGTGGAACGTAAGTGACAATGAAAGTGGAGAACAGCGAGGGCAGGAAGGGTTAAATGGGGACAGGGGTTAGAGCAGCGGCTCTCAACCTTCCTCACGCTGCTACCCTTTAATACAGCTCCTCATGGTGTGGTGACCCCCAGCCATAACATTATTTCCATTGCCACTTTATAACTGTAATTTTGCTACTGTTATGAATTGTAATATAAATATCTGTGTTTTCCAGTGGTTTTTGGCAACCCCTGTGAAAGGATCATTTCAACCTCCAAAGGGGTCACAGCCCACAGGTTGAGAACCACCAGGCTAGGGGATATGAGAGAGGAGGGGAGGATTAATCAACATTAAGGAGTTGTGAAAAAAAGCCCTTTGGGAATCTATTGTTTCATTAATCTGCAAATAAATAAATGTAAGAAGTGGGTGGATAATGTTCCTTCCAGAAAGAAGTCAAAGGTTTCTAACCCAAAATTTGTATGGTTTTTGAGACTGAGTTTCATGCTGGGGCTTAGGCTGTTCTAGGACTTTCTATGTAGCTCAAGCTGGCCTTAAACTCACAGCTATCTCCTTGCCTCAACCTCTTAAGTGTTATGATCTCAAGTGTATATTACTGCCATGTGTGGTAATTTTAAAGGTACTTCCTTAAATATTTTACAGATTTGAACTTTCTCTTCTAAAAGAACATGGCTGAGCTAGCACCTAACAAGAAGTATTTGCTCATAAGTGTTTTGAGAAACAGTAATTGAGTAAATATGTAGCCTTTGATAGTGACTGATACTTGTTTCGTGAGCTTCAAATAGAACGTAAGTCATACTTTGTGCTCCAAAACTGTTTTAATCTCACTTGCTCTTTTGCCACTGTTAAAACCTGACTCAAAACTGTGCTGCATGCTTTTAAGAGTCTAGTTGGGGGCAAAATACACAATAAGACAGATAACTATAGAGTTTGTCAGAAACCCATGGGCTCAAATAAGCAGATCATGGAGGGACCCAGAGTCTAATCAACAGCCGGTGTTGTTTTCCTGCCCAGGTCAGCTGGTAAGTCTTTGAGAATGAAGGACATTGCTGAAACAGCAATGTCCACATCCACAAGGGAAAGAAAGCAAAGAATGTTAATTTCTGTCTTAGATGCGTTGTTGTTTATCTAAAAGTCACCCCAGACTTTCTCTTAGGGATTCATGACACAGACACCACCTTTGAAATGAACAAGTCTCTAGCTTGATCATCACAGGAAGCCAACCACAACATAAAAGTCCTGCCCCCAGAAAGCCAGGCACATAAGTCATGGGGTCTTTAATTCTGAGGATAGGCTTAAAATAATCAGATCTGGGGTAGAGTAAGGGAAATGGAGACAAAACATGGATATTTTAATCAAAAATTATTTGAGCCAACAAGGGGGTTGCCAGCCATTATTCATGCTCTAAATAGTACACATTATGAACTCAGTGTATCATAAACCTAAGCATAATGTTTAGATTGTGGTAGATACTAATGAAATGAACCCTGTGGTTAGATGTCATGGGGGATTTTGTATAATGAGAATATTGAGTCAGAACTGTGTTTCAATGTAGTTTATTTCCTATATGATCCTGTAGTTTTGGAAGATCTGAAATGGGGTCCAAGGGTTTCATTGCACTGCTAAAGAGTCCACAACAAGAGTTGAAGAACCACTGGTCTTGAGCACCAGGAGCTAAGAGGGGTTATCTGAGGCTCAGCAGTCCATTCAGCCAGGTTGAGATCAGCACTGGATTCCCACCTACAGGGAGCCAGTCTTGTAGGAATCAAACAAGATGACAAAGTTCTGAGCATCCCTCCCTCACCCCACCCCACCCCCCACCCCGCCGGTTTCAAGGTGGACTGTCAGACACTCCATCCCCCTCATTCTCTAACAGTGCACACCTGCTGTAACTGGGAGACCATACTCAAATCCATGGTAGTTCTAAATGCAAGATCCCTTTGATTTTCTCACCAATGAACTCAAAACGACCAGGGAAATTCTCTCCGTAAGTTAATCTTGATAAAAAACATATGAAGAAAAGATTGTTTCAGGAGAATGTCAACTAGTTAATTGTTGAGCCTAGGACAAAACCTCAGTTTGTTCCTAAACATCCTTCACCATTGTCTTGCTGTCTGCTGAGAACTTAGTGTTGTTCTCCTGAGTTGTGTTGATGGGCACATTTCTTAGGTAAACAAACTGAAGGATTGCGTTTTTATATTCTTGGAGAACAGCCAGACTTCACTTAGCCTTTGTCTGTCAAGCTGTTTGTCAGGTCTAAACTCAAGTTGGAAAAAGTGCTTTCAGTCGTACAGCCTGAAACGGTTTAGTCAAAACTCATTCAAAGGCAGAGCTGCATGAGTAAACACACACACACACACACACACACACACACACACACACACACACACACACAGACACCTCTTTCTGTAAAACACTGAGTTACCTGTCATTATTTTTTTTCTAAACCAGTTAAAATTCAGAACTTTTGTTGATGTAGAAGAAGGCCTGGCCCAACATGGCTCTGGGTCTTGGCAGCTGGAGAGACTTAAGCCATTTTCCTTAATCTGGTATTCTTCAACTCGCGATGCATTAGGAACATCTGGACGCTCTCAAACATGACTATCCAGATCCTTTCCTCCCACACAGCTTGGGGTAAACAGATTGGTGCGGGCTCTGGGCTATCATGTTGAAGAGGCTCCTGGATGATCGAAAGGATAATGTGAGCTGATATTATTTGGAGAGTTTCACATCCTATTAGAGAAAAGAAGAGTATTCAGAGTCTCTGTCTTCTGGGAGAAGCAGCGGGATAATACACTCGACACTGAAAACACTGTAAAGATGGCTGAAGATGGTGTCACTTGGTAAGAAATGACCTCACTTCAGCTTCTGCATTCGAACAAGGAGGCATTTCACAATAACTGCAGGGCAAGGGCTTATTTCTAATCATCATTATTGTTTTGTTTCTTCATTTTTTTCCCCATCAGACAAATATTGACATTTGTTATTTCTCACAAGGTAAGTGATACAAATAATTTTTGTCATATTGCTAATATAAAAGATTTGTTTTTCTCTGTTTGTACTTGAAGAAATTGCACAATGCTTTACCTTGATTATGGTATGTGAAGTTTTTTTTTATCATCCTGTAAATATTTTTACAACGAATATCTTGGGTTTGTTAAAGAACTGTTTGATAATTCCACCACTGTGCTCTTCCCTGGCTGTTTGTTTTTATTAATCATTGCACAAGAAGAGCATACAGACTGTGTAGGCTACAGGCTAGATGGTTGTTTGAGAGTGTCTTGAGTTTGAGTTCCTAGAAGCAGAGCTTGAGGTGGTGAGATTTCTGGAGTCTCATGTGAGGAAAGGACAACTGAAAGTCAACTTGGGTGTGGGACAAAGCTGAGCAGGGGCTGGAACACTGGAGGATTCAGTTTCAGCTGGATCCACTGGGCACTCTATGGCAGGCAGCAGCAAGATGTCTCAACTTGAGGCAAGGGGCGGGGCTTCACACCCTCTGATATTCTGACAGCAATGGTGCAGCTGAAGGCAATCCCTGAAAGAGGAGGCTGGATGAGCCATCATGGGAGCACTCAGAGCAATCAGAGAAGGGGTGCCCTGGCTGTCCAAGTGGCCTGAGAACATCAACAGCCTTTGATTCCGACGCAGTTTCCTCTGCCCCAAATTATCTCCTTGCCTTTTGCCACTTCATGTGAATAGTTTCATTTTGGATAATATAAAAATAGCTACTGATTGGGTAGCACTAGGTTCCCCTCTTAACTATCAAGGAAAAATGAGAGCAGTATTTATTGAGTACCTGCTCGTTTACTCGATTGTCACTCAGATTGCGATGTGATGACACACAATTATCATCCGTCAACAACATCTCCCCATGTACTGAGAGGGATGGATATTTTAGCATCAAAAGAAACCTGGTAGACTGAGAAGAAAATGTATCCCAGACGGGCATTTGACGATGAGGAATAGTTCAAAGGAGATAATGTTATAAATACTTGGAGAATATGCATAAAATGCCAATACTTTTGTGTATTGCCCTGTGAAAAATAAAGACTAATCAGGAAATCTAAGTTAAACACTTGAATAAATAAATGCACTAGAAAACAAAATGTAGACAAAGGACTTTAAAAAGAAGCAATCCATTCCTAATCTTCCTAAGGAGGTGAGGGGGTGCTAAGAAAGAAAAAAACAGAAAGTGAGGGATTAGATTTATGTTTAACTGGATTCACAGCTCCATGTTAAAATATACCACACAGGCAACAACTTGTTTTTCACTGAAAAATGGTCTGATGTTCCTCTGGGACATTTATGTTGAAAGATGATTAACTCAATACAATACCCTGTTAACTACCAATTGTTATCAGTACACAGTGGACCCTTCTTTGTTACCGAGACATAGCTCTCTTGACCTGATAGCCGTGGTGGAAAACATTCGTTCATTTTCTCACAATCTTCCTGGGCAGAATGCCCATCAGACTTTCATCAGCCTTGCAGCACATTCTTCTGGCCTGGAACCAGATTTCATTAAATTGTGCTGGAACATTCTCCAGGATCACAGGAAGCAATCTGCAGGTGTGAGTCGGGGTCTGCACACTCCTCTGGACTGCAGACTCATCCTTATAAATCATCAGCTGCTGCTTTCTCAGAGGCCTTCAGAGAGCCCACCTTCTTATGTATTCAAATTTCTTTATCAATGAAGACAGTGGGCTGCCTCTGGGAATACTGGGATTTTTTAATTTTAATCCTGGAATCACAGTTCCTGGAACATCATAAATTTGCAACAACAAAAACACCAACTTTTTCCCCTCATTTCCAATATCCTGCAGCTGTCTGAAAGCCTCAGTACTCTGCTAGGACCCACTCAAGCTTTGCCCTGTTCCACATTCAAAGTGTTAGCACATGTTCAAGGGGTTACTCAATGTAGTAAGATTCCAAGTTGTAAATACCTTTTGACCATACACACACATGCACACACACAAGCACACATACAATTATTCTAAGAACAGCATGACTTATGGCATACTCTTCAGTGTATCACAGCTGTGCACATTGTCAGATCAAGACCCCAAACCACTTATATGAAGTGGTTAAGAGTTCACCACTGATTCCTACCTAGCAATGCAAGGTAGTTAGGGGAGAGTGAGTAAAGAGGGTTAGGAGAGCTGGTTCCATGCGCACGCACGTGTGTGTGTGTGTGTGTGTTTGTGTGTGTGTGTGTGTGTGTGTGTGTGTGTGTGTGTGTGTGTGATTAGAGAGTTGGGAGAGCTGGTTCCATCTGTGTAGGGGGGTGACTAGAGAGTTGAGTTGGACAAGCTGGTTTCACCTGTATAGTGTCACGAGGAGGTATTGAGTAGAGAGTTAGGGGAACTTACTCTACCTGTGTAGCCATGGACAAATCTTTCCAAGTTTTGCTTCCACAATATGAGACTTGACTGATAATTTTCTAAAATATTTTAAGGTCATCTTGCAATCATATAGTCTTACACCTGCACTGATGGGCTGAGTGAACTTTGAAATAAACTAATATAATCCTCTTTAACACACACATTTCTAGGCCTAAGAAGGAATGGTTATTGGGAATATACACTATGTTACCCGGTGAGCATAGCTCTGCATCCAGCACCCAGAGAGAGGTTTGCATGGAAGATCACCAATCTTTTCGATACTTGTTAAGGGTAAGTAGCAGTATCATTTTACAGACCAGAGGACAGATTTTAGAAGGTTAAAGAACTCGCCTAGTGTCTCACATTCTGCTAGACAGAGAAACCGTCTGTCAAGAACACTGATTTGCAATTATATTGCGGGTTTTCAAAGATCAGAACTAGGGCTCAGGCTCCTTTTGAGCTTCAGAAGTTCTATAAGGATCCTAAGTGTACAAGACAGGCTACTGGGAGCACATTCAAGTAGAGCTACACAGTAGTGCAGCACCCCTAATTAAAAATGAAGCGAGCCTACAGAGTGCTGAGTGAAAGGCGGCGCCAGTGACATCTCATCGCTATGACAAATGCCCAAGCAAACAAGGGAGTGAGGATTCATTTGGACAGAGGCCTCTGTGCTGCTTCTGGGCCTGCATGCGCAGAGGCAGAATGTAATTCCAGGGAACTCGTGGTAGAACAGAGATGCACACCTCCTGGCAAACAGGAAGCAGACAGAACTCGAGAGGAAGGGTACAGCAGCACCATGTGCCCTTCAAAGGTAAGCTCATAGTGACCTACTTCCTCCCCAAAGACCCCCCTTTCTCATAGTTCTTTCAGCTTAAACTCATCTACACATTAATCCATGCATGAAGTTGGCACTTAACATATAAAAATTTAGAGGGACATTTCCCAACCAAACTGTGACAGGCAGACAACATAATAAGTTGCTCTCCTAAAGGGAACACTTAGAAACGAACATAGTTGAGTGTTCACGGTGCTGAGTTGAGGTGGCAGGATTTACAGTGAATCCCACTTTTCTCTTTATTCTCTTGATGATTGATAAATCTTCTACAATAAACAATTGTGACCTTGGAGAAGTTGCATACTTGCACTGAACCTCTTGATCATCTTTGAAGTGAGAATAACAATGGAACTTAGGATTGCATGGCACAATCGTGGAAAACGTACAATCTACCGTCTGACCCAACCAGTGCATTAAATAAATGTCAGCAATGAAAGTAAAGGAAAATTTAAGATGAGATATTTTTCCTCATTAATTGCTGTATAACATATATCTGCTTAAAAGTCAAACAAAAGTCAATGTCTCAGTAATTATCATTTCAGACAATAAATATAGTCACTGGAAGGTACACTACAGCCAAAGCTGGACTACAGACTGGCTCCAGTGAGCCCAAGCCTCTGTGTAGTGATGCTGTATCATCAACGTGTAGCTCAGAAGCTGCTGCAGGAAACTGTGTCGTTTCCCTGGGAAACTGGTTATGCAGACTCTAAGTTACGTCTCAGCACAAGACTCGAATGACATCCATATTTTCAGTAGAAGCTCTATCTGATGTGTTAGTTTGCCTGAGAGACAAGATCCAGGGCGCCATCGTAAAGATATTCAAGTTTAAATGAAAGTCCTAGGGAGAGGTTTTCAAGAGATGGCTGACACTGAGGTCAAGTGCTGGACTTTGATGAAGCAGAGGGATTGAAATTCTGCCATGTTTCAAGGACATGTGATCCAGAACTGTCTGTCATGAGGGCAGATGGGGAATCACACATGGAGGCTGAATCAGAACCTGAAGACTCTCTGGAGAATCTATGATCCTAAAGATCTCCTGACCTGGAACATTTTAGAAAAAAAATTGACCTTCTTGTTAGGTAAATTTCAAAACCAGATAACGTGACCTTCAGGGTGGAGGGGAGATTGTTACCATCCTAAAGAACTGGAGTCAGCAGCCCCCTTCACTCTCTAATTCACCTAGAAAATGGAGGGCTGTGTGGAATCCTCTTCTCGTCTGGTCAGTTTTCTCACTGTCAGGATGAGCTCTGACAGATAGTTGAACAATGGTCCTTTGGATGGTGGATATAGACAGTTGAGCAAAAGGCCCAGGGATTCTGAAATATAAATCAGATGACATTGGTATAACTTAATTATCTTGAGTTCACTAACATTCTTTTATCTGTCAACATTTCCATATTAAAATTTTATTTTGCCTGAAATGTTTATTCCTGCAGTCAAAATCACTCTAGGTTGTAATTTTTCCTACTCTCAAATATATTGCTATTTCACTAGATGGTTGTTTTTTATTTTATCATCCAGCATGATAAAAGCTGGCAGAACTTCAAGTAGAAATGTTTACTATCAACGCATTAGCATTTTTTATGGTGACAAAACCATTTCATCCTGTACAATCCTGAGCTGCAGCAGGCTGGAAGCTGTAACTGCCACCAGGAAAGGGAAGTAGAGAACACAGGAGTGCCTAAGTAGTCAGGGTGTGCCTAGTCTCAGCACTGAGAGATTTTGTCACGATCGTCATCGGTGGTGACATCATGGTTTTATAAGCAAACCCCACACTTGTAGGGATGCTTCTCTGAGACACCAACAGCATCCTTCAGGCCAAGGTCCTTCTCTTCCTCTCATCCATTCCTCTAAGTATCTATATTTGGTCTCCTTTCTATTCCTAAAGACAAGAGTTATATGAATAGCTGCACAGATGGAAGGTTTTCTTCAGAGGACCTAGGCACATAGCTGTAAGACCACAATGTCTTCCAGACAAAACTAACTGTCATTCAAACAATCACAGAGTCAGAGGCTAGTCACCCAGAGTGATTCTCTCTCTACTGCCCTCCTTTAGAGATTATATCTGTTGGTGACATTTTTCCATATGTTGGCTTCCCAAGGACGGACCCAACTGAGTATTTTAAAAAGTGGGCTCTCTCCCTTTCAGCCACCCTCACTCAAATTTTCCTACCTCTGCATCTCTCTTACACCGTGGCAGTTAGACTCCAGATCTCATTTTCTCCCCACACCTCTGCGCCTCGTGTGCTCGTATTCTGGGTACCGTCAACACCTGATAGGCACATCTGCTCTCCTGGAATGCTGGGATCTCTCCACCATGTCAGTTTCCTTCTACTTGATTGTTTAAACCTGTTTAAAATTTCCTAGGTTTTGTTTCAGTTTTCTTTGGCAAGTATTTTTGCCAAAGAAACAACCCACCTTGTTCTGTTGTCTCCTGGCATCTTACGTTACTCTGGATAGCCCCACCCCAAATCATCTTAACATTTGAAGTTCTGCCTTTCTCTCTGGGAGCCAAACTCATTCTTTCTGCCTTAACTAAGGAACACAGTGCTTCATAGGGGCAGTGAATTCTGCCACAAGGCTGCATTGTTGCTAAGAACTGAATAATGAACTACTTCTAGATTTTTTTTTTTAAAATTAAATTATATTTTAATTTATTTATGGGTTTGACATGCATGCATTCACATGGTGAATATGTGGAGGTCAGATGAAAACTTGTGGGAGATGGTTCTTTCCTTCAACAAGGTGAGTCCTGGAGACCAAACTCAGGTGGTCAGACCTGGTGACAAGTGTCTTTGCCTGCCGAGCCATCTCTCTGGCCCTCTGGATTCTTTACAAGACAAACAGAATGGATCTTTCCTAAACTTCTGAGTGATTAAAAAAAAAGGAAAAAGAGAGAGACCCACAGCAGAATCCCAAGCAACAGCATGAAGTCATTACTGCGTGTCTTGGTTACTTTTCTGTTACTATGATAAGATAGCATGACCAAGGCAACTTACAGAAGAAAGTTAGTTTGGGGCTCACAGTTTCAGAGTCAGCAGGAGGGATGGTGGTGAAGCAGTCACTGAGAGCTTACATCTTGATCCACAACCTGGAGAAGAGAGAACTAACAGGGAAGGGCTTGGGCTTTTGAAACCCAAAAGCCTGTACCCAGTGATACCTCCTGCAACAAGCCCACACCTCCTGATCCTTCCTCCAGAGTTCTACCGACTGGGACCAAGTGTTCAAATACACGAGCCTCCGAGAGACATTCTCATTCAAGCCTGAGCACTATGCCGCAGATTCTACAGTGTCTCCGGCCATCTCCTAAAATAGCCTGTTCTTTCTACTCTCTTATCCTTTACTATTTTTAGTTCTTATAAAGACTAGCTTTTGCTTCTTTCTTTTTCCTTGATAATGCGTGCTTGTCTTCAGGGGGCTATTTTTGCACTGTCTACAAAGACTGGTGACAAATAAAGACCTCTTTGACTGGGTGTTTCAGCTGGAAGACTCTCAGGACTCTGGGGACACAGCGTTAGATGAGGATTCTAATGTGCCCTCTCTACTCCGCTCAGAGGTGCACTGTTCTCAGCACAGTCTCATAGTGAAATAAAACTCATCATTGGAGGTGAAACCATACCACTGAAAAGTTTTAAAACCCAAAGTTCCTTGGGTTTTTTTATTTCTGTAATTTTAGAACAAATTTTAGGGTGCAGTGGCAAAGCTGGTCCAAACTTCCATCAAACAGGGCATAGCTCAGTCATCATTATGGCTGACATTTAGTGATGTCTGTATTCAGAATTCACATACTTGCCATCAGACATTTCCCAATACGTCAGTCTTCTTTCTTGCTCCTGGAGCCTCAGTCCACTTGAGTCACTTTTGAGCAGTCTTATGGCAGCTTTTTGGCAAATACCTTTTCTTTTGATACCTGTATTTGAAATATTATAAAGAAATCATGTCATACAGTCATACTATTTAGTGTAAATATATTTTAATGCTAATGCATAGTTTAATAATGAAGACATTTGGTATGAATATATATAAAAAATGTTTTATTTAGTAGTAATGTTATATTACTACTAAGCCAGAATTAATAACAGTATGTATTTTTGCTAAGTATTTTTACTATATTACATGCCAAGTAATAGTAGTATTAAAGTATGCTGTGTGTAATATTTAATTGTTTTTAGTCTTTGCCATCAAATCAGGCCCCAAGCTCTGGCTTCTTCTGCTTGTTGTGATTCTCAAATGCATTTTCTGGAACTTTCTTTAATCCATGCATCCTCCTTCTCTCCCCTTTCATCATACCTTTAGTTTACCAGTTCTAACGTCCTGTGTAGAGAGTGATACTCAGGTGAACCCCTCCTATTGAGTAATGCTTTCAGAGGTGCTCAGTGTGAGGTCAGGACACAATATGAGCTTTCAGGCTGGGGTGGCCTCTTTGTGTTGACTTTAGAAATCTGGCTTTCTAAAGAAAAGTGGAGAGAAAGACATTCCTCAACTGAACACCACCCTCTCCAGGGTGGAGGGGCATTAGTTATCAATAGGAGCACTGGGTGGCATAAGGTCTCCAGTTCGGGGGTTATGAAAAATCCCCCAACTCTAAAGTTCATACTTAGAGGCCTGAGCGAAACCTGAAACCTGACTCTTGAGAACATACTTTTGCTTGTGTCTGATTTCGGAATGCCTCCTTCTCTGCAGCACCTCTAAGTCTAGAGAATTGTTGCACTTGCAGCTGAATGAACAGAGTTCGATGTTTCAGAGCTGTGGACGGAGGTTTGCTCAGAAGTCCCACACACTTGGTCTCAGAGTTGTGGGAAGCACTTAGGCCCCACGGGCTTTCCTGATGGAACGTAAGATAGAAGGTGATGTTAGCCAAGGGCTGAGCAGGCCCTCGCGGCCTGCCCTGAGAGTGAGGAAGATGGACTTGCTGGACATCAGTGTCCCGTAGAGGGAGAACATCAGAGCGAATGCTGGCAGCGATGCTTAGATAAACTACAGGCCTCTCAGGCAGACAGAAGCATCTGCTTTTCATTTATTTTTGTAGATCTTAGTTATTAGACAAAGTGGAGAAGAGGAAGACCTGAGCTACAGTGATCTGTGCATGACTGAGAGCCACTGGCAAAAATCCCAAACATTCAAACGAGCCAGAGCACAGCCATAGCCGGCCCAGCTCTGAGACCCTTGCTGCTACAGAGGACTCCAGGATGCCCATTCTTTCCCCTGTGACCTCTGTGTGTCACTGCATGCAAATAACCCCATCCCTGTTTGCTCAGATATTAAATATGAATTTCAAAGTGGAGTACCACTGTTTTTAGTGTCAGCTTTCCCAGGAGTTCCTGTTTTTAAATATCTTTCCCTCCTTACATAATACTTACATGTGATCAACTGATATTGCATGCTATGAGGACCATTCACTAATCCAGATTTCTGTTTCTATTATTTCATTATAACATTATCTGTTTGGTCTTTATTAGATCTTATGTGTCTGCTCTGGCCTATTTTGTTATTATTTTAGTAATTTGCTTCTGTTTTGTTTTAATGTGATCAGTTGTATCTTGGTGTCTGAATAGACACTGGACACAGGACCTATGTTTAGGCCTTGTGACTTACAGGGACTCAGACACAGCATGCCAGTATGATTGGTAAGGAAGGGAATGAAATTGATGGAGTTAATATAATATTTCCAACTTATATCTCTTATGAACAATATGTGATTGGTTAGTAATCCATTATCATCTTATTTTTTAAGTATTTTGAATATTTTGTTAATATTTTTGTACTTCCATGGAGTTTGTTTTCAGTAAGAGTACCCTTATTTATATAAAGCAGTTTCAAATGTATGTTATGTGTCCAGTCTTCTCTAATTTTACTTTCTGATGTTTCGATGGCCCCTGGTCAACTACAGGTTGAAAATATTAAATGAAAAAGAAAAACAGTACTCCATAGCAAGTTTCAAATTAAGCCCTCCATTTGAGTGGCAGAATGAAATGTTAATCTTCTTCTTCCATCCCACGGGGGATACGAATCATCCATATGCGTGCTGTATGTGCTCCTCTCTGTTCATTATCAAGTAGACTTGTTGGTTATCATGGTGCTGTAGTGTTGTGTTCAGAGAGCCCTTATTTATTATTCACGGCTCCAAAGCACGTGAGTGGTGATGGGATTTTATTACAGTACTTTGTTATAATTTTTGGATATTATTATTAGTTACCATCTATCATTTATTTTGCCTAATTTATAAATTAAACTTTTTCATGGGCTTCTTATGTATGTATGTATCATAGGTTAATATGTATGTACTTAGATTGGTACTATCTTTAATTTCAGGCATTCGCTGAAAGTTTTAAAATCAATTCCCTTTGGATAAGGAGGCAATGCTGTACCAAGGAAGGCTGTTTAAAGTACCTAGACTACCTAGGTCTGTAGTTGTGGCACAAACTGTTAACAGAGAAGCTCAGAGCCATTTTGGGAGTTTGGGGCGTTGGGGGTGACAGTACTTTTAGGACTTCTGATTGTGATTCTGTTACTGACATGGGATTTTCTGTTGGACTTTACCCTGCTCCCCCACCCCGCCTGGGTGCCCTGATTGCTGGTGTCAGGAAGAGCAATGACATGGTGAGAATAGATGCAGGGGGTCGAGATAGGACAGAGACAAAGATTCCTGTCACTCACTGCAGAGTATCAGAGGCGATTGTCAAACCTAACCTGGAGCCAGTCTCTCAGACACTCCAACCACCTCAGAAAATGGGAAAGGGAGTAGACTGCTGCTGTCCCCAAACATGGTATTCACCAACAACTCTGTGTTCAGTTAGAACCTCAGAAAGGAATGACCTCACCCAGCCATCTGACGGTGTTTACTCTTCTGAGTTTGGGCTCCACTCTCACTTCTCATTGCTCAGCTATTCACCAAACTCCCAGTGGTCCGACCCGCTGCAGTGTTACTCAAGCCCGGGTGTCCTGTGAGATCTGCTCACTGCTGGCTTCCCTGTCAGCTGACTTCATGGCCAGGACTCCTGAACTCTGAATGTCCACTGTTACAAATGCATTGCCTCCTAAAGAGGGAAGAGATTTTCTCTTCATTCCCTGGGAGAAAGCAATATTCAGCCATGATCCTCTTTCGGAGGGTCACAAACTAAAGCTCTTGCCAACCTCTTCCTTTTGCCCTTTGGAGCTTCCGTTTTATGATCACAGTACCCTCTTCACAATGCATTGACTTTTGAGGTCTCCTGTACTTCGTGGAGTGTCATAAGAGTTACAAATTCCCATCTTCTCGTCACAGGCTCTACCATACTTATGCATGATGACAGCCAGCCAACAAATTCCTATTAGAGAGTCAATTATCCAGTGTAACTTTATGCACTCATAACTACGGGTGCATTTGGGGGCTTACAGGATGAATATTTCAGTGTTGCTGGCTTGAAGAAGCTTATGGTAAGCTTGCTGAGACAGAAGCTAAATTTGTGGGAATGGACTGGTCTTGTGAAAAGCAGGAACTACTCCATGCCAACAGTTGAGAAAAACTCCCAGGAAGAGAAGCTCCAGTGTGTGTGTGTGTGTGTGTGTGTGTGTGTGTGTGTGTGTGTGTGTGTAGTGGGTGTGGGTTATGATTCAGTAAGAACCTCTGTGTGCTCACATGAAGTCATCTTCTTGAATATTGCCTCTGTTTTATTTTGTAGCATAGTTCCATTCTCTCCAGGTCGAACATAACAGAATTCTCTCCTCATAGTTACTTTGGCATAGCATAATTTTACTCTCAAAATGTTATATTAAATAGCAAGTCAAATAAAATGTTAATAAATAGTAAGAGAATACAGCACTGTACTGAAGCATGGTTGTTAGCCCATGGTAGAACCCATGAGGGGTGGGGAAGAGAGGGATTCCACATGGTGTATTGAGAGACCTATAAATCATGATTACATATATCCAAATCCCGACTTTTGTTCTTATGGCCTCATAAAAAGTAAAACTTACCTTAATGAAAGATATTAGGAAAATAAAAAAGATATAATCTGAATTAAAATCTGGACATACTAGAGCAGCTTCTAGTCCATCGTTAGGCTGGATGCTTCTCCAGTCACCTCCATCCATCTCTATCTCACTCCCTACCCGCCTCTGGATACACAGTTCATCCTAGATTTCAGCCTCCCAGAACCTGTCAGCATAAACATATCTTTGAGGTGGAGACAGCAACTGATAAAAAAATCAAGTCTTTTCTTCCTTTAAGCCTTCTCAGCAGGTCTGGACACAAAGAAACACTTCCTTAAATTTCCCTGTGAAGGTCTTGCCAATTTTTATAATGATGTATACACTGAGGATGAAATGTTCTTCATTATTTCCTGGGTTGAATCCTCAGTCCTGCCTCTCCGAACAGCTTACAAAAACTTAAAAACATATACTTGAGGTATCTTAGTTACCACAATACATGTAATACATGATGAAAATGTCTGCTTATTGCCATTTGTATATGGGAACAATGATGCTGGAATTTCATGGCAGGTAGCATAATCTTCACTGACAACATTTTTATTTTCTTTTTAAAGATGAGTTGCTGCTGAACATCTTCCCATATAGATCGCACGATCATTGCCCCTAGCCTGATCAGAAGAAAACATCTCTGCCACAATAGTCCTCTACCTTCAGACAGCTTGTCTAGGCTCACTCTGAGAGCTTCACAGCAAAAATGAGAAAATCTATTGGTCAGATTTCTGTTGCTGGGACAAGGCACCTGGGAAAATCAACATGAAGGACAAATTGTTTCATCATAGCTCGATTTCAGGGATTACACTCCATGGTTCATGGCTCTGCCATCTCTAGCTTGTGCTGAGGCAAAACCTCTTGTCAGCAAGTATACAGTTGAGCAAAGCTTCTCACCTCATGGCAGCCAAAGAGTAAAGAGACCCCAAGGAAGGGGTCAAGGGCAAGCAAAACCTTTCTAAGACAGGCTCTCAGCTGACTCGCTTCCCCTCACTAGGCTCCATGCTGTAAAATTACTGTAGGAATTACTCAGGAATACCATCAAATTGCCAATTTGTCACAGTGTCAGCCCTCTAATGAGGCCACATCCCTCACAGTCCAGTCACTTTGCTAATGCTCTACCTGGGAGCGTTACACTGGGGACTGAGCCTCCAACACATGAGCCTTTGAGAGACATTTCAAATGCAAGCTATAGAGAGAACCCTTCTTTCCTCTACGGTTGGTATTAGACATCTGTCCTGCCTCCTTGTTCCTCCTTTCTATGGTGTCATATACCCCTTGGTAGCTGGCTCTCTGGGGCGTTTGTGCCTCAGGCATCTGGCTGTCAGGGCAGTTGTTAGACTCCCCTGGATGCTGGCTGTGTGTATGGACTTTGACCCTCTTGCCACATCTACTCCCGGATGTTTGCTTACCACGAGGTAGCCTCACAAGCTGCCTACCTTCCTGCTCCACCTTCCTGTTCACACAGAGGCTACTTCCTGGTCCCCAAACTCTAGTCCTTCATCTACTTTCTCTCACAAGCATAGTAAACAAGTCGTTTTTAGGTGAGTGGGTATCAGAATTGTCCTCTGTGTGGCACGCCTGAGTCCCCCCTGAGAGTCTCCTTGCATATTTATAGCTGTCTTGCTGTGATTATTCTCTGTGGTGCTTCATCGGATTCCCGATGCAAATCTCAGATTTTATACAGCTATTCAAAGACCTTGAAATGAGATGATCTTTATTTTGATCTGAAAAGAAACAACTGACTGTTATTCAAAAGCTTAGTGGTGATAAAAAAAAAAAAAAGAAAGAAAAAAAAAGTATCAAAGAAGTCCCTGAAATGGTGGAAGCAAAGCACCATGTGGTTGGTGCCTAGGGGCAGCCAGACCCCAATGTGGGGAGAAGGCTGTGGCTTTCATACCTATTGGTAAAAAGACTTTTGAAGGTTAGGAAGAAGCATGGACCAACACACGTTGGGGAATTAGGCTTAGATCCTCTTCCTGAGCTCTCCCTCTAGGAAACCTTGGTTATGACATTCAACATCTTTGAAGATTGCTTCTGCTAGCTTCATAATGTTGGCAAAACAACAAAGATAATACATATGAAGGCCTTGAATGATCACGTCCACCAAAGCAGTTATGCAACAAATACTAACGAGCCATATCCTCTGGAATCAGACCACGTGTTCTGTCCATTACCACCATCATTGTCCTGAATACCAACTGGATTGCATCAGGCTTTTCAACACTCCAGTATGGTAACAAGGAGGACAAAGAAAGCCTCTTAGAAATGAAGATCAAATTCTGTGCTATGGACACTATGTCTGATTTTATTCGTCAAGGGTAGCTAAACCATGATGCTGTCTGGGATGTTCAGGGGACCATTTCTTTCTACTCACCATTCATCTTTAGTTTTCCAGAACAGCATTTTGGGTTCTCTTGCCTGTTTTTAAGTGTACAATAGAAAGCAGATTGTCCAGGTAGAAGGCAGAGTAACGACATGTAAGAACTGAGTGGTGAAGAGTTGGTCATTTTTCATGCTAAGTGGGTAGAGGATAGGGAACTACCAAATGATCACCAGGTCTTACCAGGCAAGAGCCAGCAGACCCAGAGCACACAAGCTGTGTGGCTGACAGACATACAGATTAGCCCATCAATACCTTGGTTCCCAAGCAGCTCCTGGGCTGGCCAGGCAGGCATACACTTACCCCAGGATCAGCCATCATTGAGAGAGACTCTGTGTGTGACTTACGTATTGTACCCTTGTCTCTTTTCCCTTTAGTACCTCTCCTTCATCAGCTCTGCTTCTCCACATCTGGCAATTCTTTCTGGAACAGAACCAGAAGCAGTCTCTGGATTTCATTTGCCCCTGATTATCCCTGAATCTTGAACTTATTCATCCTAATATTTCTGCTAACCCGAGACACAGCCTTGGGAACCCAGTTTCTGGTGCTCCGGTTATTGTTTTCCTTGTCCCAAGGCTGTCAAGCATCTTAGATTAAAGACACCAAGGAGAGGAAAAAGACACAGAGTGGTACCCCACCCCGTAAGTTTAACACACTCACTCATTAGTGTTTGGGGGCCTCATCATCACATGGCAATATTTACAGAGGGTGGATGGTGTTCAACTTCAGGGCAACGCAAACTGCGGGAATACTACTCTCTTCCAGGCTCGCTGTCGACTTTGTTTCCTGCTGGCTCTTGGGTATCTCCTTTTCATTCTAACCATGGACAACTTTTTCTTTCCACGAGATTTATCTTCTCCTTCTTGACTGTGACAAAATGCAATCTCTATGGATTTGGCCTTCATCCTCTGTCACTGAAATTAGTTGATAGCGCTCGCTCTCTCTCTCTCTCTCTCTCTCTCTCTCTCTCTCTCTCTCTCTCTCTCCTACTCTTTCTTTTTTTCTTTATTTTATTTTTTTAGAGACCATGAGAAATAGGTAAGGAAAAACTATTTTTCAAGCTTCTCACTGTTTGGTCTCAGGGAAGAGTGTATGCTGTAATCCTAACGAGTGACTTACCTCTGGAATTATACTCTTGGGTCTTAAATTGGGAGCTATATTCCCACCCATCACTCACACCAGGATATGGATACATAAAAGACTATAATGAGCTTCATCTTCAGAGAGAATTAGTCAGGTTTTACAGGGAAAGCCATCCTGGGCATTCTGTCCTGGTAGTCAGCAGTATTCCGGCATGAGAGCAGCAGTTTGTGTGAGAGGTACCTGCCACCCCCAGAAACCCTTTCCTTTCTGTGTTAAATGGAGATTGTTTTTAGAATAATGTACGAAACAGGGCCGAGTGACAGAGAAAAGATAAAATGAAACTAGATGAATTGTAAGGATAAGATAGAAAATTCAGTTAGTGATTTGTTTAGACAGCCATTTCAACAAAAAAGTTGGATGCAAGTTACTAGTGTGTATCCATTAAGAACTACCTAGTCAACTAGGGATTGTGAAGGCTAGTTTTAATTGTCAACTTGACACAATCTAGAATGACCAGTGGAAAAATGAAGAACAAAAGAAATCCCCACATGGTATGTTTAGAAAAAAAGGCTTTGCTTGCTGGGAACAGTTTCTAGGAGATAACTGCACTGGTGACATTTTTTGCAGTGTTTATGTTTGCTCCTTCTTGATATAACCTTCCATGCCACCATGAAAGGCTCATGAAGATTTTGGTATACGCAGTTTCAAACCTTCATAGCATTCATTCATAGAGGAAAGTCCAGATTCTATTGTTCATTGAACTGAGATCTTAGCTCTTCTGTCTTAAATGATCTCCTTGTTCCAAAGGATTGCAAATACTTGCCATCCATGAATATATTACAAAATTCTTGACCCTATCTATTTGTATTATGTAAACAATGTATGCATTATTCATACCATAGCTCTTGGTTGCTGTGTTATGAAGCTGGCAGCAGCAGGAGGGTAGTTAAAACCCACTTTGAACATAAAAATATTGAAGGTTTCTAACAAAAGCTAGATGGTTAAAAACAGTAATTACTGGAATTTAATAACATAGTTTGTTCAGTATCAGTATAGCAATTTTAAAAAGAGAGGAAGGAAAAGGTCTAAGCCTCTAAATTCTTCATTGAAAGAGCCAAGGTTAGAATAAGGGTGTAGCATAGCTTGTTTATTAGCATTGTTAAAAAATAATGATCAAGTTAATTAAAATTGAATTATGGTAGAGCCATCTAGAAAGACTAATGGCAGCCATTTTAATGAGTTCCATTAATGGTAGCAATAATGATTAAGCTATTTTGAAACAAGCTCAATAGTTTTTTTTCTTTGTAAGAAATCTCTTATGCACATTTCTCTCATGTCTCTGTTGGCGAATTCATAGTAAGAGGGTATTTCAACTGTAGAAATTGCTGTGACCATGACAGTTCCACAGTGAACTGTAATGAGTTAATGCTGATCATGATCGTTAGCGAACAGTTAAAATGGAAGATGCTGCTCCCCAGCATGCTTCTACCTCCGGAGCACAATGCCAGCTCAGAGAAGAGGTGGGTTATAAGACAAAAGCCCAATGTTTTTCCTCAATTTGGGGGGACTCTTAAGTGTTTGCTTGTTTGATTGTTTTTGGAAGCCAAGTATTGCTGTGTAGCCTCGATTGGCCCCAATGTCTCCATCCTCCTGCCTCAGCCTCGAGAGTGCTGGAAAGAGAACTAGTCTCATGTCAAAATATTTAAAAGAACCTTTACATATGAGTCATATCAATTCCACTGATTGATAAAACATAAAAGGATTCAGAAACTCTGTGAATTCAACAGTAATTTTCCTTTTAGTCATTCCATACCGAGAGGGGCAGTCTGAGTCCGTTTCTGGTAGATCCTGATGTTTTAGTTCTCAGACAGAGCGGCTGTGTGGTCCTTCCTCTTTCCTGTCTCCTCAGGTCAGGAGCACAGGCATTGGAAACAGGTGGGGGAAGACGCGGGTCTTTCTATGTGCAGCTTCTTCTTTGGGGTCTGTCTGATAAATGGGAGATGACAGCGTGGGTCTCTCTGATGTTATCAACTCCTCTGATGTCATTGTTGTCTTTCCAGGAGAAAGAGAGAGTGTATGCTGGTTTATCCATGCTACAGTAGTAATTGGAACACAATAAAATAGACGGAAGAAGGAACCTGGGTATATATTACTCCTCCAAGTTCTGAATACTGATGCCTTGGGTAATGAATAATTCAAAAGCTCTCCATATAGTAAATAACTTTCGACTTCTTTAAGCTCAGGGATGACCAATGGTGTTATAGCAAACCCCACAAAATATAGACCACATATTAATCTTATTTATTGTAGTATATTAAATAAATAATTCTATTTCATTTTAAAGTTTCATGACTACTGAAAAAAACATACAAAATTCTTTAATTCACTCATTTCAGTGATCAAATGTAAATTTCTTAAAGGGACAGATGATATGAGAATTGACTTCACACTGCAGACAGTCTTGCATTTCAGAGGTGACAAGAGATTTTTGACTGGATTAAGGGAATTATCCATGTCCACAACAACTAGCTGCTTTTTGAATTTTCTTATTCTTTCAATATTCTCTCTTTTGAAACTGATGGCTTTGGCCTTAACTATGCCCCCCCCCCTGAATTCTCAGGTCCTGTAGGACACTTGAAACTTGAATATCTGTAACAACTTTAAGGAATTTAGACAGTGATTTAGACAAAATTTACCTTACTCAGATGTTTGTGAAGGCTTTGATTGCAAACTTTAGGCATGGCTCTGGGTAACTAATAGGATCAGTGGAAATCACAGTCCTACCTGGACTTTCAGAATCTCATTTCCTGTCCTTGGGAGCTATCGATATATCCCCAACACAGATTTTTGTTACTGTTCCTTCTCTGACCTCATAGCTTTATTTTGTCGCAGAGGTGAACCTACAAGTGGCCAGTGGACCCCACGTTGCTATTTCTACTGATGCTGGTACCATGGTGAGCAGCGCACCATCCCCACCCCAGCTAGGAGGGGTTTGCTCCAGACCTATCTTAAATTATTTTGCTGGGCTGTCTCTGTTTGTTTGCTTTGGTTATTGCTTTCATCATAAACTTGGAAAATTTTTTCTACAAAGTTATTGCCAGAGAACATTGGAGTGAAATAAGAGAGTTCCATCCAAAGTATCCTTTAAAAAATAAAAGATTTATTTATTCTTTGTTTTCTACATCATGTATCTTGATTCTGTTCATTTCGCCATCCCTTTGTATTGCCCTCTGCCCTTGAAAACCTCCCTCCCCACACAATAAAATAAAATTTAAGAGAAAAAAAGAAAAAAAGGAAAAATCTCATCATGAAAGCTGTGTGACCCAGTGAGTCACGCAGTAAATCCCTTCATCCATGTATCTTTACTTGCAAGTGTTCATTGCAAAGCGTCATTGGTCTGGTCCGAAGCCTCTGGTTTCTGCTACACTATCAGTGCTGGGCCCTCCCTGAAACTCCTCTTGTTGCTCCCCCGTGTCATGGAGATGCTACAGATTTGGGTCTGTAGGACCAGCCCCTTCACATCTCCTGCAGATCATAGATGGGGTGGATGTTGGGGTGGCCAACTCATAACCCTGGTTCCTGGGCCTGGGGAGTTGCAGGGTTGGTCAGCCTGCTAGCTCTCCCCCGTCCTCACAACCAGGATGAGCTCTCCAGCGTAGCCTTGGCGAATTCACCCCTTGCAGCAATGAGCAAGGGGCAGGCCAGTTCTCCTGCTTTCATGCCCTCAGGGTCTGCTCTCTTACACCTGCACCATCAGGGACAGCTCTACTGTGTTGCCAAGGAGAGGTGCAGGGGCCACTCTCCTGAGTGCTGCAGCAGAGCATCCTTCTCGAACATCTATCAGTGTCTCAGGCTGAAGTCCTGGTGCTTCAATTTCCATCTCTTGGGATTCCATTACTGTCATTTACAAGCCTCTTTCCCCAAGATTTCCTTGAAGTAAATGCACAAGGACAAAAGCCTACCTCCAAGGACACATAGGTCAGTCTGCTTAGCATTTAGAAACTCTCCCTTTTGTCACCTAATTCCAATCCCAGTTTGTCAACACACCCCTCAGTTTAGTCTTTCAACTTTACAAGATAAGCATTTTCAACCATAAGCACCAGAGAAGAAGGAATAGTGATGTGGCTCTACCTTTGTTCTTGGTTCAGTAGCCCACATCTTGGGGCACCTCCTTTGATTATTGTCTTCTTGAAATATTACTGGGAAACCTAGGAGATGATTTAAAAAATGTATCAACATTTGTATATTTTTAATTGACTTTCCAGAATATTTGTTACAATGATTTTTCAAATATCAAGGAGCTTATGACCTCCAGTTCTAGTCTTTAACCAGCCATCCTTTGTTGGGGGCCTTGGGAGGGGACCAACAGCAGGCAGCATTGGAACTCACGGAACACTGCTGGCTGATTGGCAAAGCCACGCCTGAGTGTGAGCCTTGGAGAGGCAAAGCCCTGAGGACCTCATGCTGTGTTGAGTACAGCTCTGATAGTTGCCCTCATGGTCACCACTTCTCTCACAATCTCTAGGTTGCATGAAACTCTCAGGGGGTTTATAGACCCTCACTGTGCAGTGTTACTGGTCCTTGCAATAGTAGTGTTTGACTTTTTCTAAGCATTGCTGCTGGAGCAGGTTAATGATTCAACCACTATCCTTAGAAAGAATTTAGACATGTAGACTGTTAGTAAGTTTAGGCTAAGGTGTGTGTGTGTGTGTGTGTGTGTGTGTGTGTGTGTGTGTGTGTGTGTGTGTTTTAATGGCTTTGAGATAGAAAATCTTGGGGAACAATTTAAAGTTTAGAAAGACACACTTTTAGTAGTTGAACAAGGGACTCATTGAGATCACAGAATGAAACAATGGCTATTGCTGGCTGGTGTTTCTTTCTTGCTAGGATGGGTTGGTGATCAAAGGTGATGATTAATTCCTTATATCCATTTCTGCCCTCAGCTTCCTGATATAAAAACTATTGATGAGTGATTATGTACTCTAAAGATTTAAAGTAAAGCTGACTGATTCTTTTTCATATATAAAAGTTTAGATTTGTGATTCTTTAAGATTTCTTATTTACCTTTTGAGATAAATAATAAAGTGATTGATCATTTCTTTGTAACTGCGAAATGTAGCCTGCCAGCAAAAGAACTATCTGAGAAAATATTTTGCTTGTTTGTACTCTGTCAATCTATAGCAAGTTGCTTGGGTGTGAATGTATGTGGGTTCTTGAGAACAGTTTGATTTTCACCTGTAATACATAAAATGTTTAATCATGTAAGGGGTATGGAAAACTTCCTGTTTTTTACTTGTATTCTTTGTAATCACGCACTTGACAAATAGAATGTAACCACAATGAAATTTTTATACTGCTTGAAAGATTTTGCTGGGGTATACAAGCTGTAAGGGAAAAAGTAAAGTTGGAAGGGAAACATCAAGAGAGGCAAAAGAGAAACATCTGGATAGAAGTAAGTAAAGAAATAAAGAAGAGAGAGGATGATGGCGAGACCCTAAAGGTGTGTGTGTGTGTGTGTGTGTGTGTGTGTGTGTGTGTGTGTGTGTGTGTGTTCCCTTTTCACCAGCCCCAGAGAGTTAAGTTTTACTCCCTCAAATAGAAAAGTGAAGTTGAGTGATTAGTCTGCTGACTCCGTGGATCCCCCTCAATCCCCAAGTTGCTGAAGGCTGGTCCTTATGGCAGCAATAATCCTTGGATTATCTTTTCTGTTTTTTTTTTTCAAACAAGCTTATTATTATTTTATTTAGTTTCACTGCCAGATGTTAGTTTTAAGATCTGAAATGTAACACTCATTTTTAGGGCCTAACTTTTCAAGTTCCTGAATTATCTAACCCACTCCTGCTCCCCTTCCTGATATTTCTGCCTGCTTTTGGCGAGCCCCGTTAACAGGGGAAACGGAAAGCAGTCCACTTTGCTATTGGTGCAAAACTTGAATAAAAGATTGGATAGGACAGGGTGTTCACATTAATAACTTTAATGAGATTTAAAATTGGTCTGTATGAGGACAATAATCTCCCTCTTCATAAGAGGATAACAATTGTTGTCAAGTACTTGGGTACTTGTAACCCATGAAAGCAACATTGGGCTGCCCCTTGCATAGGGAGATATTATCACTGTCACATTAGTGCGAAGAAGCCTGAACTGGTGCTTGGATAGTTTTAGCCCAAGACTTATCTCGACCTTTACAGCTTATGGGAGAAGGAACAGTACAATGTGATGTCCTTCCTTTTGCAAAAAGCAAACAATAATGGACCTTTCTAGGTTTGCTATGAGAAAAATCCTTCACTATTGGAAGGCACTTGTAAAATTACAAGGAATGTTCCTATCATTTTATTATTTCCTTTACTTACGTATTTGAATGAGTTATACTGATCTACTTCTGTTTTTTTTTAAACTTAGCTCCTCTTAAAAAGTGCTTTGTTTAATTGATAGTTATATCAACAGTCTGTAACAATCAATCAGGTTGTCCCCTTGATAGTTTGGTTAGGTTTATACATGACTTAAAGCAATGACCTTAGCCCAAAGTCTCATTCATACCTGAAACCTGGGAAACAGCACTGGATCAAGTATTCAATCCATTTTGGACAGCACCTGCGCCCCGTGGCAGTCAGCGCTTCTCACACTTGCATCCTGACTCCATGAATCCACAGTGAACTACGGTTCATCCTTCTCACTAGCTTTCAAATTATCTGAGAATAAACAAAGCAGGCAATGCAGAGGGATGAGAAAAAATTGGAGGCAGAAAGTACACCCATTATTTATAAAGCTTAAAATACGATAAAAAGAGAATGACTGAGGAGTGTCTGGATAGATTACAAGGATTAGAATATACTCAAATGAAACCAGGTTGTTACATGTTCTCAGTTTTGTATTCATAGCTGAGTCCACAAGGGAAAAGATACATGTCTAGGGAACTGTTTGACCTTATGTGTGTGATTTGAATGTGCATGGTGTGTGCATGCATGTGTGTACATGTGTGCATATGCATGTGTGCATGAACATGCATGTGTTTGTGTGTGTGTGCATGTGTTTGTGTGTGTGATTATGTGCATGTATGTGTGTTCAAACATGCCTTTGCTCATGGGTAAGTACAGAAAAAAAGGCTATATGAAACCAAGATAGTAATAAAGTCTGTCTTAGAAACATTGTGACTGAATAAACACAAAGAAACTCTAGAATAATTAGATATTTAGAAACAACACACAAGTATAAAGCAGAAATACCGGGGATCCAGCTAAAGGAAACAGGCTGTACCTGCAAGGGAGAGATTATTTCTTTAACAGAATCTGATGAGTTTCTGAATCTAGGTCTATTTATTTGTTATTTTATTTTATTTATGTGAATGTATGCCACATGAGCCTGTGCCCATGGAGGTATCACAGGAAGTAGATGCCCTGGAGCTGGGATTACAGGTGGTAGTGAGTGGCCAGGCAGGGCATGGGTTCTGGGAGATGAACTCCAGTTCTCTGGAAGAGCAGCAAGTGCTCTTGACTGCTGAGCCATCTCTCTAGTTCTGAATCTAGGATTAAAAAGCGTCAAGGAAAACAGTTTTAATTGGAATTGAAAACTGTGAGTGGAATTTGGAGTCCAGGCCAAAGTAAAAAAAAAAAAACCACCCACCCCAAAATAAACAAACAAACCCCTTCTTTTATTTATTTATTAAAAATTTTTCCTTTCCTTTTATATACCAATCCCTGTTCCACCTCTGTCCCCTTCTCCCACTTCCCTCCACCTACCCCCATCCCACATCCATCCCCTCCCCATAGAGGGTAAGACCTCCCTTGGGTAGTCACACAAGCTGGCATACCAAGTTGAGGCTGGACCTAGCCCCTCCTCCTTGCATAAAGGCTGCGTAAGGCATTGCACCATAGGGAATGGGCTATAAAAAGTCAGTTCGTGGACCCAGGATAAGTCCTGGTCCCACGGCCAGAGGACCCACAAACACATCAAGCCACGCAACTTTTGCCCACATTCAGAAGGCCTAGTGCAGTCCCATGCAGGCTCCCCAACTGTGAGTCCAGAGTCCATGAGCTCTCACTAGCTTGGGTCAGCTGTCTCTGTGTTTTTTCCCATCATGATTCTGATCCCCCTTGCTCTTATAATCCTTCCTCTTTCTCTCCCACTGAACTCCAGGATCTTGGCCAAGTGCTTGGCTTTTTAACATCATCCAGACCACTAAACAAGCTAGACATATACTCAAGAGTTTTCAAAAATTATATGCATTCAACACAGTAATAATATTTATGTATAAATGTGGAAGTCATGGACATTCTTTACTGTTTCTTTTATGTAGCTCTATATCTTCCAAATCCCAAGGGTTGAGCTAACTTTTAATTAGATTAAATGTAGATATATATTTCACTGTGGCTTTCTTGTACCGTTCACTCTGGTGGTATGGGAGGGTGGAATATGACTTGTTCTGCTACCGAAGTTATGCCAGTTTATAGGTGTGTGCCAATGGCTGACACTGTGCCATATTCAGGCTGTAAATGACATTGAACTTTTTCTTTTAGGCCAGTGACTATAGCTGCTCTAATTGATATCTGATCTCATTGATAGCCAATTTGAGATGGAATATCTGAGTGGGAAGGACACCACAGGAGATTCTCCTCCTATGCTCTTTTTACTCCTCTTCATTATTGTATTTGTACCTGAGATGTAGCAGGATTTATTCTGCTCATTGAGGCAATAGTACCTCCTTTCCCTGAATCATGTGACCCAGTATCTTCTGACAGAGAGTGTGGTCCCTTGTGTCTTTCCATTGTTAGGTCTAAAGGAAATTCCAATTCCCCAAACTGCAAAAGGCAGTTCATATATCCAGAAATGAGCTCAACCTGGACCATAGGCTGATTTTAGGCCATTGGCTAAAAGCCATTGGTTCCTCAGGAACTTGTGAAGCTGGTTCTCCTCTATCAAAAGGAGTCATGTTGCTTACCTTTGGCAGAAGGAACATATGGCTACCTGTAGTGACTATTAGCATATCAAAGCCCATGCTGGCCTCCGGGCTCTCTCAGTACCACTAGTACCTGCTACACATTTTCAAAGTCCATGCTAGCATCCTATACATTCTTACCTGCTTGTACCCCAAACTCCTTCCAGCTCTCAGGGCTTCCCTCCTCCAGTTACTCATTCTCCTTTCTATGGTGATATTTTATTTGTACTGAAATGTGATTTTATTTGTATGTCAATAAATAAAGTTGCCTGGGGGTCAGAGCTAATAGCAAGCCATAGCAGAAGCTGGGGGCAGTGGTGGTACACACCTTTAATCCCAGCACTTAGGAGGCAGAGCCTAGCAGAGATCTCTGTGTGTTCAAGGATACAGCCAGCATGGAGACACACGCCTTTAATCTCAATACCAACCATAGAAGACCTGGAGGTCTGTAGAGATGGGCAGTGATGAGGAGGTCATGTGGTTGGGTTTACAACCAATGAGAAGGCAGAACAGAAAGTCTATATAAAGACAAACACACAGGAAGTAGCTCTCTTGCTGAAGAGGACAGCAACAGCAGTGAAGGGTAAGGGTTTTAGTTCTTAGCTCTGACCTCTTGGGCTTTCATCTCTGCATTGGCTCTGTGTTTCTTATTGAATAAGATGGTTACATCTACATCTTATAACCCTGCTATTCTCTCTCTCTCTCCTTCTTTCTTACTTGCTCTCGTTCTCTTCTGTTTCTCTCACTATATTTTCTCTGTTCTCTGTCCTCAGCTATTCTCCCCTCTCTTGCAGACAGCCACGTCCATGTCCATTCTGCTGGCCATGTTCAGTCTACTGCTTTCTCTCCCTGCTCTGGACTCTTCCAGATGCCTCTGGCTGTCCTCTCTCTCATATCTACCATTAAAAAAAAAAAAACAAAAAAAACCTCCCCCTAACCATACCACACAGCAGTCATGTCATCAGTTTGTACACCATTTCACTTTGCTAAGACAAAGCTGGACTTTGTTGGGAAGGAATTTCCAATGGGAAACAAAAAGAAAAAAAAAATCAAAACAGGCGTTCAGAAATGGCCATGCTCTAAAGCCCAGCCACCTAGCTCCATCCTGAAACCCGATCTCGGTGCACATAGCACCCACACAAGTTCTGTGCTGTTGATGGGAGCCTGTAGGAAATGCAAGGAGCTTGGCAACTCTTGACTGTTCTGTTTTGTTACTGTGTGTTTTGCCCTCTTAGGAATTTATGTTTTCATAAGAAAAAACATAATTAAAGGGCCCCATCTCTGATATTAATGAACAATTGGGTGGCGTGACAATGACCAGCTCTATGTTAGGGCTTCAAGGAATCTGGCAAGGAGTCTGCTGGAAAAGAGCAATTTTTAAATGAGGAAATCCCATTAAAACACATTTTTATTCCATACTTGTTCAATAGTAACACTTGACTCGTATATTGAAACATTAGACCGATCGATTTTACAAATGATATTCAGTTTCTCCTAACTAAATTCCTTTTAAAGGATGACCTAACAGGAGTCATGTCCAGGGGGCTTAGTGTTTCTGACCTTGACTGACACCTGGACAAGCTGCGCAGATGTAAGGCCGTTATCTTCTTCCTTTTGTCCTGTTTCCATTTGATTTCTAATCTCTGGATTGCCTCCCTGGTCATGAAGGCATTCTATACCCTCCATGTATAGAGTATACCCCCCTCAAGTTCTACCTGGGAGCTTGTGTCTTTTTCCTAGCTGTTATTCAGAAGATATCCAGGACCCAAGATTCCTAGGAAGTTAGTTTGGTCCTTGGAATCAATCCTGGGTTTTGTAGAGTTTGTTGACAATTTGCTTTTATGGTGATATTTTATTTGTACTGAAATGTGATTTTATTTGTATGTCAATAAATAAAGTTGCCTGGGGGTAAGAGCTAATAGCAAGCCATAGCAGAAAGCCAGGCGGTGGTGGTGCACACCTTTAATCCCGATCACATGACAGGCAGATCTCTGTGTGTCCAAGGATACAGCCAGCATGGAGACACACGCCTTTAATCTCAATACCAACCATAGAAGACCTGGAGGTCTGTATAGACAGGCAGTGAAGAGGAGGTCATGTGGTTGGGTTTACAACCAATGAGAAGGCAGAACATAAAGTCAATAAACAGACAGATACACAGGAAGTAGCTCTCTTGCTGAGGGGAAGGACGATAGCAGCAGTGAAGGGTAAGAAAGGGTTTTTAGTCTCAGCTCTTAGCTGATACTCTAACCTCTTGGGCTTTTAACTCTGCATTTGGCTCTGTGTCTCTTATTTAATAAGACTGTTACATCTACATGCTTCCCACCTGGGATTACAGTTGACTTGACACATTTACTTCAAATGACCCTTTGGCATAGTCTCAGCAGACACCCTGGAGATGAAGGAGAGACATCACTTCCTAGAGATTTGTGGGAGCCTTATTAGTCTCCTCCTCTGGTGACAATAAGGGGTCTGCCACTGCTTTCAGAATTTATCTCTTCTTAAAGTTGTTACAGGGTATAGGAAAGTTGTGTCCCAACCCAGCTAACCCTCAGGGGGATTATAACACAGCCAGAATCTAGTGATCAGCTAAGTGTTTTCTGGTTCAACTTGTATTCCCGTGTCACAGACTTCTGTCTAAATCCCATCAGGCTTCAGCAAGGCCCTTCTCTTTCTGCAGGAAAGACTGTGGTCTGTGGTAGCAGATGCAACTCTTCCTTCATCCCACCTGCCATCTCCATGACAACCTTCTCCTCTTTCTGTGTTTCCAATAGCCCAAGAACCCCATACATCACACTCACTGGTGAGGTGGTGTCAAGTGGAGGAAATAGAGACATGGATGTGAAGGCCAAAGGCCTTGGGCACAAGGATGGAGTGTGTCTTCATCTTTCTGACAGGGGACTGCCCAACAACCACCCTGCATTCAATTTTGTATCACCTTGGGCCCAAATTGCTGTGGTAACATTTGTTATATCCCGAGGTAGGCGCCCAATATAATAGCCTTCTTGCCTTTTTGAAATGTCACCGTCTTGAATCATACCTGCTGACACTTGTCTTCTGGAGGCTTTTAGGCCGTAAAATGTGTACAGACTTCATTTTGGTTAATTTCATCATTTTGCAGCTCTCAACTAAAGCAGCCCATCGGCTGTCACCTGCCGGTGTAACAGAGTGCCATTGCCACATGCAAGGCCCTGTGAGTTGATGAAGGTCATTTGTCCCCACCAATTAGAAAACAGGCCTCGTGAGTGAATTCTACACACATTTTTTTTTAAAGGAAATGGCAAAAGAGGTTATCCCCCCCCCAAACTTAATTTAATTCATTAAAGGACTGAGGCTTCTCCTGACAGAAAAATCAATTTTCTAGTGGGACCTCAGCCTGGGATGGAGCAGATTCATTTTTTTTTTTTTTTCCCCCATGGAATCCTGAAGGCAACAGAGAGGAAACACCTATTAATGCCCATCCAGACTTTCGTCTGGGGGGTTTGTCAACCTGAGACTGTACCTGGACATTCCTAAAGACAAAAAAAATCTCATGACAGTTTCTAAACAATCTAAAACACAAGACTTCAATGAAGCAGAGAGTGCCTAATACCCAGAACCATAAGCTGTCCATTTGAAATGGGTTTTGTGTATGTGGCAGTGGATGGGGTTGCGGAGGGGAGGCTCCATCAGGAACCTCTTTTCTTCTGTGTTCTCTTTCTTGGGGCATGATTCTGAGAACTCTGAAAGGGTGTCAAGACCTTTCATTATACTTAGCATTTCTCTAGATGCCGGATGAGGGGGCACTCATGTAAATATGCATGTTTATGCATATCCACGAACAAAGGCTTAGGCTAAAGAAGTAAGGTTTCCGCAGAAGCAGAGGCAGTGGCAGCACATATAACCATGGTGTGGGTCTTGGTGAAGAAACGCAGGAGTGGGAGCTTGGTATTATTGATACTCCACTCAGCCGTCACCCAGAGGATCTGTGACCAGCACTCACTCATGTTGCACTTCGGTTGAAAGGAGCTCTGCCAACTGTGGAGGGCGCAGGCTGGCAGGCGGTGTCTGGTGGGGAGCCCAGCAGGGCTCTGGAGGGAGGTGAAGCTGGCGTGCAGGGCGGGGCTCCCGCCATCCCATCGGTGCCGCTCGGGTCCTCTGAAGCCGCCAGCTGCCAACTGAAACCCGAAACCCGGCAGCGTCTGCGGGCTGGCCCCGCTCAGTTGTTCCAGCCTCTTGTACTGTATATTTACACATTCACACACAATCACTCTTTCTAACTTCAGGACTCTTTTGCGCAACTGCTAGGATTTCTCAAGTGCATGTGGCAACTCGACCCGGGTGAAAGAAAGCCAGTGGGTCTCGGGAGGAGATCGCAGGCCGGCGGGGGGCCCCCAGGCTGCGGAGGGGACAGGACTAGAGCGAGACAGCGACGACTGGGGGATTCCCCCCAACTTTCCGCGCAGCTGCGGCTGGCTCTGCGGCCACCCGGGGCTTCCTCCTCCGAGAGCAGCGCGCAGGCCAGGCGAATGGGGCTCTGCGCTTGCCCTGGCTGTGGGAAGTGAAGGGCACCCCGCCGGCCTGAACTCATCTTCTGGCCAGTCCTAGGAGCCTGGGACGTCGGAGCAGTCGCCATCCCGCGTAGGTCCCTCGGCCCCAGCAGGGTAGGTGGTGTGACTGCTGCGGGAGGTGGAGGAACCATTCGGAGGGTGGGTGGGTAGCAGCTTCAGGCTACAGGGACAGGGAGGGGGGCTGCTGCGAGCCAGGGGCAGCGCTGGGACCTACGCTGGTTCAGTGCGTGTGCCTGTGTGTGTGTGTGTGTGTGAGCCTGTGTACAGGAGTGTGTGCATGAGCGCGCGCGTGTGTGTAAGTGTGTGTGTGTGTGTGTGTGTGTGTGTGTGTGTGTGTGTGTGCCCCCGCACGCAACACAAGCAGGCAGGCATCCTGTGTTTCTGACTTGCAAAACAGATGCAATTAGTACAGCTCTTTCTCTGGCAATCCACCTTCGCCTTTCCTCCGGTGGTGTTTTAGCCAGAGTTGCCTAGACAACTGGCCTGTGGAGGTAGATTTCAATATATATTGTGTTACCAAAAAGTGACAGAGACTCTTCGGTGAATTTAAAGACACAGAGATGGGTTTAGAGTTTTTGAACGAGTAGGGTTTTTTTTTGAGGAAGTATCCATCTACTTTTAAAAAGAAGCATGCAGTACGTTCTCATTAAGAAAAAAAAAACCAAAAAACAGAAAACAACTTCAGTAGCATATCTTGTGTCAGTCCTCAAAGACTGTTACTCCGAGTTCCTCAGAGACGCTAGGTTGTCCAATACTGCCTCGTAAAGGAGACCCTGGCTCCGTTGTCATCTGTTCCAATTCATCCGAACCTCTCAAGTTGTTCCTGTTTTCATCGTATTACTCATCGTATTTTATATTACTCCTGTTTTAGCCTTCCAAGACACCATTATTTCATCCCATTCTTAAAAAAAGGAAGTGAGTAAATCAGGCTAGGTACTGGAAATATAAACGTTGTCAAAGATTTGTTTATCTGTAAGTCAAAAGTTTCCTATTGTTGGTACTAAATAAGACAAATTAATTGAAATCTGGGGATGTTTGCAGTGGCATTTAAAAGCTTTACTCAGTTTCTGGGAAGATGGACAGGCTGATTCAGTGCCGGCTCTTCCCCAGTTCTAATTAAGATCTCATGACTAGCTCTTGAGGGCAAGACATGGTATTAGTATTGAACTGGCCATCAACAGCATACAGGATTACTGTATTAGAAAAAGCTAGAAAGCAAGTCTAAAGCTACCCGAGGGCTTCTCAGTCCTCTTTTAAATTCCTGGGTACTTAATTCATCTTCTCTGAGGATACTTCTTAACTTTCAAGAGAACTCAACACTAAAACTTCTCTTTCCATCTCTCCTGAGTGTCCAACTTCCAGAAAACACTTCAGAATTCTGTTCTCTCTTAGAGTCATAGTAACGCTGTCAGAGAATGCCTTAGACATGGTGGAAGGTGGAGCTGTCAATTCTAAAACAAATAACATCATCCTTTCACACAGAGGAGAAGTGATTTTAGTGAAGATCTTTCCAAGGGAACAAGGACAGACTCAAGTTTTGAGGTCCGGAATATTGTTTGATGTACATGGAAGTAACACACAACAACAACAGGATACTGGTGTGTGTGTGTGTGTGTGTGTGTGTGTGTGTGTGTGTGTGTGTGTGACTCTCTCTGCATGAGAAACTCCTTGACTTTCAGCCACATTGCTGTCATTGCTTTTATTTCAGCATCTGAGGGCTTTGGATTTAACACATGGTGGTTTCTCTCTAATAATTTTTTGGGGGTTTTATGTAAGGTGTGCATAAATTTTAAAAATACCAACCTGACTGTGAGTGGGATAAAATTAAGTTCTTGAGAACAAACCCAAAATCCACTGTAGAAACAAATAGTGATGTATCTTTCCAGACAAGAATATAGTTAAAAAGGATGTTGGCTGAAATCTCCAGGGAAATTTGTCCAGTTTTTGCTTCAGATAATAATTGCCAAAGCTCTGAGTGCTGTGCTGGATGGTGGACTCATTTCTCATGTGACCCTGAACTCTCCTGGGTGGAGGGCGAGGGGGGGTCAGGCAGGGTGAGAACTGTGCAGTGGGTGAGATGAGCAGCTGGGGACTGTGAGAGTCTAAGTGGTGTTTACCAGTGGTGCCTGTAAGAGCTGCGCCCTGACCTACTGGCCCACTGAGGAGTGTTCTCTTTCTGGCTTCTGGCATCCTGGTTGGCTTCTCTGGTGGCAAGCAGGCACTGGTGCTGTCAGCTCTTGGCTGTGTTCACTGTTTCCTATTCTGAGAAGGAAAAGGACTGAGGCACTCTCTCTTACCTGGAATCAGTTTCCTCTGGTCAAAGGTGAAAAATGAATTCCCCTTGAATTCAACATGTGTTGGGCCGACTGTTTCTTTCTGCCCCATATTTATTTATTTATTTATTTATTTATTTATTTACTTTTTTGTTAAAGGTGTATGTTTTGTAAAACTGAGCTTGGCGGGTGAGGTGTTCTCAGCCTGGATGGCAGGGGAAGATTTGGCCACATGACTTGTCACGTATGGATGCAGAAGAGTATGAGGATGCTCATACCCTCAAGCCTCTAATCTGCCCTAATCACATTACACTGAGAAGAAGGGGAGGGGGAGGGAAAGAGAGGGAGGGTGGGATTGAGGGAGGGAGGGAGGGAGGGAGGGAGGGAGGGAGGGAGGGAGGGAGGGAGGGAGGGAGAGAGAGAGAGAGAGAGAAAACCTTTTCTTTTAAAATAAAATAATGCAGATTTACTTCTTAAAGCCATGGGAAAAGGGACTCAGATTTCTCCCAGATGGAGAAAGATATTTTAGAATACAGTTGTAAATGGACAGCATAGCTGAGCCTCATGTTAAATCTGACATGGGTAGCTACCTCATCTGTGCTCTGGGACTAACACTTTACAAGATTCTGTTGGGATAAGCAGTGAAATAAAACCTCATTTGGAAGGAAAAGGACCATGGTGTTGAAGACTCAAAGAATATTTATTTTTCAGAGATTTTCGTGCTCATGTGTCCTTGAGGTAGCATCTGCCTCTACTAAAGTGACATTACAATGAACCTTTTTTAGGGGAGGGATTTCAAGAAAAGGTTTCTCTGTGTAGCCCTGGCTGTCATGGAACTCACTCTGTAGACCAGGCTGGCCTCGGAACTCCCAGAGATCCCCCTGCCTCTGCCTCCCCAGTGCTGGGTATTAAAGGCATATGCCACCACTATCCACAATGAATCTTTATAAAACCTAAAATTGATGTGCAAATCCCTTGTTCTGCAGTCTTGGTTGGAGCCCAGTGAGATAGAATAGTAACTTGAAGTTCTTTGTCTTTGTCTCCTTGCATGAGATGCTGGGATTGAAACTAAGCCTTTCAACATGTACTAAGTAAGTGCCCTACCAGTGAGCCATTTGTCTATGTCTGTGTGTGTGTGTGTGTGTGTGTGTGCGTGCGTGCGTGCGTGCGTGCGTGCGTGCGTGCGTGTGTGTGTGTGTGTGTGTGTGTATGATGTGTGTGAAGTCAGACTTTTCTTTAGGCTGCCAGCTCACAAATAATGATACAGAGACTTCTTACTAATTATTAAAGCTTGGCCATTATCTCAGGCTTGTCCCACTAACTCTTACAATTTAAATAAACCAATCCTTTTGATCTATGTCCTTTTACATGTCTCAGTTACCTTTACTTTGTAATGCCCAAGCTGCTGAGTCTCCTGCCTGACGTGTCTGCCTTTCTTCTTCCCAGCATCCTCTGTGCCTGGAAATCCTGCCTAGCTATTGACCGTTCAGATTTTTATTAAACCAGTCAGAGTGACACATCTTCACAGTGTATAAAAAGATTATTCCACAACACGTATATGTATATATGAATATAATGTGTTTTAGCAATTCTTTGAGTATTTTATACAATGTAATTTGTTTATATTTATCCCTATTATTCTCCCTAACTCATCCCAGATACACTTCCTCCTCTTTACCCATGCCTAACTTCCTGTCATTAAAAAAAATAATAATCCACTTGTTGAAATTTGTGCTGCCCTTATATTCTTGAGTGTGGGGTCATCCACTGGATCATGAATGGTTGACTCACTAGGGACCACACTCTTTTTTTTTTGTTTTTTTTTGTTTTTTTTTTTTTTTTGGTTTTTCGAGACAGGGTTTCTCTGTGTAGCTTTGCGCCTTTCCTGGAACTCACTTGGTAGCCCAGGCTGGCCTCGAACTCACAGAGATCCGCCTGGCTCTGCCTCCCGAGTGCTAGGATTAAAGGCATGCACCACCACCGCCCGGCAGGGACCAAACTCTTAAAGAAAACTTCTTACCCCCACCCCAGAAGCCATAAACTGTCCATAGCAGCTTCTCGGTAAGATGTGGGGGTTGGTGAGACCCTTCCCTCTCCATGCTGTAATATTGACTGCTGTGATCTTGTGTAGAAAACCACATCTATGGTGAGTTCATGAGTGCAGCAGTTCTGTTACGCCCAGAAGACACTGGTTTGCTCCTGACCCCTGACTTCCGGTCCTTACAATCTCTTCAACCCTTCTGTCACTGTGATCCCTGAACCTTCTGGTAAGGGGAGGTCACAGAGATGTCCCACTTGTGACTAAGCACTCCACTGACGTTTATCCTCTGAACTTTGACCAGTTGTCACTTTCTGCTTTAACCACTACCCATTACACACAGACACTTCTTGGATAAGTGTGAACAGCTGCATTCTTCTTGGGGTATAAAGATAGCAAATGTGGGCTCCCTCACCGTGAATTCTTGGCCACATTTAGAAAGTGATTGTTTAGTCCCATAACATTTGCGCCATTATTACACCCATGGGCATGCCATGCTGGTCAGTATTGTAGATCATGTGACTGGCTAAGACTCTTACTTTTTTGTGCCAGAAGCCCACATAGCACCTTCTAGTGCTATGAGAGCCAACCAGCAGGGAGAAAGATTCTTGGTTAAAATTTGGTTAATATTGGTATTCATTTTGATTTTTTCATGTACTTTGAACAAAGTGTGTAGTGTCTTCAGCAATCAAGTGTCACCATCAAGTTCCTGGAGGTCTCAGCTCTTTTAAAAATTGTATGCTGTTTATTTTCTTTCTTCCTTTTGATTTGTTTTGATAGGGTCTTGCTAACTTGCCCAGGCTGGCCTTGAACTTGTGATCTTCCTGCCTCTGACTTTGAAGTAGCTAGATTTGTAGGCCTGTGCTTCCAGGCTGGCTAACTTTTTTGCATATTGTCCAAAGGCTCTTCCCTTGCAGCTTCCTTTTCCAGTGTAGTGGATCCTCCCTGTTCACATTTCTGATGTCTTGTTAAGGGATTATTTTTCTGGAACTCTCCCATTGCCTAGAAATTTCCTCTTGATCCTGGGCAGCCAATTTCAAAGGAAATTTCCCTTGGAAAAAAAAATTCCATGCAGGAAGAATTAACAACTCCATCTTGTCTGCCTCAATCTAATTTGATCATGCTTTAAATAATTACAGTCATGTGTCAGCTAATGATGGAGACTCTTCTGAGACATGCTTCATTATATAATTTCATCATTATGGGACTATCACAGTGTCCTTAACAATCCTGGAGGCTGCAGCCCAGGCTATAGTAGCCTACTCTAAGACACTTTTGTATTTGTTGTTTACCATGGAGTGGCATACTGCATGATGTGTGGATTTGTTTTATTCAGTCTCTTCCTATCCCTAGCTGCTATGAGTTCCTCCCTGGATGAGTGGTAGAAGGAGGAAGCTTCTTAGATCCAAATGACTAATCCAGTGTTCCAAATGTAGTAGATAATGCTTTCTTAGTCAATGAGCAAGCAAAGCTGTAAGTAAATGATATATTGATGGCCGCTAATTCATGCAGATAGTTGTATCCAAATAGTTGAAGAATAGGTGTTTGGACTCTGTATTTATTTTTCTCATGCAACAGTCAGTACTACAAAACACAACTCATTCTCTAGATCAGCCCACACGTGCCTATTCAATCTCTGCAATATATGAAATAGTGTGCCTTTGCAATTCTAAAGCAAAAATAAATTAAAAGCCACAGTAACATCAACTTTTAAAAGGAATCATAAATGTTCCTGCACTTAAAGATAATATAAATAGTTTCAATGGATACATATTTGCACAATTATTTTTGTCCCATACTATAAAATCTGTGTTCTATCAAATCCCAGTGGGAGGCCTGGGTTTAGCTGTGAAGACTAATATTGAAGTCAAATTTGGATATGCTACCCATGGGATGGGCAATAGTCTTAATTAATCAAACAAAATGAAGATACCAATTTTGGCTATTTAATAATTATCTTGAGTGCTAATGCTAGAGGGAAGTCAGAGCTAATTAGAGGGGAAAGCAGATGTGGATACAGAAGAGGGAACACGGAAGGGCCACCTCCTTTCATGTCACTGATTCCTCATTATATTGATTTTCTTTTCATCTCATTTGAGCACTAAGACAAATCCAAAGTTTTTTTCCTGAAAACCTTTGCCTTTGTCTACAGTTATTTCTGCTGCCTGACACACAGAGAGGAGATTACACTCCATTTGATCTAAAATACAAATGGGCTCATTTTATTTTCAAAGCAATGTTACCTTTGTCTCCTACCTCCCTGCCAGTTAGTATGTAGACAACATTTCAATCAATTGTGCAAAATACTAATCATGGATCTCAAACACATCACTTCTTCAGCCTCTCTGGGAATACTGGAAGAATGTGTACGAATGTTAAGTTAAGTCCAACTGTTTATGTATCTGAAATTTTCATGTTCTCCACCTACCTGTATGAAGGTAACTAGAAATTTGCCAGATTCCAGCCTTTACTAAACAATTCTTTAACATGCTATGGTCTCTTTTTAAACTGAGAGTCAGGATAAAGATATGGGCTGCATGGAACATTTTTGCACTTCCCATTACATAGTTTACTGTTTTTGTGCAAGAATTTTCATGATACATTCACCCCGGTCTTTATTCCCAGGAATTTAAAAACGTGTGTTTCTCCTGGATAGCCTGTTTTGTTTTGGTTAAGGGAAGCATGACAAAGGAACCACAATAAATCTTCCTTTAGCTTGTAATTCTGGAAGATGAGAGCTGGATCTGATGCTCAGCTGCCTCCTCCCCCCACTGAGGGCTTTCTGAAGACTTGGTCTGCATGATTTTATGATCTATTTAGTGCACCTGTAACTAAGACACCTTTAACAAGTCAACTATGCACTGTGGAATCAGTTGAATTTATTTTGTACTGTTTAACTCTTTTGACATTTTAGTTAAATATTTATAAAATTGTATTGTGTAACTTTAGTATTTTACAGACAATATTTTCAGGTCACTAAATATAGTTCCTAGAAATAATTTAGGTCTGTTTCTGTACCTCCTCAGAGAAGATGTTCTTGTCACCAAATGTTACATTTCCTAAAGATCTTAGAAGGAGAACTGAGACTAAGGAACTTTGAAAGTAGATACTTATGACCAAATATGAGTGTTCTTATCAATGTGTGTATCATGAATGTATAGAAGAATTCCCTTGGGGTGTCTCTGAGAAGTTGAAGAGAAAAATCTTTCTCTGAAAAGCGAAGTTTATTGATGAGTACAGGCTTATGGAGCTGTGACTATAGCTACTTCCTGAACATGAGACTGAAGCTTCAGAGAACCGAGTGTCCAGGTTCACCAACGATGGAATTATCCCTTGCATTATAATGATTTCTTTCTCTTTCTACAAACCTCTCAATGACCATTGCTCTAATAAATTTTGTACTTACTGAGTATCAACTGCTGTGGATATTGTTATGTATAAATAAAACACTGATTGGCCAGTGGCCAGGCAGGAAGTATAGGTGGGACAAGAAGAGAGGAGAATTCTGGGAAACGGAAGGCTGAGGGAGACACTGCCAGCTGCCGCCATGACTAGCAGCATGTGAAGATGCCGGTAAACCACAAGCCACGTGGCAAGGTATAGATTTATAGAAATGGATTAATTTAAGCTGTAAGAACAGTTAGCAAGAAGCCTGCCACGACCATACAGTTTGTAAGCAATATAAGTCTCTGTGTTTACTTGGTTGGGTCTGAGCAGCTGTGGGACTGGCGGGTGTCAGAGATTTGTCCTGACTGTGAGCCAGGCAGGAAAACTCTAGCTACAAATGGTGCCCAACGTGTTGGCAAGAGTTTCCACCTAAAACCTGAGTAAAAAGATTCTAAAACGGAGCTAAAAACAGCTTCTAGTTGTCTCTTTCAAGCTAGTGGCAGCCTGCGTGTTTGAGCAACTAAGGCGGGTTCCTGGCCTGCATGCTCGACCTGCAGTATGGCGGGAATGAGGCCTCTGCAAGTGACACATTAAGCTGCATGGTGGATTTAGCCTTTGCTAGTACAAAACAACAAAAAAAAGAGGTTTCTGGGCTACATGCTGCTTTGATAGACGCATAGACCCACGAAAGTTCCCAGAGCTGGTGGTAAACGTATCACCACCATGTTGAGAAGCTGAAGTGAGCAGAGTCAGCAGCCACAGCGCAGTTTCAGTCTTAGAATGGTGTAGTTTAAAGCAATAGGCTCAAGGTAATATAAAAAATAAGCCATGTAAAGATGGCTACCACAAAGAGAATCTGGATTATGTTCTCTTTGATATTCGTAACTGATGAAAAACATTTGATTGCAAAAGCTGTTGAGTTATGTCAAAATGTATATTTTAAAGGTACCTTGACTTCAAAATTTGGATGTAAGGATATGTTGCTTTGGAAAGGAGGCTCTGCTTTTGTTTCCACAGAAAGCCAGAGGCTATGGATTTGTTCCAGATTAAGCTATATCAGGTTTGACCAGCCAAGACCCCCCGAAAGGTCTCCAATGACACCAAGGCCCAGACGATCCAACATCCAAAACCATTTCAAGGCAACTGACTCAGACAATACACCCTCACGGACTACTCCATGATCCTAAAATTTTCTTTATGTCCCCATGAGATACAGCGCCCCCCTCCAGCAGGAAGTAGTAAGAGAAGCTACACCCAAATTCCCAAATTATATGTAATTTTACTATGTTAAGGTTAAGCCTTCCTTTTTGAAAAAAAAAGAAAAGGGAAGTGCTGTGGATATCGTTATGTATAAATAAAACACTGATTGGCCAGTGGCCAGGCAGGAAGTATAGGCAGGACAAGGAGAAAGGAGAATTCTGGGAAGCGGAAGGCTGAGGGAGACACTGCCAGCCGCCGCCATGACTAGCAGCATGTGAAGAACAGTTAGCAAGAAGCCTGCCACGGCCATACAGTTTGTAAGCAATATAAGTCTCTGTGTTTACTTGGTTGTGTCTGAGCGGCTGTGGGACTGGCGGGTGTCAGAGATTTGTCCTGACTGTGGGCTAGGCAGGAAAACTGTAGCTACAATCAACCACTCCATGTTTTACAGATATTATTCCTATTCATAGAAGTAATTAGAATTAACAATTCTAGAAATGATTATGTTGCATCTGATTCAAAGATCATTCGTGTTGCATGCAGAGAAGCAAGAAACTGTATCTGTGTGAATGCCCAAACACTTCCATTTCCATGATTTACACCAATGACCTTTAGAACCACAGTCTCTGAGTTTCATAGGTTTGCTTTAACTGTATGACTCCAGTCACAAAATTACTGGCATGGAGTATTTGGAGTTCTCTTATGGGTCCTTTAGATGATGGCATTTTTGTGGCAGTGAGAGGTGACCCCTGGGCTGGCATGCCACAATCAAAATTCTCTTTTAAGAACTGAGGCTTTACTCATCAGATCAACAACTGAGTGACTCTTTAGGGACCATCTGACCAGCTATTTGTTCTTGGCGAAAGGTAAATTAGAAGATCTGTTTTACAAAGATCCAATCATCTACATCCAGCCCAGACCCAAGAATCAATGCTTCCCGAGGACAGAGAGCAGGAGGGGAAGTGTGGTCAAAGGAGGCAAGTGATTTCCAACTATAGGGCTAGAGAGACACAATGGGAGAAACTCAACAGAAGTGAAAAAGTAATGGAAAGGGCCAACTATTTTGGGATTACAACTGAAAATAAAAGGAAAAGGGGGAAATATTTAATATGTGTTGTGGTAGTTAAGGATTCAGTCACTACCTACTAGTCATGGAAGCTTGAGATTATACTCAGTGCTTACCATAGGTGACCACAGCACCAGATAGACCCTATCATATCCGTTATGTAGCTGAGAAAACTAGTCCAGAGAGGCTGAGTCACTTGTCACAAACCACACAGTCACTAAGTTGTAGTTTCGGAACTCAAAGTAAAATGTCTCACCCTAAAGGAGTAAATCTTTCTGATGTGCTCTGGAACTAGACTGCATTCCAGACTGGGTAAGCCTTGTGGCCATGAGCTGGCTGAACACACCAGTCTGAGGTACTCTTTGTAAAAACAGGTACTTATTGATCCCTACATCCCCATGTCAGTTTTCATCTTTAGTTTACAAAGTGAGCAGTGCACAGAAAATGGGAGATGTCCCCACCTTGTGAGCATCAATAGAAACCAATAGTTATTATCATTAAATAATGAAGAGTTCATAATCCATATTTTTCAAATTGCAAGATTTGATCTATCAATGACACACAATCAAATTGGTGATTTTTAAAAGGGATTTTATTTATTTTTAATTTCTGTGTCTGAGTGTTTTGCCTGCGTATATGTATGTGCACTACCTGTGCACAGTGCCTGCAGAGTCCAAAAGAGAGCATCAGGGCTCCTGGTCCTGGAGTTAAAAACCACTGTGAACTGCTGGGTGGGTGCTGGGAAATGGAATTGGGTCTACTAGAGCAACGGGTGTGCTTAACTGCTGAGCCATCTCTCCAGTCCCCTAGTTAGTGATTTTTGACCAACACTTTTTTTTTTTAATTAAGAAGGAGTAGAATGAGACAGAACAGAACTGAATATAAAAGGTCGGTGTTCATTATGTGTTTTAAAAAGTAAAATATATCTCACATATTTTAATTTCAGTTGCATAAACTTTTGTTATTGTATAGAAATGAAAAATGAACTTTGGGTTTTGATAATACTGAAAAAAAGTCCTTAATGAACCCTTCAGTGTGGGACTCACATGTAGCCTCGGTACTTGACTTCGACCCTGGGTGTGTTTCTCTCTCACTCTCCACATTTTTAGGTTTTGGAGACAAGATCTCTCCCTGAACCTGGTTGGCTCATTCAGATAGACTAGCTGACCAGCAGACCCCAGGGGTTTGCTGCCCCAGGCAGCTCTGGGGTCACACACACACACACACACACACACACACACACACACACACACACACCTGGCTTTTCCATGGGTGCTGGGGTTTCCAATGCAGGTCTCCATACTTGCACTGTGAAACCTTTCCAGCTAGAAATATTTATTTTGAAAAGCTCATGTAGAAGGGGTATTGGCAATCCAGCCCACACAGTAAAAATTCTGATAAGAAAGTGTTTTAATAATGTGGAAATGATATGAATTTATATGTCAGGAGATCTTTTCTCTCATAACAGATGTATTGAGTCCATGGATTCATTATATGTTGTTAGTTCAGAGAGAACATGTAACATTGCATTCGCTTTCCTTTCTTGGTCCTGTGTGTGGTCTTTCACTCCTGCATTTGGTTTATGGTTGGAAGATATGTTTACTTTAAGATGTAACAAATATCCTTCTTTCTTTCTTTCTATTAATACAGTTATCTTGGGGCTAGGGATGTACTGAATTGGTAGCATGCTTGCTTACAATATACCAAGCATTGCATTGACTGGGGTGTGGTGGTGAAGGCCTGTACCAGCATTTGGGAGGCAGAGCTGGGAGAATCAGAAGTTCAAGGTCAGCCTCAGTTGTATTGGGAGTCCTAGGGCAGTATGAGGTCTCCAAAAAACCAATTGATCAATCAATCAATCAATAAATAAATAAATTTAAAGGTAGCTTTACAAGTGGCAATTACTAATTTTATTAAAAACTAGAACTTAATGGTGTGTGATAAGTGTTGAAGGACAGACATTTCAGGAGGGACACATTTGTAGAGCTTACCAAAGGCTACATTTCATATTTAAACAGTTGCTGGAGACATGCTTCCTAAGGTATGGCATTTCACATTTCCTGGCTGTGGAAAAGCTAGAAGGGCCTTGGGGAAGGGCTACTGGGGTATGAATGTGAACCTGACTTGCAGCATTCACTGGCTTCTGCAAATCCAGCTAGATCTTTTAGTTTCTCTGGGCTTTAGTCTCCTTATCAGTAAAGGGAGTCAGAGCAGTGACTTTCTCACGTGGTTTCAGCCAGAAAAGGTCTATTGCCAAATGGTGGCATGGTCCTTCAGAGCAGCTTTGATGGGAGCTGTGTTACCAGCCCTCTTTTTGTTTTTATTTATGTTTTAAATAGTTTATTTTTCTCTTACATGTACGTATGTACACATGGGTGTGGGAGGCTAAGGGAGGTTGTTATATCCTCCAGAACTAGAGTTACAAGCAGTTGTGAGATGCCTGACATGGGTGCTGGAAATTGAACTTAGGTGCTATTAGTTATTTTGATAACTAATAGTTTTATGTTATATTTCTAAAGGTATGGCTTTTAAAAGTGCTTTTAGTGGACATAATTTTATTTATTTGTGGAGTAAGAAGCATAATCTTTAAAAAGATCAAGTAAAATTTAAATATATTTATATTTTTACAGAAAATATATAAACTTCTTACATGTCTAAGGTGCTGGAGTATCAGACTCCACCAATATCTTTGAAAACCTTTTTACCAAGCTTAGCTTAACTATACAGAAACCAATGCATATACTGTATTAACATCCAGATACAACTTACAATATTTTCTAGTTTAGGTTATAATTTCTTCAGTATTCCTTATAATAGTAACAGTTTCATCATATCTACTTGATATAAATTGTTCTTAATGCACTGTATATTTTTATTCAGTTAAATCTTAACTGCACAATAATCATACATTGTTTTCACATTTTATACTTTTCATATTCTGGAAAATAAATACTCCCAGAGGTTAACACACCAGAATTTTCACATGAAAAGTAAGGAAAAAAATAATAATGCCCTATAAGCTCTGTTCTTGAACAGTCAAATCTCTTTGGAGTCAGGAGAAAATTCTGTTCCTGGGGGCTGCTGTGTGAATCCTAGACACACAGAGCATTCTCTCTCTGTGTAGGTTTTTTTATTAACTTTCTGTGATCTCATCCTCCGCTGTTTGAGGCAGTATCCTTAGTTTCCCGGACATGAGCCTGGGGCTGGGGCTGGAGGACTCCAAGGAATTCCTTGCTCAAACAGGGCAAGACAGACGGAGCTGGTCGGCCAGGCAGTGCATGGCTCAGCTGCAGGCACCGGGCTTCATTTCAGGACGGGGAGAACTGTGTCTAGGGTGCTCCACCATGCTGTGCCGCACACCTGTGCAGGCAGCCGTGGGAAGTGGAGGATGGGTGGCAGAAACACGGAGTGACTTCTGTTTCTCAAAACAGCAGAGGATGCTAAATGTTTGGACTTTCCCAGATGTTTGCTCATGGCTCAATGGTGTTGCAGCTGGGGCTCTGACTTGGGAATTTTCAAGCAAAAATAGTATGCTAGGTGCTCCTGGGAGTTAATATTTATGTGTGTGGCAGACAATATCCAGATCAAATGCATAACAATAACAAGAGTGTATGTTTACTGTTCTCTTTTGTTCATTTGTAGTAACAGAGATTTTTCTTAATCTCTTAGAAATAGCCATTAGGTAAAATAAAATTAATTGGACAGTTTTGTGGAAATGCCAAGCAATTAAGGTATAGGATCATTTATGAGATGTATTATTAATGCTAAATGCTAAAATAAAGGTCATATTACCATCAGCCCGGAGGGAATGGGCATGGAGGAGAGCTGTGGAGAGGAGAGGGCAGATAAATGCATCATATTAAGGTAGAATGTGATGAAGTTACTAGCGATATTTTGTGTTAGTCTGGGATGTGCTGTCTTACAGTTGGAGATGCTGTTTGTCAAGGCTGTCGAGTCAGAGCTAGTGACTGCCTGAGAAACCAGAGACTGACTCCTGATTCCAATGTTGACTCACAGGCAGTCTTTACAGACTTGGGGAAAGACAGCATCATATGAAACGTTTACCTGTATTTCAGCTTTGCCTTGAAATGAGGGTGTCAGGCACTCCCCTTGAGCTGGCAGCTTCTTTGCCTTTGCTTCATTTCCTGAGGATTCTCTTTGGAATGAAGTCTTCGTCCGTGCACCCACCGGCCTGTGCTGCAGTTTCTTTACTGAAAGTCTGGGAGGGACTGTTGTACTTTTACTGTTAAGAGCGGTTTGAACAATCTAACCACGAGGCACTTGCCTGGCAGCTTTGAGGAAGTTACTAATGGGGTGGGTGGTCCTCTGTCCTGCTGGAACTGTGCATGGTGTACATGTGGTGAAAGAACATCCTTGGGCATTGGTCTTCCCCGCCCCCCTCATCTAACACAGGGTCTCTGTTCCCTCAAGTGGCCAGTCTTGCTGGCCTTTGTGTTGGCTGACTATTCCGGCCACTCACCACGTAGGAGTGGTGAGTTCTGGGAATCCAAACTCAGACCCCTCTCCCCGCCGACTCTCTTGTAGCAAGCTCTTTCCATACTGAGCCATCTCCCTAACGCCCATGTACATCTTGTAGATCTAGGAATGTGACAATTTTGTTTGCAGTAAATGGCCACTAATTGGAATTTGACAGCTTATTTGAAAAATCTGTGGTTTTTCTGAAACAGAGCTTGCATGACATTCTAAAAGCTTTGAAAATTGTATGATATATTAATAAATTGTGCTCAAAAACCATGCAGTCCAATTTAAAGACTTTCATATTTTTCTATTTCTGTATGTTCGCTCTGACAAAACCACTTTCTGCGAATTCCAATTTGCCTTTTATTAATAGATTTGTTGAGTTTAGCCATTCCTATTATGCAAGTGAGATTGACTTCTGTGAATGGTGAATGATACTTGTAGGAATTAATATAAAACTTGGTATTCTGGGTTGGTCAATTATCTTACTATCTTGCTTCATTCTCTTCAAAAATTTGACTAAATATCCTGCAACTTATTACTTAAAATAAAGCTTTCTTAGAAAATTTTTGAATTGATAACTCCTCATAATGACTGGTTTTAGATTATAACAGTTTTTCAGCTAATCAGTGGACAGTGTAATAAATTTTTCCATTTAAAGTCAATGCTGAGAAAACCAGTTTTATTCTGTCAGTTCCTCTTGGTGGCTTTGTTTTGACTTTAAATACGGATTTCAGAAATTATAACTACAGAATAAGTAACGGAAACCAGCATCTTTTGTCATTAATTGAAACTTACTGTCCTATGACTTGTTATTAATAAGTCTGCTAAGCCCTATTTCAAAGCAGATGTGATTTAGAACTCGCTGGCACTCATGGATCTGGTTGCTCATCTCCGATGTAGTCGTGTGCGATGCATGCTAAAGAGAGTGGCAGCCCTGAGCAGGCTCCTGAAGGAGGCATGGTGTTGACTAGACCCTCAGAGTCTGGAAATGACGTTTTCATTTGCTTTTTTCCTGCATCTATACTTATTTCTTGGGCCAAGGAAGGCTGTGGACAAAGTCTCTCAGCCAGAAGACCCAGGCCTTTGTCTGGTGGTGTCCTCTGCTGCCTGTGGGAGTCTGCGACATTGTATTGTAGAAATTGCTTCAAGTTCCCCTACTGGGTGTCAGCTTCTCGGGTCTGAATACTAATGAAGTCGGCCCTGGGCTGAGCAGGTGACAGCTGTGAGAAGGACCAGGGCCACGCTCATTTGCTTCTGTCCTCCTTCAAAGCAGTGGTCCTTCCTCTTTGAAGGTTAGGTCTTGTTTCTTTTCCTCTTTCTCTTCACTGTCTTCCTTTCGCTGTTTTTTATTACTCTGGAGCATCATATTAGTTTCCTATGAGTACCAAATTTTAATGATTCTTTTTTCCCATAGTCTTTCTGGCTATTAAAGTCTTGGTATTTATCTACCCCCCTCTCTTTTTAAGCTGAGCATTTCCAGGATGTAATGCACTGGGCATTAATTTTGTTCCTTTTGGGACCTCTAAAAGAGTGGACCTAGTATTCCATTTTAACTGCCCCAAACTTTTTGAATGACCTGTCGGATAATTGCTATTATTAAAGCCTCCTTTCTCCTCACAACCTCAAAGAGCCTTTGTGGAAGTGTACAGCAAGACAAGCAGCTAAGCCAACAATAGTACAGTAGTTATAGATTCCAAGGAGGCCTCTAATTGGAGAATGCTTCCACGTTCATGAATGCCAGAAAGTTACTTAAATCTTTTGTAAAATGAGGATAATTTCCAAATGAGATAAAGTTACTGAAACCTTACAGTATAAATGTCAGTTCTTTTTGCTGAGACTTAATGTTGAGGCAGCTCCACTGTAAGTACCACTATATGTTTTAAAATCTACATTTTACTTTTTAACATTTTGAAATAATTTGGGACACAACATGTTAAATTTTTTGTTTGTTTGTTTTTGTTTTTATTTTTTTCGAAACAGGGTTTCTCTGTCCTGGATCCCACTCTGTAGACCAGGCTGGCTTTGAACTCCCAGAGATCTGCCTGGCTCTGCCTCCCGAGTGCTGTGATTAAAGGCATGCGCCACCACCACCCGGCAACATGTTAAATTTTTAACCCACATAAAACTTTTCTAGATGTTATCCAAAGCAGTTAATTAACTTTGATATGATACTGTTGACTATTTTATGGTTGTCATTCAAACTCCATCCCTTATTCTGCCAATGTCTTTTTTCTAGAGGAGTTCCAAAGAAGAATCCCACACTTCATTCACTTGTCATGTTTGTGTGTTTCCTCCCATGGCTCCTTACTGTCTCCTTCTTCATGGTCTTTCTTGGCACCGATGAAGAGTGCAACCAGCTACTGTGAAGAATGTCTCACACAGGTCTTCTCCTGCCTGAGATCAGGTTGTGGTTTTTGACCAGAGGACCACAGTGCTCTGTTGTTTTCAGTGTTGTAAGGGAAGAGTGCCTGGTTAGCGCTTGTCTACGGATGGTAAGCTCAGTTCCTCCTTTAGGTCTGCCAGTCTCTCCCAGTCGGAAGTCGCTCATTTGCCTTTCTGTACTGAGAAAGCATCATGTAATGAGGCACTTTGGGACTGAGGAAAGGAGCAGTATTTTGTTTTTAGTTTCCCAAAATATTATTTTTTTTAGGTGAAAAAAGAAAGTTACCAATAACTAGTAAATATCACTATGGGAATGGAAGAGACATCATATTCCCTCTAAAAACAATAATAAGAATAACAGATGTTGCCAGGCGGTGGTGGCACACACCTTTAATCCCAGCACTCAGGAGGGAGGTGAATCTCTTTGAGTTCGAGGCCATCCTGGGCTACAGAGTGAGTTCCAGGACAGGCCCCAAAACTACACAGAAAAATCTTGCCTCGAAAACCAAAAAAACAAACAAACAAACAAATGAACAAACAAACAAACACCAGATATCTTTGTATTGGTTCTGTGTTTCTTATTTTAATAAGGCGGTTGGTTACATCTACATATCTTTCTGTCACGTATTTGCAAATTAAAGAGAACTTAGCTTAACTTCTAGTATCTGTAAGTTCCCAGTTAAAGCCATTATAGTAATTGAATTTTGTTTTTAATTTCAACATGATCAGCTTTTTATCATGCTTTCACCCATGAATTTTAGTGCTCATGCATTATTCTTGCCTGTATCAGTGGTTATTCTGGTGGCCCAATGGTCACAGGCTCATTTTTCTCCCTACATCTGATAGATGTTCTTCTTTAAGTTTTTCTGCCACCCACCACTTATTCACACAATCTAATGTAATTATACTTGGTATATATCTGATTGCTCAGATTGTCTGCATTTGACTAGGGGCCCCTTGAAGTTGTCTCCTATGTCCTTTTCTTATATCACCATAATTTTTAGAATACTTCTTACTTTCTGATGCTATGGAATATTCCAGGCTTTTCTCACACTTCTTTGAACTCAGTCCTGAATCAACCATTTTTCCAAAGCACGTACATTTCTTTTATTAAATATTGGTATTTAGAAACCAAGATCTGGGGCTAGCAAGATGGCTCCATGTGTAAAGGACCTTGCTGCCAAGCTGCTAGGCCTGAAGACCTGAATTTGATTCCCAGGACTCACACGGTGAAAGGAAAGAACTAACTTCCAAAGGTCTTCATGTACATGCATGTCTATAGACACACATGTGTGTACACAAAATGCACCCATGCATACACACACACACACACACACACACACACACACACACACACACACAAAATGTAAATTTTTAAAAAAGAGCATAAAATCTGAATTTTATATGTGACGATTCATAAAATAACCTATCCCATTTTTCCTACAGTGTATTTACTTATTTTCTTAAATCTGACAGAAATAATATCATAATTGCTAATCTGAATGTTTACTAAATAGAGTATAAGATGTGTACTTGAACCCAGAGCTAAAGTCTTTTATTTTGCCTTCATATGTTCTTCTTTTTCTTAGACTATTAAACCAAATTCTTAATTTCCAAAGTTACTATTCTCATGGAAAAGCTTTGGCCGATGAAGAATACTATGGTGGTGTCATCTTGGCCTGTGTATTTGCACACTTGAATAAGTCATCTACAAGCCAAAGTTTCTTTTAAATAGACCTATTTTGATGACTTATTTGCTGAACTATGAGAACAAAACCCTCTATTTGTCCTGTGTTTTCAGGCTAGTGTGAAATTTGGGCGAGAACGCTGTCTACTACTCAGAAAGTGCAAAACCTCATGGAAACTGCACAGCCCTCTGCTTGAAAAGTCCAACTGATTATTTTTGTTTTGTTTTGGTTTGGTTTTTCAAGACAGCGTTTTTCTGTGTACTTTTGGTGCCTGTCCTGGATCTCACTCTGTAGCCCAGGCTGGCCTCGAACTCATAGAGATTCACCTGGTTCTGGGATTAAAGGCGTGCGCCACTGCCACCCTACCCAACTGATTATTTTTAAAGATTTTTTCAATAATTTGCTTAAAAATACTATTACCAATAATGTACTGATATTTTCTCAAACCTCCATTTACCTCTCACTCTCACTGGCCTGGTTTAGACCCCAACTTTTCCTACTTCGTGTCCCCAGTTGTTTCCTTTTTAAGTCAACAGCGAGAACTCAGTCAGTCTTAGGTTGTAAGGTGAGAATTGTGTACTGCTTCCTTTGCTCACCCTTTGTTTATGATGTGACTAAAAATACAGTTTTGAACCAATTATATCTCGAGACAAGGGGAAACCTTTCCTATCCCTATATCCTCTGTCATGACGGGGATGCTTCACAGGTGTTTGCTCTAACCAACACGTCCCAAATGAACAACACCTGATCAGGCCCTGAGTCCTTTGTTGATTAACCAAGTCTGAGTGGGAGAGGGACCACTGAGTGCCAGTTAAAACCTGACCGTCAGCCCCCTCATCCTCAACTTCAAAACCAGGCGACTCTAGGTGGGACAGGAGTCAGAAATTTTTTTTCAGTACTCATAGAAATTTTGTTTCATTTTCTTTGAGAATGTGGCATTTTTACATTTCCTCTAAGTGGAACTTCATTCAACACTCGGTAAGTTCTCTCATCTTTGGAAAATTATGTGTTAATTTCTCTCAGTGTTAATAGGCTCTCGGTGGATTGCTCACATTGTAGTCTTCAACCATGCTGTGCATTCTTATCAAAGTGCTTGATCGCCGTGGCCCTAATTTTTCCTTCTGGAAATTAATAATAAAATATCAAGTCTTATGCGATTATTATAGAGTTTAAATGGACGGAAGATGCCTGGGAAGTGCCTGGCATATAGACAGCATTCCTGAGATGTTAGGACTTTTGAGTTGTTCCTTGTGGGTCCAGTCTTCCTTTGGATCCCATCAGCATTCTTATGTTTTCTAGACCATTGGATCCATGTGCATTCAGCTGTCTGTGCTCAGTAAAGAACAGAGCCAGTTACCCTTACCTTACAGAGAGGTTGGAATAGATGCCTTCATTTCCCAGGTTATGATAAAGTCAAAATAACAAAATAACATGTGTGTGAGTGTGTATGTGTGTGTGTGTGTGTGTGTGTGTGTGTGTGTGTGTGAATTGAGCCTACACGTTCACACATGCTAAACATGTGCTCTACCACTGAGCTACACCCTCAGCATGGGGAAATATCTTTTAAAGAATAAGGATATATTACTACATTATTTTTACCAGCTTACTATCTGTAATATTGATTTATGTCTCATATAGGAAATAACAAGTCTTCCTCCAAGTTTCCATAACTGCATACAAGTTAAAACCTCACTAAAGTCCCTAGATAAGAAATGGCCTAAGTCAAAAACAACCCTGCAAGCTGCCAGCCCTTCTTTCTGCCTTTCTGAAGGACATGGCTTACACGCCCCAGGCGTACCCAGCCCCTCCCCTCCTCCTTCTTCCCCTTCTTTGTTGAGTAACTGGGTAAGGGACCAAGAGACGGGGAGGGCACAAAAAATACCAAAAGAACAAAGGCCATCTAAGTATAGCAATGGATTAAGTAGAGCAAAAGTGTTCTTCATAACCAGACATGATTAGCTAGCTGAGACTGACCCCTGCTAGCATATCTCCTTTTAATCATGTCTCGGTGTTCATTGTGAAAGTGTTTTCTGATGCTGGGGTAGAGAAAAATGGAGGCGTGAAAGTAGCTTCCTGGGGAGGGGGGGCTTTCCCCAGCTCTGGTCTGAGTACTGTATTAATTTGTTTGTGGAGTGAATGTTGGTCATTTAGTGCAGCTCTCACACTAAGTATATTTGAATCTCATTTTGACTTGGTAGATTTTGACTCAAACATGCATTGAGTTAGTTTATTATTAATCTTTTAGTGAATACATTTTCCACCACTAGTCATACTTGGTGATTACAAAGTTCTGTATTCATTTATATTAATGCCGGTCATTTTACAACTTCGGCTTATGCAGGGTATGTATTTGGAGCTACTGGAAGTTGTTTTAGGGAAGATACCACAGGTCTGTAGCTATTGAACTTTCATGAGAGGTACCTAGGTAAGCCACTGCTGTCCTTGGCCTGCAGGGATCTGGAATGTCTGGGCTGCAGGGCCCTTGATGGCCCAGTGGCTAACAGCTTGTATGTGTTACCATCTGACAGGACTGTCCTCTGCAGACATAGGGTCACGGGAGTACTGATGATTTGTGCACAGGAATCCTCGGAATGATAAGAATAGAAATACTTGCTTGTTTACTTCCTGTAGCTAAGAACAAAGCAGTCCTGTGATTTCAGTCTTTTGGGTTTTGCGGTTTTCACCTTCTGCACGCCTTATTGACCATCTCTCTCCATAAGTGCCATATCAAGTTGGACAGACTTTAATTACAACAAGAAAGTTCTGCTCTGAGCTACACCGAATTATAAAATTATAAAATGCACAATATTAGACTCTCTGTGGCTTATGTTTTTTAGCATTTTCACATGAGTTTTGCATATTCCCATCTGTAGATGCTAGCATCCATGCTTTGGTGGCCCCTCAGATACCTTTCAGAAAATTGATATTACCAAAAATACCTTTGGGTGACACTTTGCCCTTCTTGGGAAGGGCTCCACTAGCAAAATACTAAGAAATGAATGTGACTTTCATGAGTAGTGAGACAGGGATGTCACTTTGTGAGGTTTACAATTGAACACTGCAGAAGGAAGACATTTCAGAGCGCGAGAGCCCATTTGCCAAGAGCAGGGTTGGAATGAGACCGTTAGGAGGTATGTAGGGAATGACTCCGAGTAGAAAGAAGCTGAACCCTGCTGCTGTGGGATGGAGACATGACTAAACTCAGTGAGTAATCACAGAAGAGGACAAAGGAGAACACTGTGGGAAAGACCCTGACCGACCAGGCTTCTGAGTCACAGGTGTTGGTGACTAAGTCCCCTGAGGCCCCAAACATGCCAAACCAAAGTATTCAATCACATGAGTCTTGTAAAGCCAAAAAATATGGTTTCATGTCTCAGCTCTGTCAAAGTCATCTGTGTATTTATGGAAAATAACATGTGTGTTTTAATCTTAACATGTGGAAAACAGTAATTATTTTCAGAGATTCTTGTAAAGACTTTTTTGTAGGAGAGAAATATTTTGCAATACTTTGTAAACTCAAACATACTATTATCTTTCTGTCTATTCTTACTGTCAGCTTTAAGATGAGTGTCCACAAGGCCTGCTTCTTTCTGCCAAGTCAGGAAATGCAGCATCCTGTCTCTGTCTTTGTGGGGTCACGGTTTTGTGTCTGTGGACACCATGGTTTCTGTGGATTTGGTATACTCCTTGGCATCTGAGTCCCTTCCCCATCTTTTGTTTTCTGGTCAATGAAACAAGAGTAGCTATGATATGGTTGGCTTCCCTTTTCTCTTCAGTTGATGAATAAGAAGTGTTCAGTCACTTGTCCAAGTCAAACAAGTCCCCAAGCCATGAGACAGGCTACTAGTTTCTTTTCTTTCCTTCAGTGACAGACATGTAGATTTTGTGAGGAAACAAAATACTTGTTTCCAAAGAGTCAGTGTTAATGTGTCAGAGGTGACTAATACCTTGAATGTGTCCAGCCAACTACCATAGAAGAAATAAGGACACAGTCAGATAATGGCCATGGGTTGTGTCCCTGGGTTGACTCTTAAGACCATGTGACTTGAACCATGGTGAGCAGGGACAGGCCACACTCACATGTGTGATAGATTCCTTTTCCCTTGCTCCCTTGGCTCAGCTGTGGGAAACGGCATTGGTGGATTGGTTGATACTTCCTCTGGTACCTGCTTCTTTCATTATTCTAAATGTGTCTGTTATGTTAGTGGTAAAAGGAAGAAAGTCCAGAGCAGAGTGAATCTTACTTATGTACTGAAACTGACTCCCACTCAGCCCCTGCCCAGTGCCTCTGCAGGGTAGCTGCTCTTTACTCCAAGTGGATGTCACACCACTGTGACTGATGTTATACCATGGTAACAGAAAAGGAAAATATCCTCTCCTAATACCCAGAGAAGATCTAGAATATTTGGAAATAAGTTCCCAGGGTCTACATTCCAACAACTCCAGTATGTCTCCTATAAACTACATTCCAAAAATATTCAGTAAAATCCCAACACCTGCTGCTATCTGTCTATAAACCAAGATGTAGCTACCCATAGCAAAAAAGCAATCTTCTACATTTTCTGCCCCCTCACACCCCCTAAAGAAAGCTCTGACAGCAAGGGAGCAATCACTGGAAACTTACCAATTAAAAATTTCTCACCTACATTGATTTCATTTGCTTCCGAATGCTTGTACTTTCACTGCAGTGAGCTCATGCCATTCGTGATCTCAGAGATGGGAAGTCTTGGGTTGTCTTCCTTCCTTCTTCCTATTGTCCTCATATGTTGTGACATTATTTCTGGGAGAAATGAGGAAGTCTATGACAGATCAGAGTCATGATAGCACCAAAGCATGACTGGGTGAACCAGTGAGTTTATTTGAGTTACTCAAAGGAATATAGGTGTGGGTGACTTACAGGAGCATGGATGACTCAAAGGTAGCTGTGTCAATGAAAGCCCAGCCCAGCATAGCTGATGGCTCATGAAGGATGGACCCCCGAAGCTCTCTGCACATCTTGTGGTCAGCAGCACATGTGGGAGAGTCTCCCTTTAGCATTCCCTGGGTCTTCAACAGTTTCCTTCCTGTGTGGGATGTTTCAGTTTGGAAGAAATGGTTCTACAGCACTCCAGGGTTCCCAGGGCCTGGCCATCATGCAGCTAGATTATTGACGCTTCAGATGACATCTTTACCTGCCAGTACTTGGTTTTTGCTGAAATCCGTCACAACTGGCCAAATGGTGTCAGATAGCCTTAATAAACCACGATGTGCTAATTAGTTTCTGTCAACTCGACACAAGCTAGAATCATCTGTGAAGAGCGGAGCTCAACCGAGAAAATCCCACTATTAGATTGGCTTGTAGTCATGTCTATAGGATCATTTTCTTGATTAATGATTGTTGTGGGAGGGCCCAGCCCACTGTAGTTCTGGGTTGTATAGAAAAGAATGCTAGGTGAGCCCAGACAGGCGAGGCAGTAAGCAGTACTCCTCCATGGTCTCTGCCTCACTTCCTGCCTACGGTTCCTGTCTTGAGCTCCTGTCTGGCTTCCCTCAGTGATGGATATGAAAGTATAAGACACATGAACCATTTCCTCCCCAGTTACTTCTTCATTCTTTTATCACAGTAACATAGAGGTGAATGATGGCATATGGCTTTCATCACACTTCTCTCCACTGCAAGGGCCTGTCCAGTGGCCTCTTGTTGTATGACCCACTCAGGCTCGGGGAGGCTGGCCTTCCCCATGTCTTCTCCTATCTGTGGACCTTCCTCAGCATGGCAGCCCCTCTTCTGCCCTTGTCTGTCCTGTCAGAACTTATTTGGTCTCATACAGCCTTCTTCCACGTTGTCCCTGAAAAACATGTTACTCCACAGTCTGAGGCTTTAGAGAGCTTTCTTGCTGTACAATAAATTTGTCATTTCTAGAGTTCTGCTTTCTGGTCCAGGTACTGAGCAACTTAGGTAGACTTTTCTCCTGACAACCCTAATGAATGGAAATGTTGGTAGACTGAAAATGCATGTAGCCTACTGAACCTCACGCCTTACCTTCCAGTATCATAGAGTGGCTTCCTGGTGTGATCATGTGACTTCCTGCATGCTGAGGCCCATTGCCCAGTACCATAAGAGATGGTCACATGACTGTCACCAACCTCAGAAGAGGTTAAGATTTAAAGTGCTTTCCACTGAATGTTTATTTTGTACCATCATTCCTTGAAAACAATTTTTGTGAGACAGGATTTCTCACCGAGGCTGCCGTCAAACTGGAACGACCCCTTTGCCTTAGCCTTCTCGGCACTAGGAAAGTTGTAAGCTGAGCCATTGTAAGTACTGCTTGCTTCCATTCCTAACTTCCCAGCCAGAGCTTTCTAACAAAGTAATTGGTTTAGAATTTTAAAGCCTTAATTGAAGAAAAATGAACATTTGGATTATGAGGTGATATGCGCACACTTAAAAATATGTACAACACACCATAGAAACAGAATTCAGTGTAATAAACATATAAACATTTCCTCCTGTAGAAATGAGAAGTGATACCTGGAGAACATGTCTTCCTGAAGAGCCCCCTTTAGTTGTCCTTTAAATGTGCTCAGGCCACTTTAAAAATGTGGCAGCATTTTTATGCCTAAGACTAAAATGATATAGTCTGACTTGGGTGTATTCATTTAATACATCTGGCTTTCATTTTGCTTTCTCTCTCTCTCTCTCTCTCTCTCTCTCTCTCTTTTCAGTGTATGGCATATGTACAGTTCTTGTGTGTGTGTGTGTGTGTGTGTGTGTGTGAAAGAAGAGAGAGAGAGAGAGAGAGAGAGAGAGAGAGAGAGAGAGAGAGAGAGAGAGAGGAGAGACATTTACATGGATGTGCATGTGGAGCCCAAAGCTGAAACTGAGTGCCTCCCTCTTCACACTTTGCTTGTTGAGGAAGGTCTCTCGCTAAGCAGAGTTACTCCTTTGGTCTAGTTAGAGCTCCCACCATGACTGCTTGGCTTTGAAATGGATGCTGGGGATCTGAACTCTAGTCTTCATACTTACCCAGCGACCGCCTTGTATCCTGAGCCATCTCCCTGTTCTGCTTGCTTCCTCTGTTTCCCTGTCTCCCTCTCTTCCTCCCGCCTTTCCCTGCGTCTCCCACTTCTTTCTCCACCTCTTCTCCCCTCTCTGCTCTCACTCTCCTTCCTCATCTCCACTCATCCTGCTTACTGCAATCTAAAAAATCACTTCCAGCACACATATCCAACACATTCTTTCTCTTGTGTGTGCCTGTTCACGTGTGTGCTGACTGGTGCGCGTGCACGTGTGTGCACGTGTGTGTACATGAGCATGGCAGCCAGAGGGACAAGGTGTGGTGGTGGTCATCAGCTCCCAGCTGCCTTTTTCTTTGAAGTGGGGCCTCTCATTGGCTTCACCAGGCAGGCTAGGCTGCTGTCCAAACCCCAGGGACCTGCCTGTCACCACCTCCCCAGTGCTGGCATTGCAAGTGTGCACCACCACACCCGGCTTCTTACCTGAGGTTCTTGTGTTGGCGAGGTGAGCACTTTGCTGAGTCATCTCCTCTGGCTCTCTCCGTCACTTCCAAGTGTGCATTTTCTCTATCATGTCTTCCTTTTGAATGTGTTTAGAAAGGGCTGGCTCCCTTGTGACTGTGGGTTGTGCAAACGAGCCGTACTTGTCAATCCTCCCGTTAGTCTGCTTTGTCTAGGTGAGTTCCTGCAGTTCACTGATTCAAGTCGAAACAGTGCTCAGCCACTCACAACACAAACATCCCTTTGAAGATGGAAATTGCTTCAGGAGATACATTGTCTGGCTCAATTATTTAAAAGGGTAAAGTTATGATATTTTATAAAATACTTAAAAAATAATTGTAAAACGAATTACCATAACTGGCAGATATAAGAATTTTGACTTTAAAAACATCTATATAGTATGAGTTGAAAAACTCCATTTTGCTTGTAATCAAATGTTTCTTTAATAATCCAGGGAAGGTATCGGTTTAAGGTGGACAGCAAGCAACCTGTTCTGGGGTCTTAGACTTAGATGCTGTGTCTAGGGTTGCTGTGAGGAAGGACCACACAAAACGGGGCTTTGAAGATCTGGAAACTGCCTCGGTTCTGGAGTTCAAAATGATGGTGTGCGTTGGCCACCCTCTCTGTACAGTCTGCAGGGGAATCCTTCCTCACCTCCCTTCCCCTTTGCTTCTGGTGGCTGGTTAGCCATGTTTGAGATTCTCGGACCTGGGGCCCCATAGCTCCAAACATAGAGTTCTTCCTGCCCCATCTTCTATCTTCTTGTGACTGCCTCATAAGGACATCAGCCATATTGGACAGGAAAACTTTCTCTTCCACTATGGCCTCATCCTAACTCATTATATAACAACAACTAAGAACCCATCCTGAGGTTGCAAGGATTATGACTTCAGTGTTTTTTTTTTTTTTTTCAGGGAACACATTTATCCCAAAACAGGTAGCATGGGTTGAATTTTCATTTTCTCTACCATGTAGCAACATGACCTTTAGGAAATGACTTAACCTCACTGGAGGCTCAGCTGTAATATGTAGATAATTATGATTTCTGTCTCATGGCACTGTGAAAATTAAACAGGACACTGCTTAGCAGAACACCTAGGACATAGGCAGTGCATATATACATTAGCTGTTGTTTAGTGATGTTCTGGTTGTTATTTTTATTCCTGCTATACTTGTTGCAGGAACCTAAGCTTAGCGTTTGGCTCATTACAATTGCTCAGTAAGTTTCTGATTTCAATTACTGGGGGCCCCTGTACTGTGTGGGGTGGGTACTGACAGTTCTCTAGAGAGTTGGGATGCAGTTACTCTATTTTACTAAGGGGTAAACAGCTGAATAGTAAGGAATAGTTAATGTATCAAACCTTTAGTAACGTGTTAGTAACCTCAGTAAAAACCCATTGGTTGGCTAGGTTGGACTTTGGTGCAATCCTTACTTCAGCCTGCAGGCTGCCTTTCCAGAGTGAGATGTGTGTGTGTTACACCTCCCCAGGGAAGTCTCTCATCCTATAGTGGTGTTGTGGGGCATAGCTAAGAGACTGAATTAAAGTTTGGAGAGACTGATTTCTTTCTGAGTTATTACAAAAATATTTTTAAAACCTTATTTGGTTTTCATGTAAAAGATACAAAACAAGGGCATTTGAATATTCTGTGATCATAGCGTGCCATTCTTCAGAGTATAAATGATGGAAACAGAGGGGACTGAAATCTGCTTCTGTGGTCACAAGGAAGTTCAAGGGAAGTAAGTACTCCAAACAGTTCTTCACACTGAAAGGGAACACCAGAAAGGATTTGGACACATTCTCTAGGTGAAGTGTGTGGGTTTTGACAGATGTGCTCACGGGAGGCCCGTCCTGCCTGGAAGAGTAACTGAGCACTGCCTCTGTTCTGTGGATCATAGGAACTCCTCTGAAGTGCAGCTTCCATTGTTCCTGTATACAAAAGAACATTACGATTGGCTCCTGGACCTGTACTTCTTCACAGGCAGCTCAGTGAATTGTTCATTTTATAGGGAATCTCCCATCCAGTTCCAAAGGGGAGTTGGCCAAGAAGCCTATTTGTCAATTCAGAAGTGGCTGCCAAACCTTCAACAGACATCTGAGTGAAGAGGATGCCTGGGGTTCAGAATGCCTGGGGTGATGGCAGACACCCCCTTTTGTTGTCAAAATCAGCCACATGGAGATTCCTGCTCTCTGGCCCTTGGGAAGTAACATAGTCCATTACCGTCTGTTCTCTATAACTTCCATCCCATTTGTGGAAACAATAAGAAATCACTGCACACCACTGATGTGGTTTTCTGTTCTGTGCCCAGCTGTCCAGCATTCCCCATTTTAAATTATTTTTCCTTCTTCTTAAATGTTCTTGGTGGTTTTATTCTTGATGACATGCATGTACCTGGTCTCTGAAAGTCTTAGAGCCCTAAAGATAGAAGACAACCTTGAAATAATTTTAACACTGAGGGGAGTTTATCAGCTCCTAAGGTAGTCCACGGACATGACTGGTGGTGCTGGGTAGCTAACCCTGGGAATGACTGCAGCTGTGGAAGTGATCATTCTAAAGATTCTCCACATTCATTCTTTTTTTTCCCCTAGCATAATGTTTTGCCTCTTAAACTGTGTTTTCCGACAGCAAGGGACCCTTTTCATAGGATGATTTGGTTTAAAGTCTCACAGCCCAACCAGAATATAAGAGTTCCCTTCTCTTAGCACAGATTTGATCAAGTTCTTCCACAGGATTTAGTTAGCTCAGCACAATGGACCATTTACATTTTAGCAACTGGCTGAGGTGATTCATAGTGAGGTAGTTGCTAATACATACCCAATGGAGGATTGCTGAGAGGAACGGAGCTCTTTTAGGAGTAAGTGCTATGTGGGATGCTAAAATCAAGAATTCCTAATGTGGTCATAGTTTTCATCAACTTGATTTAAAAAAACCCAAAAAACAAAAAAACAAAAACCTGCCCCAGGAAGCAGGAATCTCATTCAAAGATTTACCTCCTTTAAATTGGCCTGTGGATGTATTTGTAAGGCTTGTTCATGATTTCTGATTGATGTGGGAGGGTTGAGCCACCTCTAGATGATACCATCCCTGAGAAGGTGGGCCTGGGCTGTATAGAAAATGTAGCTGAGCAAGCCATAGAGAAGCGAGCCAGTAAGCAGCATCCCTTCATGATCTCTGCTTCAGTTCCACCCTTAGGCTCCTTCTTGAGTTCCTGCCCTGACTTCCCTCAATGATGGATTGTGACCTGAAGGTATAATAAGCCCAATAAGACCTTTTCATACACTTGTGTCTACTGGTTTTTACTTTAAGATGAATTTTCCTCTCTGCCCTGCAGACTCCTGGTGTCTGGTCGTTTGATAAACCTGCTGTTTGTGCCCTAGGTTTCATGAAGTGGGAGACCTGTCACAACAGCGTCCCAGCGTATGCATGTTGCCCATCCATGACAGCTGTTCTTGGATGTTCTGTATCTCTCTCTGGTGATGATCTACTTGACCACATTATTGTCGGTCTCTGTGGGAGGGCCCACTGAGACGTAATTCCCGGAGCTCGCATTCTGCAGTGATGCCAGTTTGTCCCTTTTAGCAGAATGCTGTATGTAGTATACGACTTTCCCTCTTGTTGGGTTTCTTCCTTGCTACGTTGCCCATTTTCCTACACTCAGTAAACAGTCTTAACTCCAGCAGTTTCGTTATGGATGATTGATATATCACAGAGAAGGTCTCTGCAGGAGTTTGGTTTTCTGTCCTGGTCCTCGGCCCACCCAGTGACTGCTGGAATCAGGAGTGGAGAGAGAAGAGTTGGCTGTGGAGGGAGAAGGCCTCTGTTCTCACACTCCCTGAAAGCCTTGCATTAAACACATCCGGAGATGCTCAGCAATCTCTTCCCCACCTAGTGTCCCTAGCCTCTCCAAGCCATCTGGATCAGCTTCATGAGTAAAAACATAGGCACTATTTCAAATAGTGTAAACAGAAGCGGTACAGACTCTGTCTTGGTTTTGATGCACTCAAGAGCAGACCCGGAAACAAAGTCCTGCGTGAGGGTTAGTGACCCCAGGAAGCATGATGAAGTGTGGAGAAGCCAGCTAGGGAAGGGTGTTTATGGTACAGGACACTGCTCAGGGCAGCAGGGGTGCCACCCTTCTGTGGACCCTGTGGAGGATGACACAGGTAATTCCTCATGTTTGAAGCTGGAGCCTAAAGACTTACGCTCCGCACTTTCTCCCCGCTTGTTCCTGTGACCCAGGAGTCTCTCAGAGGCTCACTTTTCCTTTTAATCTTTTTACATTTAATTTGATTTTATGAATAGTACATCACTTATTTTGTTAAAAGTATTTTGTTAAAAGCCATGTAAATAGGTGCACTGAGAAAAATCCTTTCTCTGTCATCCCTCAGACACCAGGACAGCCCCTCTTTTAATTTATACAGGCAAATTTTCTTCTTTAATTTTTTTTTTAATCCTTCTCACATGTATTACATCCTGACTGCAGATTCTCCTCAGATCTACCCCTACTCTGTCTCCTCTCAGAAAACAGCAGGCCTCCCAGGAACATCAACCAAACGTGGCACAATATGCTCCAATAGTACCAGGCACGTACCATCATATCAGGGCTGGACGAGGCGACGCAGTAGGAGGAAAAGGGTCCTGCAAACAGGCAAAAGAGTCAGAGACAGCCCCTGCTCACACTGTTAGGAGTCCCACAAGAACACTAAGATACTCAGTCATAAAGTATATGTAGAGGACCTAGGTCAGAACCCTACAGGCTCCCTGATCTCTGTGAGCTCCCATGAGTCACAGTCAGTTGATTCTGTGGGCCAGGTATCATGGTGTCCCTGTCCCCTCTGCTTCCTCTAATACTTCCTCCCCCTCCTCGGCAGGACTCCTAGAGCTCCACCTAATGTTTGGCTGTGCGACTAGAGGGCATCTTCTATCAGTTGCTGGATGAAGTCTCTTTGGTGTCTTTGGTGACAATTATGCTAGGCTCTGGTCCCAGAACACTCTGCAGGCAGGACAAACTGTAGGTCAAAAGTTTCGTAGCTGGGTTGGTGTCTAATCCCTCTACTTGAGGCCCTGCCTGGTTACAGAGGATGGCTGGTTCAGACTCTGTGTCCCCCATTACTAGGAGTCTTTGCTAGGGTCATTCTCATATATTCCATTACACTAGGTTTCTACCTCACCCCTCAAAGGTCCCCCAATTCCAGACATTTCTCCCAGTATTTTCGAGCCCCCCACTTGATTCCTTCTGTTCCCAACCACACACATCCCCAGTGCACCCTCAAAATCTATTCTATTACCCCTTTCTTTTGGATTTTGTAAAACAAACCGAGCTATATCTATGCATGCATGTACACACACACACACACACACACACACACACACACACACACACACGCACACGCACATGCACACACACACGCACGCACTCACACACACACACACACACACACACACACACACACACACACATACACTTTTTTTGTGACAGAGCTACAAAGGGTGAGATGGCAGACACAGACCTCTCTGTGTCTCTTTTTTCTGTTCAACAGTGTTTCCTGAAATCATCCCACCTGATGATCTCAAAACGCTTTCTTGTTCTTCGGTAGCATCAAATGTTTTTGTGTGAGGCGTAGCATAGTTTGCCATTCTCCAGTGGATGAACATTTAGCTTGTGTCTGTATTTTGCTATTACAAACTAAAATTCAAGGAAGAACACTGAATATATGTTGTTGCATAGCCTTAGAGACAATCTTCAAGGAAAAATCCAAAAGCTGCTATTGCTTAGTCAAAGATGGCCACATTGTTTCTCAATGAAGACAGACTCACACACACACAGGGCTCTAAAATACTGCATGCCACAGTCACACATGAAGATGTTTTTTCTTTTTTCCAACCCTGCCAACAGAATGCTGTGAAACATGAACATTTTCCCCTGGCTAATCTGTATTCTTAAAATTTTGATTTCTCTTATTTTTAAGAATTCCAGTTTTTACTTATATTTAAGGGCTAGGAATTTGAACATCTTCCATAAACCCCATGTTTTGTCAATTATTTCTCTTGGGACTTTGATTCTTTTTTTTTTTTTTTTTTTTTTTTTTTTTTTTTTTTTTTTTTTGGTTTTTCGAGACAGGGTTTCTCTGTGTAGCTTTGCGCCTTTCCTGGGACTCACTTGGTAGCCCAGGCTGGCCTCGAACTCACAGAGATCCGCCTGGCTCTGCCTCCCGAGTGCTGGGATTAAAGGCGTGCGCCACCACCGCCCGGCTGGGACTTTGATTCTTGAATGGATAAGACACTTATCACAAGTAAACATTGAGTCTCATGTTTTCAGTAGGTATTGAAAAGGTTTTCTCTCTCATTAGGTTATTACTTTGTTTTTACTTAAGCATGCAGAAGTCTCTCCCCACTCCTTACATCTATGGTATTGAATTTATCACCCTTATATTAGATCTGGACTGTAAACCATGATTGGAAAGGGTCTCGGTGTCTGTGTTTGTCTTTGAGATTTTGATTTCATTAAAAATATTGACTATCCTGCTCTATTGGAACTTATTCTGGTGTATAGCATAAAGTAAGGATCCACACTGCAGTTTCCCAAATGGTTCTGCTTCTTCAGCCTCAGTTTTTAAAACTTACATTTCCCTCAAGTGATTTGTTACAGCATTTTTATTGTGTAACAGGTTTCCACAGCTTTGAGCCTTTGTGAATTTTCCTTTCTGGTTAGGCATTAGTCTGTCTGCCTACTCCTGTGTTCCCAGATCACTCTTTTAAGCACATCAGTTTGGTATTGAGGCAGAGCTCACAGGGTTTAGGTCATTCACCACCCCGGAACTGCATCTGACCCCAGGAAGCGTTTTCTTCATCTGCCCCGTGTTTGTAGGCAACTGGGTTTTCTTCCCCAATCTTCACAACAAATACTTTATCCACTCTGCCCAGGCAGATATTTGCAGATTTGCTAATTAGTGTATGATTTGGGGGCATTTTCATACCGACCAACCAATTTACTTATTTATTTTTAACAAAATAAAACAACAGATTTAATTGTTTAACATGCCTAAACCTGTTTTTGTCTTCTCATTCACTGGTAATTTCTGTGTCCATGACTTTCTTTCCATGTTAGTTTTATTTTAGTATTTTTAGTAATTTACAAGAACTTGAACACAAATCCCTTATCAATCACATTTATTGTCATGCTCACTCAGTTTACCAAATTGTGCTTGGTTTGTGTGTGTGTGTGTGTGTGTGTGTGTGTGTGTGTGTGTGTGTGTGTGTGTGTGTGTGTTTCTATTTATTTATTTAGTATTTTATTTATTTATTTATTTTTAGTTTTTCAATCCAGGCTTTCTCTGTGTAGCCTTGACCATCCTGGAACTCACTCTGAAGACCAGGCTGGCCTTGAACTCACAGAGATCCTTTTGCCTTTTTCTTCCCAAATGCTGGGATTAAAGGCATGCACTATCATCACCAGGATGCACCACCACTGCCTGGCTGCAGCTTTCAGATTCAAAAACTATGGCTATCTATTTTTATTAACTTTTTAGTTATTTGTAAAATAATTTAATATTTACAGACTTTTTTATGTGTTCATGAATGAAGAGTACTCTTTGTTCAAAACACAAGGGCAATTCTCATTTGCCTGGTGAGTTTCTTCCCTAACATACCATAGTTTTGAAGTGGTCACTCAGAAGGCAGAGGGTGGCACACACAGGCTCACTGACAGCTTGAAGAAGTGTAAGTTCATCAGGGACAATCCTTTTCAAAAACATCCCTTGGAAGTCCTTGCCTTGTCAGAGAAGGGAATGGGGGGTGACTGGGGGGGAAGGTTTGGGGGCAGGAGGAGGGAAGAGAGGGGGATCTGTGGTTGGTATGTAAAATGAATAAAAAATGTCTTAATATAGAAAAAAAGCACTTCAGAAACAGCAAAAAAGAAAGTTGTAAACCTCAAAAAAAATCACACAGAAATTCTCAAAAGTATGGTAATCTAAGGCTGTAGAATGTAAAACCAGCACCCCCTGCCAAAAAATCCCCAATGTCCCTAAGCAATGACTGCAGAGTTATCATGGAAACATTAAATGATATTCAAAATATGAGGAGGAAAAAGCAAATAAGAACATATTTTAGAGGTGTTTCTAACTCAGATAATTAAATATAAAAAAGAATAATTGGAGCTCAGAGGTATAAAATCCTTCACTAACAAGGAAAATTGACTGTGAAGAGTGGCTTGTTCCCTGGGGTTTTCCAGGAGCATGACACTTTATGAAAATTATTTGTTACCTGTATTATATGGCTTTCCGGATGATAAAGTCTTTGGGAACAGTACCCATGATTTATTTCCCAACCTCCTTCATTGCCGTGTATTAAAAGCACTGAATGCTCACTGGGCGCCATTACTCTCTATATTTACTTTTAACTCATGTTCTCATCTTCCAAGGGAGGAAACAAAGGCCCAGAGGAAAAGAAGGCTGTTCCTGAGGCTGGTTTCCAACCTGGGGTAGTCTGGCTGCTCTATATAGCTAATTGCCTTGTCATGGTAACTGCCATAGTGTCATACCGTGACAGAGTTCCCTGCCAGGTAAATGGGCAAACAAATGACCCCATATTTCTTCTTATGAATGAGAGCCTGGGGAGCAGGCAATATGGTTTATAATTTTGTGGGAGAGATGGGTTTTATTGCACATAAAATGAGATTTCAGTGAAATTCATTGCCTTAGCAGTTTGCTTAGATCAACTCTGTTCAGTAGCTCTTACAAAGAAGCAGCTTGCTTCTTCCAGGAATATAATGTATTTGTTTCTGGAGGAAATACAGTCTGTATAGAGGACTGAGGTGGACTGATTCTCTCATCAGTATTAGATGGTCCTTCCCTCCTCCCTCCACTGGATTGTTACTGGAACTGTGTATCTCTTGGTGTTGTCCATTTTGAAAGGGACGTGAAAGGGAAAACACTTTATCTGTCTTCCAAATGTCCCTGGCGAAGGCTCGGTTGTCCTTTTCTACCACATAAGTTAGCACATTCCATCTTACAAGAATATTTGTGTAGGAGGAATAGTTTTTGCAAGTCACTTTTGTACTCATTTTTAACTATGGCATTATTGCTTTTCTCCCAGCTTTTTCAATTGTTCTGGTGAGCATTCAAAAACAAACCTACCTAATGAAGCAAAGCAGTTTACTTCTTTTTCGTTTCTACTTGATAAACGGTTGCTTTGAAAACATCTTTGGCCCCCTTTCTCACCATCAACCAGCTACAGAAAACAAAAAGTGTGTGTAAAAAAGGTTTTGTTTCCCATATTTGTTATAAGAAAATACATAAGGAGTTATGCAATTTTGTTGTGCAAAAAGTTCTACAGATCAAGAAGACATCTCTAATGAACCGTGATTGAGTACTCAAATGGTAAAGGAGAAACTAAGTCACTAGAATCACTGATGGCCTTCTTCCTGGGTTACAATACCATTCTCTCAGAGAATATTGCAAGTGTCAAAATCAAACTCTCTTTTGACTTCATTTCATCCTATTGCAAACTTTGGTTCTGTGGCATAGCCTCATGAATCCCTCAGTGAGTACATATATCTATAATGAAATTTCACAAATATGGCAGAAATGGGGGTGAGGAAATGGCCCAGCTTTCTCTCCACAGTTGACATTCTAATGTATACTACATTAAAGCCTTGTCTTTTCTTTTACCCATGATGCTCTGAACCTTCATTCAGCTGCCAGTTCAAAGGGTATTTAGCTGAACATGTACAATGCTTGGTGAAGGGAATTTTAAGTTGAGAACTAGAATCCAATGGGCTTTGATAGGCAAATTTTCATGAAAAGTAAATGACCTGAGAGATAAACTTAGAAAGAATGTGCAGGGTACTTTGGATAAACAGGAGTGACTCTAACAGAGAATATATTAGAAAAGCAGGGGAGAGATTGGAGAGGGATAGGTAGGGCCATGCCAACTAAGAACAGCCATCAAATCTACAGTTTACACACCCCTAGGGAAGCAGCTAAACTTTTGGGACAAACAGGATCAGAATTTCATGTTAAGAAGGGAACTCAGTGTAATTTTCAGAATGGGTTGGAAGAGTGAGCCTCATTAGACAGTCCATTTGTGATGTACTCACTTCCATGGTCATTCTCCCAGGGACTCACCGGTAGCCCCGGAATACTGACTCTCTGGGTGGCTTGCCGCTACACATGTAAGCAACAGTAGCATTTCATCTCGTGTGCTGATGCTCGGATCAGCAAGCTCACTCCAGCACTCACGATTCAAGGTCCTGCAAATTACTGAGTGACCTGAGAGAGGCATAAAGTAAGGGGAGGTGGCCAGCCCTGCCAAATGGTCCTAGGAAGAACTTGAAATGGCAACACATACATGTGTATACACACTTACTATATATACATTATATTCTATATATTATGCAGTTCTTCCCTGTGTTTCTTTACTTCCATCCAGGTATCTGTGCATTCATTTACCACCACCCTTTCATTATATTCCCCTTTGTTTCCAGTACATCATGGTCTGTCACCCGCCTGGAAAGCCCGCAGCCACCCCTTGTCACTGTCATCGTATGTAATCCCCAGACCAGGTGCTCTTCTTTGTGACAGTTTCAACTGTCAAGTCGCAACCTTTCTGCTTTGGCTCAGTGCCTACTGCTGGCCTAACGTAGCTATTCCACTAGTAACTGCTACCCTCAGTGGTCCTTTTAAGCAGTCCCCACCTGCTTACAATTCTACTAGTGCACAAACATCACTCCAGAGTCTCACAGGAAACTGCTTTGCTAGATAGAATTCTACCCATTTAGGAGGCCAATATATTTATCAATTACTGTTGACAAGAGCACTAAGCCAAATTAATGACAAGCTGTTGTTTTAGCAAGAAATGACTTTTATTGGAATGTCGGTGGCAAAGCTAAATCTTCTAAATTGTTAAAATCATGTCCTTTACACCATTGAAGTGTTTGAGACCCGTCTTGTAGAAAGTTTGAGAAGTTTAAAGAAAACAGGAAACAATGCATGCCTACATGCATAGCAGTATCAGTTTCCAAGGAGGCTTCTGTTTCATTTTAGATGAGTGTGGTGGTTTGAATGAGAATGGGCCTCATAGGCTCATATGTTTGATTGCTTGGTCCCCAGTTGGTGGAACTGTTTAGGAAGAATTAGGAGGTGTGTAGTCTTCTTGGAGTGAGTGTGGCCTTGTTGGAGGAGATATGTCACTGTGGGCAGGGAGGAGGAGCTTTGAGGTTTCAAAAGCCTATACCAGACCCAGTCTCTCTCTCTCTCTCTCTCTCTCTCTCTCTCTCTCTCTCTCTCTCTCTCTCTCTCTCTCTCTCTCTCCTTGCTGATGCCTGATGGAAGAGATATAAATCTCTCTGCTACTGCTCAGCACCATTCTGTCTGCTTCCTCTATGATGATCATGGACTAACCCTCTGAAACTGTAAGCAAGCACTCAATAAAATACTGTATTTTATAAGGGCTGCCTTAGTCATGATGTATCTTTACAACAAAAGAACAGTAGCTAAGACTACAGGTAAGCTTTATATGAGGCCTCTTGCAAATATTCATTTACTACATCATAATATCAGTTAAAAAACACCAGAGCTTAGAGCTTTTGTTTTTACCACCACTGAAGAACAGCTTAAACCTGGGGAAGACAATGAAAGAGCTTAGTTTAAGTTTGACTCATATAAGAACTTTGTGCAGATACATTACACTTTAGATATGCACCTTTAAAGGACACAAAACCCCAAACTTAGCACAACAGAACTATACCTGTCAGAGTTTTTTGCTCTATTTTGTTTGTGGTTTTTAACTGCAGCAACAATCTCAGCTGATTAAGCATCACAATAGCAAATATCTGCCTTCTTGCAGATGGTTTTCATGATGCATCGTCCTTATATTGTTCAGCTAGGAGCAGTGGTATTGGTAGCAGTTTGGCTTGTATAATAGACACAATCATGCACTGGCGACAGGCACAGGAAACATGTCTTCATTTCTCACGCTCTATCCACTGCCACCTTCATTAGCATCTTATTTGGTCAAATACTGTTCTGGTAACAGGATCACATTCATTTGAAATCTCACAGCAGTTTGACTAGGCTGATGGTGCTGTGCAGTTTTCCCAAAGTGGAGGCATATTTCAAAGACCTCAAGTAATACACCTGATAGTTGTTGACAAGTCAAAGGCAGTAGAGCCAGGATCTGAATCCCTGATGCCAAAACTCCTGCTAATGTCCTGCCATGTTATCTCAGTTTATTCTCATGATACTTACCAGCTGAATTATATAATGACATGATCCTTCCCACTTTGGATGTGATGAGAGGTTGTATAGTAGATCCCCAGATGTTCTCTGTGTCATTTCTTGGTTCTCCCCATTTATTCAAACAACTGGCTGCTTTAGTATCATTTCTGACTCATATGGGTATGTAAATAGCCTGCTAGTCCCATGACCCCATGCCTGATGGCGACTGATAAACTTCCAGGCGGCTCTACCAGTCTTTGACATGGTAGGATGGCATCTAACCCATTCAGATTATGTCAGCTATTTACTACTGGGGACAAAGTCCAGGCAGAGACGGCAACCATATTCTTTTCATAGATAGCAAAGAAAGCTTCTTCTACAGCGCTTTCCCCTGGTCATCAACTGTCACCAGAACACCAAAAGGAAACTAACACATTAACTGACTTGAATGTCTTCTGAGGATTGAAGCTTACACCTGAGAGAGGACTCTGTGTGACTGAGATTTCCCACTAGAAAAAGGAGCTTGCTATTATAGGTTATCCATAGACATGCCTTGATCACCCGCTGTGTGCATCCATTCCTAAATCTGAGTGTGGTCTGTCTTAGCTAGGACGTGCCCAAAGGACAGCAGTCTTGCAAGAAGGAAACACATGTGCTTCTTAAGCATACAATTCCTTGTCATTTACAGCCTGAAAAGCTCATTACCGTAAGCTAGACTTCTATTAATAATGCTAAGATTTATATGTTCTTTCCCAGTGTGAGTATGGCTAGGTTACCTAGCTGAGGTACTCATTGCCCTGTAGCTGTCCCATGAGGACATTGATGGGTGTCTCTACTAGAAGCCGGAAATCTGCTCCTCACACTGACTGTGTAGCATGCTGGGCACTGGGGTTTCAGAACGCAGCAGGACTCACTAAGCTCAGATCCAATATGTGCTGTTTCTTTCTTGGGGTTCAGTGTAGTGCTAAAGTGGGGACTAAAAATAAAATCTTGTTCCCAAAGCTCCCTTAATTTGAACACTACTCCACAAGAGTTTTCACATCTGGAACTCATGCAAAGAGGACTGTGGGTAAATGCCATTGGCACAATTAACCTTCCAAGTAGGACAATTTCATACCAAGCTGAAAGTGCCATTTTCTATCCATGTCATCTCAAGAGACTCCCTTCTCTTTACCTTTCAGGATTCCTAAGTGGCTTTAAAAACCAAAGTGCGAAACACCTTAGCGATACAGTTTTCCTCTGAGGTTAAATGGTGAAAAGAAAAATTTTAATAAACAAAATTTTACACTTAGTCAGAGATAATTGCCAACTTGAAGGCATAAAGTTGAAAATCTTATCTGGGGATTGTTACTATGTTTAAAGGAGCGCATTAAAGTCCTGAGTGTAATTCTCAACTTTATGTAGAAACACTCAGCAGCAGACACTTGGCTCAAAAATAAATAAATGCCTTATAGGTGAATTGGACAGAACCAAAGGTTACTTTCTGTCCTGTGGAGAAAAGTTACTTGGTAAGAAACTGAAGAGAAAATAGGTGAATAATTGAGCCTATTGACTTTATTACAACAGTTAAAATTTTATAAGAAAAGGGTGTTGACTCCCAGACTGCCACTGTTGACATCATGAAACAGCGGTTGACCATGCCATGGGTTGGTCGGTCCTATAGAGGTGGTGCTGGCCATCTCGGTTCTGTGCTTGTGTTTTACATTTGTATCTGTAGCCAGCTGCTTGAAGCTGAGCTCATCAGTGTCCAGAGGCTTGTGTGGAGATGACCTAATTCTCTAGTGTAGTACTTTGTCAGCTACCTGGGCACTCTGCTCCTGAACTTGGGCACACCCTGCCAAACTGGACAGCTAATTCAGAATTGTAGGATGAGGGTACATATTTATTCAGTTCCTTGGGTGCTCTTAAGTACTCGATAATTGATGACCGTGTTCTTGGCTTAGCAGTCTTTCTTTCTGTATGTGTGTGGATGCTACCGGGGACTTGAGTTACAGCTCGACATGTGCTAAGCAAGTGCTCTGTCAGAGAGTGGTAGCCCCACTCTTCTATACCCCAGACAGGTCTTCAACTTGGGATCCTCCTTCAGTGTCTCAAGTAGCTGGGATTGTATGCGTGCACTACCAGGCCTGGCTACCAATATTGTTTAGACTACTTCATTGGTGTACAGCCAGTAAGCATTGAGTACATTCTGTCTAAGGTTTTGTTACAGAGCAGTGAGATTGGTAGTAGTAATATCACCTACTAAGTATATAAATGTGGAACAATTATCTATGGCCATGTACTTCCCACAGCAGCTCTGCTGAGTAGGTGATGTTCCTATGTTATTTTGGGGGAGACAAGTCAGAGGGGATAAACAACCTGGGGGAGGGCACCTGTACAGAGAGGATAGAGTTGGGTTTTGAATCCAAAAGATGTTAGGTGGCGGACTAAAATCCAGTAAACATAGCAGTGAAGGCAACACACACGTTAGAGGAGAACTTATTGATTACCTAACCCTATTGATTCATTGGAATGTCGTGAGAGTCTAGTGACATGGAGAAGACGACGCTCCAGTTCTGTGATGGAGAGTTGAGAGTGATGGAGGACACTCTCATATTCTAGCTAGAAAGCAGCAGAGTTTGACTTGCTTTCATCTACATCTACATTCTATTTGCTAGTGTATTAATATACACGTTACATCTTTGACACAAACTGTAGTGATGTTTAAAAGTGTTCAAAACTCAATTGTACTTTCCCTATATCTACACTTTCTAAAAGCTTTTAAAAATTACATTTAGTTATTTGTTCATGTGTGTGTGTGTGTGTGTGTGTGTGTGTGTGTGTGTGTGTGTGTTGCACATGTGCACACGCATGCCATGGTTCATATGTGGGGGTCAAAGGACAAGTTGTAGGACCCAGTTCTCTCCTTCTACCATGTGGGATCGAAGGGTTGAACTCAAGTCATCAGGGCTGGTAGTTAGCACTTTAACACACTGGGCCATCTCACTGGCCCTCCAGAACCATTTTTACCAGTAGTCTCATATATCCATGTATTTCAAATGCAGCATTTTTGTTTTTTCTGTGTCCATGTTTGTGGCCCTGGCTACACAGGAATGTCCTTTCCACACCTTGTGCAGCTCACCTACATGGATCTTACTTTATTTGAATCAAACTTTTTAATTTTATCTGCAAGGACTCCTATCAAAGAGCCAAGAGTTCTAACCATCCCACATAAGGAAAGATAAGCTCACAGCATTCTTACAATTTTAAAATATGTCAGGACAAAAGCTATCACTTTCTATATGTAAGCCGTAGTTGAGTTCAGAATGTTTTGCCATATGTAGTGACAAATATAAGTCAACGGTACCAATTATTTCATATTTATTGTGTCATCTACTATCCTAGGATTTTTTCATGTTTTTAGCTTAATGAATTATATCACCACGGGCAGTCTTTGGAGATAGGTTTCTAGGGAAATACAGGGTTAATAGGTCTGCCTCAGAGCAGACCTGTTGTCATTTCGAGAACTGAAGCATCCCAGTACATATTGTGGGTACAGCAGGCACAGGATGATCTGCAGTATGGGCCACACCCCAAGTTCCGGAGGGCTGCAGTGGATGTTTCCTGGGATTCAACGTTCTTAGAAGGTCACCCTTGAATTTCTCTTGTCTATTGTGTTAGGCAGACTCGGGGTTTCCAAGAGCTTTGTGCACTCCAGGCCTGTTCTCAGAGGCGTGTACTTTGAATCCTTTTGTTAGATTTGCTCCTTGGACATAGAGATTATGGACTTAATGAATTCTGCTCGTTCACACACCTGTGTTGATGAACACTAACTTCACTGGACAGAGCATGAAATATGTTTTGAAGATCTTTCCTCGCACCTCAACAGAGCTTTCTTTCAGTCAGATTGTGAAGTAAAAAGTAGGCCCAGGGAAACTATAGCAATTTTAAACATTACACTACTAACAGCATGGAGCCTGTCTTGAGGATTGGATGGCTTCTGAGAACATCGAGGAGAAGGGCCATTTGTGGGCTCATTTCTCCTATCTACATGATAGCCATGGATGCTACTAATTGTTGAGTTCACTTCTACATCTTTCTTGGTATCAGAGTCTGCTAGAGTTAGCTTTGGCTATTCACTGAAATCCTGAAAGCAAATTACACTTCATCATTGAATGCTTTGGTTCCAGAATTAACTTATGGGAATTCTGTATATAAGAAAAATTTTTTTCATTTTGTTTCTTATATCTCCTCTATAAAGACAAATATATTCAACTTTTTTTCTGCTTGATACATACTTGCAAAGCAGTTCTATTATGGTATTAACATTGCCATTTCAGAAGATTGCTAGTGGTCTGTGCAGTCTTTAATGTGGTTTACTTTTTAGGAGGTTAGTTTTTTGTTTCGTTTTTTTGGTCATGGATTTTGATTAAAGTTTAACAAGTGCCATTGAGTCATAAACGTCTTACACACATTTCTTTCTGGGATGTGAGAAGGAGTCAGGAGTGTCCACAAAGATCACGAGGCCAAAGAAAAGTGTGGTAAGTATCAAGGGGCAATAAGAAAGCAAAGGCCTCTTTCTAGTTCATTGTCAGTTAGGCTAAAAGTAAGTTTGGATTTCTTGCATTCAGGGTAACTCTAGTGTGTTTTCTTCACTCTCTTTACAACTAAATTTATAATTTCTGTTTGGACATCAGTTTCTTGTCAAACATAGGTGAAGAGCACCATGATATGATGATTGTGACTGCCTATATGGCATATGTGCTAATAAAAGGGCAAATCAAGTTTTATACCATCTATTCCTATAAAAGAGAAATAGAAATCTAGGTACCGAAGGTCTCTTATGATGTAGGGAGCCTTTTCCCCGATTTCTTCCCATCGTTAGTCCTATTCTTCCAGAGGCATTTATTTTATACTGGATTTTTCTTTTTATCTGCACATGGAGCTGTTTCCTTTATCTCTTCTGTTCCTTTGCTTCCTTCTTCCTAGTGAGAACTGGATGACAACTTAAGGAGTTCTCTTGCCTTCATTTTTCTTGTTTACCTAATACCACTTTGAATATTAAAATTCTCTTTCTTGCCAAATATTTTTCCTTCCATAATTTAAGCAACTCCTGACATTTCACCTCTAGTTCTGACTTGACCAGAGGCAGGCATAGCTCTTTCTTGCTAATTAACTTAGCAGAAACACTCAAATTCTTCCACTGAATTCCTGAGATGTAGGTTCAATAAATTTGAGCCATACATTTTGTGTTCTGGGAACATAAATGAAAGTGGGATTTGTTTCTTGAACCCTGACAGAAGAGATGGGCTGTCATAGGTTGCAGTACGGTGTGGCCAGTGCTTGGAGAGCACAGGCATTGTGACTAGGTTACAATACAGCATGGTCAGTGCTTGGATAGCACAGGAATATTGTGACTAGGTTACAGTACAGTGTGGTCAGTGCTTGGATGGCACTGTTATGCTTGAATTGCACAGTGAAGAAAACAAACAGAACATCTTCCTCTGAGGGAGCAAGGAGGAGAACAGCGTAGAGGGAAGGGAAAGTCACTAAAACGAGAGACCAGTGCATAGAGAGGCAGGAAAGTGTGGCAAGGCATGTAGGTTGGGGCCACACTGCAGCAGAGCCTACATTCTACATCACAGAAGCAGGGCTCAAACAAGATATTATACATAAAGTGCCTAATGCAGGCCTGATTTATACACAGGAGCTGATAAAATATGCTGTTGTTACTGAAACTATGATTTATTGTAACAACTCGGAAACCAGAAGCCATTTTTTTTTTTAGCACAGCCAATGAATAGATGCCTCTTACAGAAAAGAATAATAATTCTGCCACTGGTTTGGAATGTGGATTGGAAGGAGAGAGACGAGAAGAGAAATTGGTTGGCAATTAGAACACTAATGCATAGGATGTCATTAGGTTCTGATGACAAGGGTGTGAACATCAACCCTTCTGTAGGTCAGGTTCCTCACCAGCACATATCCAGATTATACTGGGATCGAATTTGTTGGTTGACATGAGGATACAAGAGTCATGGTTTTCAAAACTCTTTCAGGTGGTTTTGCACTGGTGATCTCTGTGTGTGAAGCAGAATTTGAAGACAGGCATTGCTTGCGTTATCTTCTGCCTACGGTTGAGTCCTGGACTGTGGTAACTGGACACGCACAGAACCCATGCCATATCATTTGCATAGGCAGTAGCAAAAGAACTCTTTTTTTTTTTGGTTGATTATAATCGTGATGCCATTTCATCAACATTGTGTGTTCAATAGTGTTACATCGTTGAGGCCTACCCATTGAGTAAAAGAAAAAAATCTAACAGCAACAGACCCTTCCAGCTGTTCCTGGTCTAAGGTAGCAAGGCCTTCTTCTGCATGTCACGCTGTAGTCTTTGTTGTACATCAGAAGTTCTACCATTTTAGAGATGTGTTCATAAAATAGGTTTTGTAGTTGTGTTAATGATTTCCTTAGAAGTCATGTTTTTCCAAAGAAGAGATGAGCTATACTGTTTTAGATGCACATCATAAGCCAAGTTGTAGTTTTGGCAAGCATATTGAGGTATGCGGTTCATAAGTGAACTGTGCTCACAGTTGTACTTCAAAAGATTTGTTTTCACCTGGTCTCATTTTCTGGTTCTTAAGTGAAAGTTAGTTGCTGATAGAGGATAAACTATTGGTTAAACCTGTCTGAGGACTTGTCGAAGTTCACTTGGCCTGAAGATCTTTGCAGCAATCTTCCTTCGGCTCCTGTCACCATTCTGATGTTCTGAGATAGATAGCATTTCAAATTCTTGGTATTATGGGCATTTCTAATTGGATAACTCTGTGAAAGCGGCTGACCATTCATTCTTAATAGGATGTTGGCAACAGTGCTGGCCTTGATTTATTAGGTGCCAGTATAACCTTCTCTCCAGTTTGACAATCAAAATATCTCCAGGTACTGTCAATAGTCCCTAGAGATGAGAAATGTTGGCAAAATAATTTCCAGCTGAGAATTATTGGTCTAAACTTTAGTTAAGAAATGCTAGAACTACGGAATTTCCTTGAGTTATCTATTCAATTATCAATTTGTTCATGATTTATCTCAACAACTTCAGTGATTTATATTTTTTATTGTTGTTGTTTTGTTTGTTTATTTTAACTTTCAGACCAAAATGTAGTTTTTGCCAAATTATATATTGGCTTGTTCATGTTTAAGGATCCCATTTTAAAAGTTTCTGCCAAATAAAATCCGATGAGCAACCTGCCAGCGAGGCAGCTTTCTTTATTTCTGTGTTCACTTATGTGAATCTTGTGCTATAAAACAAAAATAAAAACAGAAAGCAGTAACAACAACAACCAAAAAAACCTTTTCTAACCTTGATTGAAGACTAGTTTAACTTCCGGGTGTATTTATGTCAAGTACTAGAGTGGCATTCAGTTAATGTTTCTGGACTGTGAATGCCTGAAAAATGGAACTCACTGTAGGTGTGTTTAGTCTGAAGGAATTACCCCCCTACTCCTTTCCAAATTGACCAGCCTCTTAAGTAAATTTGAAAAATGTACATTTTGGCACACTTCTTTAGGTCTGATCAACAAATGACATTGCCACTACTTTAATTTTTATCAAAAAAAGAGGAGACTGACTAATGTCTGAAATTAGAACAACGTTAGATGTGAATCTGTGAAGTTTACAGTGTCTGCTTCCTTTTATAAAAGGATGCAACCAGTGACAAGCCGTTCCCTCATCTTCACAGGGCTGTGCCAGCTCATCGCTGGCCCTTCTCCTTGGAGATGGGGCCAAGATGTATTACCATGATGTTTAGTGCTTATAAGGATACTTTCTTTGGCTCCTTCATGGCTTCATATGGTTTATTATTTGAAGGTCTTAAAGAATTTTCAACAACCTCATTTTAAGGATAAAATACTGTAATTTTTCAATAAGTACTCAAATAATATTTTATTGACAATATGTAACACTAATATATACAATCCTTGCTTCATTAAATGTTCTGTGGGGAAATATAACAGCTCCCCAATTACTTCATAAGCATTGCATAGTCAGAAATTATGTCTTACATCTATTTTTGTTTCCCCAGTTTTAGAGAAAAATCTGGAGTCACTTGAACAATCTAGATTGTCTTTCTGAATTAATCTATGTAGAATGTTTGAGCATTCAAGGATCCATAGGAAACTCATTCTAAAAACCAAGTAAGAAGAAGCACTTAGCAAATTCTGTCTAAATAAATAATTAATGATTAAGTGAATGTTACATCTATTCTTATAGTGTGAGGAAGCTGTTTTTTTTTTATAATGTGGGTCTTATGAGGTATATTTGAAACACCAGTTGCATGAGCCAGATACATGATATTCCTTCCTGTATGTATAGTAGTCTGTTTTTCCCTTTTATGATACATGAGTGGGGTGTATCTATAGGAGTTTCTGTAGAACAGTTTTGAAGAGGGACCTGAGTCCAACAGCTAGCTTGACCTAGAAAGTCAAGAATGTGGTATCAAAAGAAAAAGCTGAAATGAAGACTTCAACAAAGGACATACATACCAAAGAGAGAGATAGGACCTCACTACTAAAATACGGTGATAGTGGATTTTGTCAGCTTTATCCCAACTGTTCCAATAGCACCAGGAGTATAGATAGCCCTCAGTGAATGAATACATGAGCAATACAGAAGAATGGGAGTTCTCTATGCACAGGATTTTTACTGACATGGGTGAGCATGTTGGAAATGTTAGCAGTGTGTTCCTATTTGCACATGAATTCCATGAATAATCTTAATTTTCAGCTTCTTACTGACTTTAGACTGATTATTGAGAAAAACAGAAGCATCTCATGACTTAATGTTCCATCATTGGCCTTGCAATTTATTTTTGTTTCATTAAATCCTTAATATTGACATCACACTGACCTTTAAATATAAAACAATAAGCAAACCAAGGAGTTGTATTGTATTTTCATAAATGCACATTTATGGTTTATTTGTATTCTCATAAAAATTCTATAAAATGGATTTTTATTTTCTTTTGTTAATAAGTGTAGGAACAAATGTGAAACAAACCTGTACAGCAGGGCTTCTTCAGGCACAAACACTCTGGACCTGGGCTTTATTTCTAAGCTTCTTATGGTTATTTTTATATTTAGCATTAATAACTTGGAGTGTAAGTACTAAAAGGCTCTCTGGGTAGTCTGTATAGTAAAACTGAAGGCCAGATAAAACTCATGAGCAGTAAAAAGTAATAAAACATAAAACAGAACACAAGATTTCATCAAATAGCGGCAGCTCAGTCATGCATGGTGGTCAAAGTGATGGTGTGCCATAGTTTTTAGGTCTTAACTTTGAAGTCATGGTGTGAAGTAAAATAAACTGTTATGTAAAATGTGGAAATGTGTGGGAGGACATTTCATTGACTCCTATTTTGTCTTTTTGTGACTGGTAAATGTCTCATTTGGGGTCCTAGTTGGAAATAGAATTCACCCTACATCTCTTGACTCCAGAGATGTCAAGTCATTAATTCCATATCCCAACTGAGAAAGATCTTATGAGATGAGGGCTATGAAAGGCACGTAGAGAATGCTAAATACAAATGACCCATACTGAGGACTGTATAATTGACTTCTCCAAAACACCTGTATTTGTGCTAACACTTATGTTTCTGTCTGTGTAATTCTCTTCAGATAAGGAATGTTAGCGTGGTATTCTAAGCTGTCATTCTTTGTCCACAGTTTGATTCTGTAGACATTTGCCTCTCCATGTAAGTTAAGACGGGATCTAACAGTAACTGTAAAAATTCTGAGATCATTGAGAAAAGGAAACATGTTCCGTGAGCGAGCCAGGAGCCTCTGGGCATCTGTTGGCACCCGGCAGCGGTTATTCTCACTAGTTTAGCGTTCCCCACAAGCACTCGGGCTCTTGGTGCTAGGATTGCTTAAGAACAAACCGTGCGCTGACCATTCTGACCCCGCAGCTGCTCAGAGCCTTAGCAAACCTCAGTGGATGAAGCCATTTTTAGCTTGTCCAGTGCCTTTTGTCAGTGATGGAGAGCTTCGAGCTCTAAAGTTCACTCTGCTCACTGAGCAGTGGCAGCTCCCGGTACACAAAAGCCAATTCCATCTGCAAACTCTGTTGACATGGGAGAGAAATCTTCTCAGCGAAGACCCAGGGTGACCTGAAACAAAGTCACCTTCAAGGATGTGGCTGTGCTGAAACATTATATATACCAAAATGCAGTGTTCTCAGAGACACTGAAATAAAGCGTGTCCCGGGAGCAGTAGTGGGGAGTTTTACAAGAAGTGGCTCCACTCACTATGCAAGTGTGAAGACTTACGTGATAAACCTCAGGAGAAATGGTCCAGTTAAGTCACACCTCCTCCTCAGATTTGAAATAGTGTCTTGACAGGGACAGTTTTATCTGTTCACTGTCATTTCGATCAATCAAGATATTTTCTGGTTTTCAAGTTAGGCTGGTATACTTTATGGAGATGCATCCTGAACTTTCCCTACATTTTCCCCTAATTGATTTTAAATTTACAGTATTGTATCAGTCAAGCCATATTTTTAATAGTCTATTTTGTGTGATATACTCAGTGTTAATGTCTAAACAAAATATGCTTTGAGGTGAGCACTCTCGTGTTCTGTACCTCCCACTGTGTTGTGTTCAGTGCTTAATTATAGAAGCAAAAAACAAAAAAAAATAAAAAAAATCCTGAGTGACTTACAGTACTCAGTTATGTCCTGTCTCACAGATTGGAATGTGACCTTCTGTTGTGCTTTCCTTTTTTTTGGTTTAGTTTTGAAGTGGGGTCTGACTGTGTTTGGTTTTGAGGTGGGATCTGACTGTGTTGTTTAGGCTGGCCTTGAACTTCAGCCTCCCAAGTGCTGGGCAGGTATATACCATCACACCTGGCTTGAGATGTCTTTTTCAATGCCAGAAAGCTGATCAAATACAAAATAAAGTGATGCTGTTAGCAAATTTGGTGTTATTGTTGGTAGCTATAGTTATTATAGCAAATATCAAGTCAGCACTCCTTCAAATAAAGTAAGATTGCACCAAGTGTTCTAGAATATCTAATGACAATCGTTAATCAAAAGCTTCTAGAAAGACTTCAAGTAAATAACCAGCCCAGGTTAATTTGTGCTCTTCCAAGAGAGCAGAAGTTTTGTAGAAATATTATAACTTTCATTAAGGCCTTTTGCTTTTGCAAAGTAGCATTAGGCCTGGCTTGGCTTATACATATCAGACCCAATGATTGGGAAATGAAAAATGTGTAAGTCCCAGATGAAGGAATGGCTAAGAAGAACTACGTGGTGCAAATGGAAAAAAAACAATGTAGGGAAGGTTGTGAAGCTGCTAACATTAGAGGTTATAGCAGCAGATCTCTCTCTCTCTCTCTCTCTCTCTCTCTCTCTCTCTCTCTCTCTCTCTCTCTCTCTCTCATCTATCTATTGTCTGTTTTTATTATCTATCTATCAGCCATTGGCTATAGAAATGAAAATGATTACCAGAAAGGAATGATGAATTTTGGATGATTTGAAAAGAAACCACAGAAAAGAGGATCATTGAGTAACATCTATTCAAGTGACGCTTGATTACCTGTTTTATGTAAATGACGTGGTAATGAGCAAGTTTAGGTTTGTTTGTGGAAGAGTTTTAGATAACATCTTTAAGTTGCAGGAGAAGCCATACCAAGGTTGTGCGGAGATTCTCACCATAGAACGATGCTAGTCCGTCATGGTCTGCCCTCTGGCTACCTTGTCTAGCAGTCATGAAGCTGGTGTTAACATAGAAACCTACATGGTACCAGGTTTGCCTGATATCAGTAGAGGCCATTAGTGTGTTGGTTGGCAGAGAAGACAGTTGGAGAAGATTGAGGGGCATGGGAGTGTGTGGGTGCTAACAGAAGGAAGCAAGGAAAAACAATCAGTGAACTACCTAAGAACTCAGTATCAGCTGAGTGAAGTAGCATGTGGCAACTGTCCTCCACATTGTCCTGATTCTTACCTAATTCTCATGCATAAAGTTGAGCAATTTCTAGCTGCCAAATTCAGATGTGGGTAATTTTAGCAGGGTCAAAGTCACTGGCAAGTGTCCTCAATCAGTGATGAAATGATTGAAGGAGGGACCAATAAACACTTTTTCTTCAACTCAGAACCCCTCTAGCTGACATCTACTGGGCTTCTGTTGATATTTGTAAGTCAAAGAAAACGCTATCTTATAGCTCTGTAATTTATTAAGTGGCATGCATATCACCCAAGACAAGGAGCTAAAATGTATGGACTATCTCCAGGCTAATTGAAACTTGTTGTACATTATTTCCTTGTGTTCAACTGCAGAATTTTCATTGCTGTTTAGAAGCACAAAGATGTGCTGTGTGGTGATATTTTGTTGTACTCTAATAAAATTTGCTTGAAGATCAGAGGACAGAACAAGCCACTAGATTAAACATAGAGGCCAGACAGTGGTGGTACACACCTTTAATCCCAGTACTTGGGAGTCACATGTCTTTAGTCGCAGCCCTCGAGATCACATGCCTTTGCTACCAGTATTTGGGAAACACACATACCTTTAATCCCAGCACTAGGAACAAAGTAATGTGGCTGGGCAGAGAAAGGTATATAAGGCAAGACGTGAGGAGTACAGGAACTAGAGCCCTTTTTTGGCTGAAAGCTTTTTTGGCTAGAGGCCCTTTTCAGCTGGACTCCTTTTGGCTAAGGACTCAGAGACATTCATTCAGAATATTCGTGGAGTTGGTGAGGTGAGAAGTAGCTGTGACTTGTTCCTTTGTCTCTCTGATCTTTCAGTATTTACCCCAATATCTGGCTCCAGGTTTTTTATTAAAAAGACCATTTAACATTCATGTAACAGTGATGCTTGAATATTTCCATTTATTTATAGCTTTCTATAGATGGTAAATAAATTACATCTTAGTATCAAGAGAATTCTGAGGTAAAAATGGTGCTTGTATCCAAAAGTATGTCTCAAAATTTCAAGCCAAATACCTTACATATGCCTTACATGGTAGAGAATAAATGGAGTTCAATAAATATAAAACTAGCCATTGCAATGTGGAAATTATATATATATATATATATATACAATTTATTATATATAATTATATATATCATGTATACATACACACACATATATAAATATATATGGCATGTTAGTTAGCTTACCATGACTGTGACAAATTACCTGGTAAAAACTTACAGGAGGAAATTTATTCTGGCTCCCAGATTTTGAGGACTCAGTCTACAGAGAGTTGGCTCCGTTACTGTTTGGTTTATCCCAGGTCAGAGCACTGTGGCAGGAAATACATGCTCGTTTTATGGTTGTCAGGGTACAAAAAATAGAGGGAAGAGATTGGGTTGGGGGACCTCCAAATCCCTGTCAAGTTGTCTCCATAGTTTTCTTGCTTCTTTCTAATTAGGACCATTCCCTAAAGTTTCTAATACTTCCCAAGGGCACCATATGCTGGCAACCAGCACATAAGGACCTTTGGGGGACATTAACTATTCTAATAGTAACATGTAGCCATATTCAACAATGCAGAAATTGGCCTCTACCATATTACTGTTAGCACACCAAGTAGAGTAAAGTTAGGAAGGGCTCAGGAGAGCATTAGAAACAAAAAACCAAGTCTTTAGTTCACCTAATTTGTTAATGCTGGGGATGGTTAACCTGAAACTTGTAGGAAACACTGGAAGAAGATGGGTAGTTTGATTATGGGGATTAATCAGTTTCCCAACAAAGTACTATTATGTCCAATTGCATAACCCTCATACCATTTAGTTCTTCACAATCTCCTTTTCCTATCACACCTTGGAAAGGAGGCTAAGAAGGAGATTATGTGAAACTTGTGATGAATTTTTTCTATGTATTTATGTTTATGAATATATCCCCATCTCTACCATTGCAGTCTTAGGATCCTAGATGTCTAAGACTTTATTTCCTTATTATCTGTTTGTTGTTGTTGCTCTGAGGTGTGAGCATGCTAGTTTGTATCAATGTTCCTGTTTTGTACATTTCCCATCCAGTTCCTTTTCAATTACTCTGAGACCTTTTACTTAACCCCACAACCTACTGCCATTCTCTCCAGGTAAGTCTCCTCAGTTTTCGTCCTGGCAACTGTGGTGAGCCTGGCTCTGCCCTCTGGCTGCCGTGTGCTCTCACTCTGTGTTTATTCTTGACACATCACTGACTTATTCCTCGGCTATCCCTTCCCTGACTACTTCTATTACTTGGCCCTTGGGTGTTGAAGACATAATACTTTGTGTGGGTCCTCCCAGTTGGTAACATCCTGTGTCTTGTATTGTTTCTTATGACAGGGAGGCCATGATTTAGTTCACATCCTAAGTGTTCAGTTTTAACTCATGTTCATTCACTTAATAAATATGACATTTTTGATGACCATCTCTTACATGTCAAGCAAAAACTATTATTCTCAAAGAACTTAGGGTGTACCCAATGATTAGACACTAATAAAAGAAGCACATACATAAATATAGAAGTCTATCTGTGGCCAGTGTCACAGGGCAGAGGTACGTGGTGGTAGGAGCTCACAGAAGCTTCGTATTGGGACATACAGCAAATGTTTATGGGGAAGTTGTTGTTTCCATCTCGGTTATTTGGGTGACCTATGCATGATTTTATTTGTAAATGACTTGTGTCATGTTTAAAGTGAAAGTGACATTTCCTGGTGGCCAGTGTACCCAGGAACTTTAGATGGGTGAAATTTCAGTACTTCATCCCTCCTATTACACAAGTACTACATTTTGTCCTTACTAATGCCCCTAGTGTGATTATGTATGTATGGACATGTTGTCTGTTTAAGAATAATGCCAAGAAAACAAGTCTACATTTTCAGTACAGATTCTCCAAGCATTTTCAGTTCCTTGAGGGCTGAATCTTTGTATTTGGAACCTGAAGTCACACAGGGCATGCTACCAGCACGCAAGACAAGCAATATTTCTTTATGCTGGTTATGTTGTGTAAACTAAATTGACTATAGATCTTGAAGAAAGGTGAAGAAGAATTGCCTTTTATAAAACTGTCAGTGGCAAATACCATTATGCAGTTTAGGTGATTTGAAGGGTATTGCATTGTTTTGTAATTTAAAGCACAAAAACACGCTGCTATGTGTGTGACTGTTTATAAATATATAGTGATAAACTTGTCTTAACGTTTCAGTTCATTGGTACTTTTATAAAGTTCTTTGAAATTAGTGTTGAAGGTCATAGAGATCTGTTGCATTTCTGCTGAGCACAGTATGGAAGATGTTGAAGGTCATGGGGATTTGTTGCATTTCTGCTGTGGACAATATGGTGTACCTTGGTACATTTCAAGCAAGGTTTAATAGCAAGATATTAGATATATCTAATAAGAACTTTGTCTTAGTTTGGGTTTCTATTACTGTGACAAAACACCATGACCAAAGCAATGTGAGGATGGAAGGGTTTATTTCCACTTACACGTCTACAGCGCAGTCCCTCACTGGAGGAAGTCAGGGCAGAAACTCAAGTCGGAGCCTGCAGGCAGGAACTGAAGCAGAGGCCATGAGGAACAATGCTTACTGGTTTGCTCTCCATGGCTTGCTCAGCCTGCTCTCTTGGACTCCTGGGCCACCTACCCAGCGCTAGCACTGCTCCTAATGGACCAGGCCCTCTTAGGTCAGTCACTAACTAAGAAAATGCCCCACAGCCCTAAGAAAATGGCTTTTGGAAGCATTTTTTCAGGTGCGGTTCCCTCATCTCAGATAACTCTGAGTCAAGTTGACAATAGACTAGTCAGGACAACTGCTAAATTATCTAATTTCTTCTCAAAAAGAAGCAAGATCATATAATGAACCAAACCTCTGACCCCTGAAGTGATGGTCCATTTGTAATTTTAATCACTTGTGTCCAATGTTATGCTACTGATTTTAGTTGGAGAGGTAAGGTGAGTGCTGCGTGTTAGGGTGGGGATCTGGCTAGTAGCCTCATAGGACACTTTCTGGGGAAGTCATGGGTATCTAATCAGATAGGGACATCTGAAAATGCTTTTGAACACATGCTGTGCAGTTGGACTGTATAAACTTAGTGTCAGATGAGAGGCAGCCAGGTACCAGCATTGAGAGGTCGACCCTCAGAAGTTTTGAAACTGGGGATAAAGTGAAAACATCATTTAGATGTGTAGGAAAAGGGAGGCAGCCGTGTGGTGGGGTGAGTAAAGCTGCTGACAGGGTGGAGGGATGGGGAAGGACAAAATGAAGGAAGGCGTTAGTTGTGAAATTATCAACTCTTGGTATATGTGAGAAAAGAAAGCTAATGGCCGACTCTAGAGTATTTAGCATTTTTTAAATGATGAAACTATTGATAATGGGGCTATTAGTACTGCAAAATTCTGAACGGTTTCTGAGTCTCAAAGCAAGCCTAAATGGTATTTGATGAAGTGATTATTTTTTTCTAACTAGTTGGAAATTAGCTACCTGTTTCCGTTATATTAGATATTACTGAACCTCATATTTGATTAATCTATAAAACCTAATGTTCAGCTTAGAAACTCCCTACAGTCCTTAAAATACATGTAGTTATTTTTGTTTTCATGTATTTACACATATACGGGCATGAGGGGGCTTCCTGCAGGTGTCATGGCAGGTAGGAAAATGAACCCCGAAAAGATGAGAATGAAAACTTGGTTGAGACTGACCACATCAACCTGGATCAAACTTCTGGGAGTCTGATGCCGGGCAGTTTATTGCCAATATACTTAAACATAATATAATTTTGCAAAAAAAGGTTCCTGGTGTATTTCAATCCTCAGTGCACAAGGACACATAATTATATCAAAACTCAACTCAGGGTACATATCGTATCTTCCAAGAAGATGGTTCTGGAGATAGGCTACCTGGATTAACTTATGGGCCTAGGGGAGGATCTGGCCTGGTCTTGGTCATAGAGATAGTGTAGAGTTTTCTTGGGCTATTAGTCACATCTGGTCCTGGTTGTGGGAGCTTGGGAGAGCCCCTGACTGTTTAGGTAATGTAAGGGTCATTTATTACTAGCCACCTCCAGTCCTGGTTGTAAGAGCTTAATATGGCCTGGCCCATCAGATAACCAGGCTATCAATCATGTCCAATTCCTAGTTTTGAGGTGGAAGAACAGGTTTTTCATCTTTCCCCTTGAAAAAACAATCCTGCTTGCTTAATATTCTTGGTTTCCCTGGAGATCTATGGGTGCAAGGACCTCCATTCTCCCAACATATGCACACACACACCTACATATTTGCAGGCCTTGGGATGGAATCTGGGGCTTTGTGCATGCCAGGCAAGAACTTTACTACTGAGCCACACCCTCGGCCTACACTGCAGCTTTTCTTTTATGCTAAGGTTGTGATTTAAGTTGTGTTGACATACTAGAATATTCACAGTGACATCCATTTATGTTTAAATTAGTGAAGTCCTAACGTAGCTCCATGAAAAGTAAATATTGTTAGAATATCCCACCAATGGCTTGTTAATTTCTTCTTAACATTTTATTTTATGATACACAGCCTGAAGCTTTGATCTTGTAAATATTTAGCTGCCACCCCTCTGTTCTATTATTCATTCCTTCATTATGGGGCAAATCCCAGGAAACATTAGATAATGGGCTGTGTAAGCCTAAGGGTGATACTGAGTAGTTTAATAGGAAAAAGGGAAAAATAAAAGTTAAAGATCTGGAGTATAAAAGATGTTCCTATGTTCCTTACTGGATACTTGCAAATCGCTTTTGCCTCTTCGACATTTGCACTACTTTTAAAGGATTTTTTTTATCAAGACTACATATGAATTTGATGAGAAGTTGAGCATATATGTGTTTGTGAAATTGTTTTTGTGAGGCATTCTCTCTGACTGTGAAAATACAATAGTAATTTCTAATTTGTATTCTCGTGATTTTCATCTTTTTCAAATAATTCTACTGCCAATTAAAAGCATCTTTTCTTAACATTGTTCAGTATTTTATTTTTTTCTCAGCCTGGGAAAGTCACGCTTGTGTTTTGCATGAGTAATTTCCTAGGGTCTAGGGATGTTAAGCTGAACTAAACAGGTGACTATAGATACTAGCATCTAGAGTAATTGAGCATGTACTACTCACATTATAATGAAATTCTCAGGCCTCAGGTCTTTGTAATTTTCCAACCAAGATGACAGTGCTGTATAGCTGCTTTTCTTTAAAAAGCACAAAGTAGTTTATGACTTTCACTGATTATTTTCAATTCATAAAAAGACCAAGTCCTTTTTGGCCTAGAATGAGAATATTGCTGTGTCACAGCTGTGTTCTTTGCTGGTCTTCACAAATCCAGGAGGAGAGTCAAACCAGGCCACATCACATGATCACTTCAAAGTTGCAGCTAGAGCAGCCCTCAGTGAGTGAAACCTTCCCATAGAAGGTCTCAGAAACAAAACCAAGCACTCAAAACATTACGTGTGTACAGCTAACAAGATGAGAAAATTTGAATGACACATTCATAATCCGAAGATATGACCACAGACATATCATGAATCAAAATCTAGAGAATAGATTTCAGCATTGAGTCTTGATTATGTTATGGAGTTTTTGAATGCACAGGGCTACTCTCTACCAGAGTTTGCATGATATTTGAGAAACAACGTTAGATCAGTGACTATGAACACAGTCTCCTTGGTCATGTTACATAGGTCCAGATACCCATTTTTATTTTTAAATAGCCACTTATTACCAGTAGGGCTGTAGGCACCATTTTGTTCTCTAATTATAATGTGGAAATAATATGGCATATATTTCATAGTTATTGTAAGAATTAGATACATGTATACATGCATTTGTATACACACACACACACACACACACACACACACACACACACACACAAGCATGTACAGTTATTCCTCACTATGTATGAAGTGTTGATTCAATGACACAGCCACACATGCAGAAATATGCCAAAGCTCAAATCTCTTATATAAAATAGTGTGTGTGTATGTGTATGTGTGTGTGTGTGTATTTTATCCTATGGATACCATCCATTACTATCATTTATTCAGCTGCTCAAACTGTCCCATATTTGGCCCATAAGAGCCACCTCATGCTATTCCTACGTTCTTTTATATTACCCCATAGTTCTTGAATGTTACTTTGCTTTCTGATACTCTCTCCCAAGGCCTGGAATCAGCCTTTAGTCAGGGAGCACTGGTTCCATGTAGAAGTGAGGAGCATTTAGAAACCAAAGTGTAGCCAGGCCATGGTAGAGCACACATTGAATCCCAGCACTCAGGGGGCAGAGGCAGGCCAGAGGCTCCACAGAGAAACCTTGTCCTGAACAAAAAACAAAACAAAACAAAGAAAGACAAAGAAAAGAAAAAAAAAAAACAAGATGTGTACAAGTTGCTAGCAGCAGTAATTCAATCTTCTAAGCCATCTAGCAGCCCAAATAAATATGTCTAATTTTGCTTCTGTATCTACTGCAACCTGAATTCACATATCTCCAATTCCAAACTCAGACCACAGTATGAGTCTAGTTTCCCTAAGAAACCTGGCTTCCTACTGTGGTCAGTGCTTACGCTTATTTGTTCAGTGCGGCAGAACAGAGAAAGGAATTTCAGAATTGCTAACTGATAACACGGCAAAAGGGCAAACATACTGACTGGACCTCACTATTTTAAATGGTTTTGAAGAAAATTTAATAATAATAATGATTTGTGCACACAACTGAGGTGAACAGTTCATGAGTTTAGACAAACGTCTGTGCACATGGAACTCATATCCCATTAAAGTATAAGGCATTTCTAGTGCCTTAGATGAGTCAAGCTAATACTTTCCCCTAGGCAGCAGGTATTATGAGACAATGTTGAGACAATGCTGCATGTGCACGTGGTCACACAGTGACTCCTTCGGACTTGGCCTCTTTCACTGGTGATGGTGCCGTGGACTCATCAATACTGTACACATTTGCGGTTTCCTTTATTGTCACCGCTCACAGGTTTTACAGTTTTTTGTGTATTTACCCATTGATGGATGTCATTTGAGTTATTTACAGTTTATGACTAATATTAAATAATACACATGGACCTTGCTGTATAGATCTTTCTATGAACATATGGATTCCACTTCACTATTAAGAATCTGGAATTGGAATTGCTAGATATAAGGAGGAGAATGTTTAGTTTTATATAACATTGCTAAACCTTTTGTTGATGTGTTCGTATCATTTACACCCCTACTAGACTGCAGGAAACTTTTGTTAGTCCAGACCCTCACCAACCACTTGTAAATATTTTCCATGTAAATATATGTGCAGTGATACCTTATTGTGGTTTAAATGCCAATTTATTTGTTATGCAGTGATGCTGGGACATTTTCATGTGATCCTTGAAGCTTTGTATATCTTGCATTGGAAAGCACTCTGAACTCATATGGTCCAGTTAGGATTATTGTCTTTTCATTATTGAGTTGTAGGAATGTTTCATTCTGGAAAGACATCTTCTGGCTGATGCATGCATTGTAAAGATCTCATGTTCTCTGACTAACCCATGCATTGTCTTAAGGAAGTTTCTGAACAAACAGAAAATGTTGTTTAAAGTCTACATTGTAATTTCATACTGTTGCTTTCTTTACTATTAAGCCACTTCTTTCCAAGACTGCACATTTATATGCCTATGTTTTCTTTTATAACTTTTGAGTTTCCTGTTTTCATTTATGATCTATCTTGAGTGAACCTTTGCATACCTACAAAATAGTAAACTATATGATTTAAGCTTCGATCATTGTTATTTTAAAGATAAAATTTCTCAGAGATATTTTGGTGTTTCTTTTCGCTTATGTGGCAATTTATTAACAACAGCTCGCACTGGATCAAGTAAAAAGAAACCCAATTGTTTAGTTTACCAGGAATGAGCAGTATCCCACAAGCTCAGTGGAAGATAGTCCAGGGCAGACCTGAGGGACCAGAGCCAGGTTCTGTTTTCCAAAGACCCCTGCCTGCCATTTCCCCACACCACTTGTCTCTGCATGCTTTCATTTTGTAGAAGTCTTATTATCATGGATGATGAATGCTGTCAGCCTACATCTTATTCTTCCAGTGTCTCTGTCTCCTCCATAAAAAATGCTCTGGGTGACATGTGTAAGTCACATGTGCCTCCTCTAGGGCTAGGCTGGCATGGTTTCTGCAGCGCTCAGTGCCTCTGAGTAACCAGGCGCAGGTCTGTTCCTGCTGCAGGAATGTCAGGCTCAATCAGAACAAAAAGGCGTGGAGGACACAGCATCCTCCCAGGAGTGGTTCTGGACATTCTGGATACATACCACCAAGGTGCCTACTTTGTAAAAACTCCATTTTTAATACATAGAACTTCTTTTTTCTCTTTTGAATGCAAGATAATTGAATATATCTCATTATAGTAAGACTAGCTTGCTATTTGGCTTATTTAAAATAAAGTATGAATTAATGATTTTGAAGGATTAAAGTGTGCTCAAATTATGAGAGTAATTAAATCTCATTAAATATCACGATTTCACAAATCACAGCCCATTCTGACAGGAGTAATCTTGAGAAAGTAGAAGAGAAGTTGGGTAATTTTTTATCTCTACTTTGACATCATCTTCCCAGCTTGTCCAAACCCTAATGAAAAAGTTGTCTTGTCAGTACTTCGGCATGATGAACCACTGTGCGAGTAATTGAGGTTCAGTGATTAGGTCTGGATTTATATACTTAGGGAGCTTAATAATTTTCCTGGCCCTATAGAGCAGGCCCGGTGGTGTTCAGAACACAGGATTAATTGACAAAGAGGAAGTAGTCCTTATTGGAAATCATTAAGCACCTCAGGCTTTCATGTGAAGGGGAAACCTGCAAGTTCGCTGGAGACAAATGACTAACTCAGTCAAGTTGCCTACTTGTCTGTTCTTTGAAGTGTGGTTGAATAAAAGGCTAGCCCCACAGAGAGGCTTGGAATGGTGATGTAATCGATAGCATTTGATTTTCCCAGGTTGGACCCTCGAACGGAACTTAATATTAAAGCAGTGTTTCACGAAGGCTTTTGTGTAAGCTTAAAAATATGCCCACAGGGGAACAAGGTTGGAGGGACTCTATAATCCTTAGGCACAAAGATTGTTGCTCTATGAGAGGAGGCCCAGGGAGATGGTTCCCCCAGCAGGCTTGGCAGTCTTCTGAGAATCCTAGGAACTTCCACTCCCTCTCTCTTTTACATGCAGATTTCAGCTTTATCTCCATTGCTTGCTCTCACCTTTGGTCACATAATTCCATCTAAGATTTAGATGTGGAGACCTTCTGGATACTGCTTTCAAGACAAAAGTTGACTGTGGACAAGAGGTGTAGGAGAATGCAGGAGCCTCTTAGTTTTTGATGCTATTTGAAGAGTGTAGTTGGTTGTTTTTCTTTCTTTTTTTTTCTCTCTTTACTCTTTGGCTCTTTGGGGGCCCACCACCAGCTTCCAAATAAATACACACACAGAGTCTTATTTTTTTCTTATGAATGCCTGACCTTAGTGTAGCAGGAATCTTAAAAAGTTCTTTTTAATAAGATCAAACCTGAAGCCAGTTATTGGGGTGAATGCTGGAAGATCAGAGAAGCAGAACAAGCCACAGCTACCTCACCTCGCCAGTTCCTCATCTGATCCTGTTTCCTCAGACTGGAAGCTTCTCAGTCCTCACCCAGAATGAATCTCAGCTGAACTGTGCTGCTCAAAACCTAAAAGCTTAACCAGCCAAATGCTTCTAATTTCTGGTCCTCACACCTTATACACCTTTCTGCTTCTGCCATCACTCCCTGGATTAAAGGCGTGAGTTACCATGCTTGGCTGTATCCTTGAACAGATGGATTTCTGCCTCTGGAATGCTAGGATTATAGGTGTGAGTGCCACCATTTCCTAGCCTTTGTATCTAGTGGCTCTTCTGTCTCTGACCCCAGATAAGTTTATTGGGTGCACAATATTTTGGGGAACACAATACCACCACAACTTAGCTTGGCTTGTTTCTGGCCAGCTTTTCTTTTTTTTTTTTTTTTTTTTTTTTGGTTTTTTTGAGACAGGGTTTCTCTGTGTAGCTTTGCGCCTTTCCTGGAACTCGCTTTGGAGACCAGGCTGGCCTCGAACTCACAGAGATCCGCCTGCCTCTGCCACCCAAATGCTGGGACTAAAGGCGTGCGCCACCACCGCCCGGCTTGGCCAGCTTTTCTTAACTTAAATTATCCCATCTATCTTTTGCCTCTGGGCTTTTACCTTTTTCTATTTCTGTGTATCTTTTTTTACTTCTTACTCCTTTGCTGGCTGTGTAGCTGAGTGGCTGGCCCCTGGAGTCCCCCTCCTTCTCTTTTTCTCAATCCTTGATCCTTTTTCTCTCTTTTCCTCTTTCTATTTATTCTCTCTGTCTGGCAGCCCACCTATCCCTCTCCTGCCTTGCTATTGGCCATTCAGCTCTTCATTAGACCAATCAGATGTTTTAGGCAGGCAAAGTAACACAGCTCCACAGAGTTAGGCAAACACAACAAAAGAATGCAACACATCTTTGCCTCATCAAACAAATATTCCACAGCACAAACAAATATGACGCCTCCCAAACCAATATTCCATAACGGAAGAGTCTAGTCATACTGGTCTAATTAATATAAAAGAAGGAATTATTCAGCACATATTTACTTTTCCTTGCTTTGGATTTTTCTCTTTTAGTATCTATAGAATCAAATGGTATTTGCCATATTTTGGTTTTCATTAAACTAGTACTCCCCACTGGTGTAGAGAGGCCGACTTCTTCTCCCATTCCTAGTGGCATTAGTGGCATGCCATCAGTGGGTGGCACACCTCAGTGTCCCGTGATAGTAAAGGGATGCTTTCAGTTCCTCATTTGCTCATGGAACTAGAGTGGAATCTCCCTGTCCTTCCCATGGGAGGTAGACCGACTACAACTGCTTCGATTGCCATTCTGAGAGGACATCGAGGGGTGCAGCCAGGTGGTTGGTACTGTCTGTTGGTGCTGAATGCCTCCTTACCCCCACCATCAGTAGAGAAATCGTTTTGATTGAGTTCCATCCTGTTGAGGGTATCTGCAGTGGGAAGTTCAATTGTCCTTTTCACGCATTTCTCAGATGGGGAAGGGAAGTCAGGAAATACTTATATGAGGATTAAAATACTTTCCTCACTAATTGGAGAAAACCTCCTTACAAGGAAGTATGTTCTCTCCACAAATTTTAAATAAAATACAGTATTAGATAGACAACAAACACAAAGGGAATACTTTAAGAGGTTGTATTTTCATAGTTTTCATATGAGTAACTCTTTTCTTTCCTATGAAAATAATTATATAAATATTAAAGATTATAACAGAAAATGCAGATTGAGGTTTAGGATGTATTCCATCATTTACGTATATTTTTATAATTGTCCAGTGTCTGACATTTTTAACAATTTAATTTGAAGTAATCCAGCAACAGGACCTTTTTTGTGTTTCCCCAGTAATGGAGCTGCAGATTTACAAAGCTCTCACCTTGAGTCCTCCAGCACATCCTGTTGATGCCCATTTTAAACTTCTCATCCTTAACTGTTGTACTTTATTCCATTCTCCTTGTTTTTCTCACAGATGTTTCCAGGGACTGTTGATGGTTAACAATGATTATTGAAGATAGCATTCAGCAAAAACATACTAATTTTCTTTTCTCAATAATTTCTGAGGTCCAGTTTCTCTTTAAATTATGACATTTGAATCAGGTTCAGATGGGAGAGTTTGGTGTGCATTGGCTTGTAGCATCTTCAAATGGTTTATGATTCTTGTACAATGTTCCTGATAGTATTTATTTATGTTCTTTAAACTTTATTTTATGTGTATGGGTGTTTTGCTATGTGAATGTCTGTGTACCACATGCATGCAGTACCCATGGAAGCCAGAAGAAGGCATTAGATCTCCTGGAATTGGAATTACAAGTGGCGGTGAGCCACCACATGTGTGCCGGGAATCAAACCCTGGGCCTCCACAAGAGCAGTGTGCTCTTAACTACTGAACCATCCTGTCAGCCCCTCTAAGAATTCTGACCCCTCTCAGGCTATGGGGGATCAATTTCAGTATACTACAAGGATTGACTCATGTTTTTTTCATTCTTTATTTGCCAATTTACCATTTATTCATTTAATTTTTGAGTGTTTACTGAATGCCAGTTGCTATAGTGGATCCCAGGGAACTCAGTCCATGAACATGCAACTTTGTCTGAGATGACATGGAGACATGAGAGGTGCTTCCAGTCTGGGTGATTGATGCATCTGCCCTAGGGAAGCCCTCAGAGAGACCAGACACAAGAGACATTAGCCTCAAAGGCAGCGAGGAGAGCGCACGGAAACCCAAGGCCCTTGCAAGTTACTGTAATAAAACCAAGTCCCTTCTGACAACAGATTTAGGTTCCTGAACTTCATCTCAGTGCTGACATGACCTCTGTTAGACACTTTGCAGTTTTAGGCCTAGCATCCTTATTCTTTGATGTGTTCATTAAACAAAGGAAGGGTGTGGTGAAGAGGGATCAAAAAGTATTTCACTCTTCAGTTTTCATTAATTGGCATGTTATGGATTTCTCCTTAAAACAATCTCACTCTTACATCTTTTCGTGTGTACTTTCATTGGTAAATGAGCATATTTGCAAAGCCTTCTCTAGTCCAAACTCTTGTGTGAATCTAAAGCTACAGGATCCATTTTTTAAAAACCACTTTCTAGTTTCATGCTTTTGACAGTTTTGCATCTCAGGGGTTGTTCATGCATTAACACACAGCTGTGCCTCTGAGAGCTGCTTCTTGCCCCTCTGCTCTGTGCACTGAATAGAAGCAAAGCAACGCAGGGTGCTGATGGGTGGGAGGGAGGCACAGATAAACAAGTGGGACAAAAACAAAAACTATAGAAGGCAGCCGGGCGGTGGTGGCGCACGCCTTTAATCCCAGCACTCGGGAGGCAGAGCCAGGCGGATCTCTGTGAGTTCGAGGCCAGCCTGGGCTACCAAGTGAGTCCCAGGAAAGGCACAAAGCTACACAGAGAAACCCTGTCTCGAAAAACAAAAACAAAAACAAAAAAAAAAAAAAAAAAAAAAAAAAAAAACTATAGAAGGCAAAGAAAGGCAGTGTGATGGGTGAGGAATGCAGGGTTTGAGCAAGACATGCAAGTGCATCCTCGGGAGTGAGGTGATATTTGAATGGACGCTCAGATGAGGATGAGCTAGCCATCAAAGCCATGGGGGCAGCATTCTGGGAAAGGAAGATGGGATCTCACAGCTTTTCAAGGCCAGGCCCAATATTTTAGATTTAACTCTGAGTGTAAATGAGTAATTATTGGCAAAGCTCAAGCATTACAATATCATGACCTGATTTGTTTTCTATGAGGAAATCCTGCTGTCATGGATGGAATGTATAATACTGTTGCAGTAAGAATGGATTCAAGGAGCAGATAGAAAGTCAGTATAGCAATTTAAGAAGAGGTGTAAGAGTTCTGGAGCTGTGCAGAGTGTTGTCTAGAATTCTAAGGTGTTGCTCTGTCTCTGTAACTTACCTTTATATGAATGAGCGTGTATCTGTATGTGTGAGGCAGGGACGTGTGGGGAGGAGATTCCATTTAGGATTGAAATACACACATCCATATTACACTAGTTTGTTTTCTGTTTATAAAACAAAATTCTTGGGCCTGGATCATTTATAAAGAATGTCTTTAATTCCTGGTGAAGGAGGCTGGAGGTCTGAGGTGAGCAGCCCCATCTCTTGGCTCTCAGGTCCGGGCCTGATGGCAGAAGGTATCATGGCAGAGGGAAAGGATCAAACAAGATCCATCCAGACAGGAAGCCGAGAGGGTCACTGTGACCTTCTCTAGTAATAGAAACTTGCCGTTTTTAGAATTTTCCAGGGAGAATTGCATTAGTTCCTTCTGAAGGTGACAATGAATCCCAGAGACCTAAATACCTCCCGATCGGACCCGACTCTGAAGGGATCCACACCTTCCCACACTGCCACACCAGAGCTAAGTTTTTAGCACACTCAAACCGGAATACAGAGTGTTGAACGCCCATTATTAGGAGGTGAAGACTTTTGCGATGGAGGCGTTTTCTCTTGCTCGCTCCCATTCTGTCTATGGCCGCTTCTGATTCTTTCTGCATGTGTTGTTCCTATTCACAATTGTACTCCTTTGTAGCACATTCCTGTCTTTTGCTTTCGGACAACCTTCCACGAATCCATAGATTATGCTGGCAGTTCACTGTCCTGTTCCTGGTTTCCCCATACCCAACCAACTGAAATATCGGGGTAGCTTGACTGGGTCATGGAGAGTGGCAGAAAACTGTGTCAGGCCTCGCCAAGATTAGCAGTGAAGTCTGTGTTGAGTAATTATTACCATGGAGATTACAACTGGAAGTGAGGGGGATAGACATTGAAGGACCCAAAGCTAGAGTTTGAGGTGCGGAATAGCCAAATATTTCCTGGGGAGGGCTCTCACAGGAAGCACTGTCAGGGAAGCAGGGTATGAAAGGGAAATGCAGTTAAGGATAAACCAGCTTTGGCCAGATACGGCAGGGAAGCTTTGACACCCTGATTTCAGCACAGAGGGGGTTAACTCGGCATTAAGAACAATGGGGGTGCACTCAGTGGATCAAGTGCTTGCTGTCCAAACGTGAGAACCAGTGTTCTGTCCCCCAGGACCTCCATCAAGTCAGGTGCAATAACGTGCATCCGTGATCCCATTGGGCGTGTGGAGAAATGGGTACAGAGACAGGAGAGTCCCTAGAAGCTCTCAGGCCACCGACTCTGGCTTATGCTGTGGTAAACAAGAGACCTGCTTCAAAGTAGGTAGAAGGTGAGGACCAATACTTGTCGTCACCTGATCCCCACACATGCCTTCACTCACACAGAAAAAGGAATCAGTGTGCATATGCATACACACTGTACACATAGGTCAAGTACACACAAACACACACGAATGCACACAAACTGCACACTGATCATGTACACACACATCCATATACACACACTGCACACTAGTCATGTACACACATGCTGCATGCATGCATGCATACACACACACACACACACACACACACACACACATACACACACACACAGAAAAAGAATAATCGGGGAGCATCCAGATGGAGTTAGAGAGGAGAAAAAGGACAGATTTAGTAGATCACAATACTCATTGAGTAACCAACTGCAGCCGAGCTGAAGTAGATGCCTGAACATCTCAAATCTCTTCAAGGCTGACTCACGTGAAAAAATACTTTACAGTGTTGTTTTTATTCTGAAATTATTTAACATTTAGAGTCTTGAGAGGTTTTTCAAGTTCTAAATCAGATACTCAGCTAGAGTTATTGAAGAAATTCTCTAAAATGATAAAATAATCCAGATGAGATATAATAATGGCACAGACAGGCTCTCCATGACTCTTTATGTTCTTCTAGGCTCCTTTATGCTCTCTGCTTCATTAAAAAGGCCACATCTGTAGACATCTATGTTCATGTCCTCCAGTGTCATGGCCCTTTGCACTAAAAAATGTGATGAGTTTATTCTTCAGGGAGAAGACCCACTTACGTATGCTTCTCAACCACCACACATCTGAACATATGGACACACTATGCTCATGTGTGTCCACAAGTGCATGCTTACAACATGTAAATGATTTCTGATTCTCTGTGTATGTTTTTATAATGTGAACTGTATAGTAGGCTATGTGTTGGACTTTGGAAATCTAACCAATAAAAAATTAGTAACATGCCTGACAAAATAGCATGTTATGAATACCTACAAAACAAAGTGGATTTTGTTTCTGGTGTTTTTTTGATTTTTTAGAAAACAAGAGGCAGCAGAATTCAGTTAAATACTGGGTATTTGTGACCACATACTGTGTGCAGTGGAATAGTCTTTTATAAAGGAGTTTAGTTTGAATGCCTTCCCCCTCTCTGAAAAAAAATGGTGACATTTGGATATGACCAAAATTACTCTGGAAAGCCCCACAAACACCTTGTAAATTGCAGCATTTTGCCAATGTTGCCGATTTTTACTTTCTTTCCCAGGTCCTGTCAGACCCACAGGAATCATTTGTTTGTGCTGAGGGTCTATGAGGCAGGGCATCATGGGCATCCAGACTCTTGAGTCTCCGCTAGCGCTGTGAGACACAGATCTCATCACAGCCTGGCCACACTGCAGTGGCTGCAGAGATTGAGATTCACACAGCTGAGGCCCTCATGTGCAGAGCGCAGAGCAGGCATCTCGGTGGGACTGCCTGTGCTTTCGAACTCTTCTCCTGTCCTCTTCTCTTCTGCTTCTGTTCCTTCCTTGCATCTCTTTTCTTGTATTTTCTGGACGTGTGTAGTGGAATCTATACGGCTAAATTGGGATATATTACAACCCTGAGGCATCTGGCATCCTATTTATATGCAGTTTTGTAAATGTATCCTCTGCTGGAATGAAGTCACCAATCTAAGTTCCTGCATGTGTGCTCTTTGAGTCTGGAAAATTCTGTTAGGAGAATGAATTCCCTTCTGATCATATCACATGTTCCTATTTCCCAGTCCTGCGCTTGCACAAAATCACTACATTAGTGGATGGAAACTCAGTTTCTTCCACTGAGCAACAGTTGACAGCTACCAGAAAAACGATGCAACATCCTAGTAGCCATCATCAAGGCTTTTCCCAAGAGGCACGAAAACATCAGTTAATTCTTCAGTTCTGTTTTTTTAGTTCAGAATGACCATGTATTTACACTGTTGTGATACCGCCCTTGTGAGGTTGTGAGATCAGTATTGAAGTTGGTGATTCAATTCTGCTATCTCATGCACCACTCACTTGCAATGCTCTGACTGTGAGGGAAAGGAGCTCCCCAGAGGGCGTCCAGTGAAGTTATGCTCTGAGAAGGGGAACATATGAAGCACACATGTCTGATGCTGAACCACCAGTGGTACATGTATCTACTACCAAGGCTAGAAAGTGAAATAGCCAGGGTTATGGTTTACTTGAGGTTTGCTGCTGATGATGTTCACTGTTTTGTTTTGTAAAGGGCATTCAAGGTTATTCAAGTGGGGTCATTGTGACTGCATGCTAACTGAAGTCTCCCATGTCAAAGGCAAAAACCCAGTTCCTAAAGTATACAACTACCACAAAGGCCTCAAATACTGAGAGAAAGAACCCTCCAAGATACTCTTCACAGGAATTCTGTTGTGGTTGTTACATATTGCGCTGGTTAGATTGTTATCAGTTTGACACAAGCTAATCAGGAGGGAAGGAGGGACCTCAGCTGAGAAAATGCCTCTGTCAGATGGGTCTGTAGACAGACCCGTGCGGGCATTTTCAGGGTCGGTGACAGATGAGGGAGGGCCCAGCTCCTTGTGGGAAGTGCTACACTGAGCTGTGGTCTTAGGTCTGTACAAAAGCAGACTGAACAAGCCAGTGAGCAATGTTTCTCCATAGCCTCTGCTTTAGTTCCTGCCTCCAAGTTTCTTTCCTGAGTTCTTGCCCTGAGTTCCCTCAGTGACTGACTGTGATGGAGAGCTGTAAGCAAACCCCTCCCCTCGACACAAGTTCCTTCTGGTCAATGTTTTTGTGGGGTTTTTGTGTGTGTGTGTGTGTGTGTGTGTGTGTGTGTGTGTGTGTGTGTGTGTGTGTGTTGTTGTTGTTGTTGTTGTTTGTTTTTTACCACAGCAATGAAAAAACAAACTAGGACACATACCACCTCCCCTCCGTTCAGCAGATGCTTACTGAATACCCAGAATGCACTGTGGAGGGCACTGGGATTCTGTAGTCAACAAAGCCACAACCTTGACCTCATGAAGCTTTTGGACTCTTTGGTAGTTGACAAACAATGAAAAAAAAATCAAAGAAATAAAAATATCTAGCAATTCAGGGAACCGTTAGAACAAAAACAGACAGGTGAGGTGTCAGTTGCCTAATGAAGAACATGAAGAACTGAGTTCATTCATGGGGTGATTCCAGGTGGCCACTGGAGGGAGAGGTGGATTTTAGACTGAGATTCAGGTGAGGGGCTGTGAAAAGAGGCAGAGCCAAGGCATTCTGGAGAGAGGTCAATAGAAGTCAAGACTCCAGGCATAAAGGAGCTTGGGCGTTTCCAAATTTAAAAGAACCTGCTGTGGTTATTGTGCATGTGTGTGGGACTGGAGAAGGTGGTAGATCATGGTCCAGAGGTTTCAGGAGGAGATAATGTCACCTTTAGTCACCCAGCACAAGACCCTAAGCATTGAGTATTTCATCAAACATTGATTGACCTTCACCCTGTATCAGATACATGCTGTACTGGGTACAGAGGATAGCTGGATATCTGATGCCCTACAGTGACGGAACTGTAGAGACGTTAAACTAGAAGGACCCACAGTCACAAATGATCTAGCGCCTCCTCTTTGTTTTGAGGTGAAGAGAGGATGTGATGGTTTCTGTGGATGTCTCTACCTCTCTACAAACACCTTGATTAGTTTTGTAGGACTTCACTTTCTGTTTTGTTTTGTTTTTCTTCCACACAGAAATAGGCATGGCATTTTCCCCCTGGGTTTATAATAAATCATGTTCATTTGTTTTAATAATGTAATTAGTGTTGCTGGGATTCTTTATTATGCATTATGTAGTCAGGAAATTAACTGTAGTTTTTCTAGGAGTTCAGCAGGCGACATTTCCCCCGGCTTTAGCCAGACCTACAAGCAACAGATGCAAGAAGGGTCATAAAACATGTTCTAACACACACATTTTCCACTGAGGCAGAAAGAGTAGAAAAAAATGGGAACTGGCTGTGTGGAATTCTATATTATTGACGGTAGCTTGCTAATTACCTTGGAAATCTTTAGAGGCATTTTTTTTAAATTAGTAAAATGCTTAAATTTGAGAGGGAAGACAGAAAAAGTCCCCAAAGAAAGAATCTGTTTGGCTGTAGTACATTCTAGGTGTGTGTGTGTGTGGTGTTGGAATGTTTATTTTATGGTCTTATTTAACTTTACAAGTTGTTTGGTCAAAGGATAAATGAATGGTGAAGAAATAAATTGTGTAGGTTGAATTAATTTAAATATCAGAAGACAAAAAGAAGATTATTTAGGGTGGTCTCAATGAGCAGAATTACTGTTTAAACTATATTACAGCATTTACTGTTTGTGTAGAATGGGGCTTGCCTGCTTCTTGATACTAGGTCAAGTGTGGGGAAGAAAGGAGTCGAAAGTTCCTGCCCTCGGGGCATAACAGACTGAGTGTCAGGCACGATCCAATCTGTAGACACTTAAACACACGGGGAATGCCCCATGGAGGGGAATGGTTCAATATGCTCCTTAGGGGGGATTTCAGCATAAAAATGGCACCTACCGATGCTGAATGAGCTCAAAGATGCACAAATGGCCCAACTGAATTATAAAATAGCTTAAAGGAAAAATTGAAGGAAGGATGGGGAATATTGGAATGTCTGCCAGTGGAGGAGACAAAAGCCACCTAGAACATGATTAAATTGACCAAAATAAAAAGATCAGAACCCACGTTCAAATTCATTACTGTACACTAAGTGCTAGAATTATATCCAAAGAACTCAAGGAGCCCAGCTGAGGGTAGGGAGGTAAGGGCTGGCAAAAATACCATAAAATTGTGATTGGGACACTGGACACAGCAATTGTTTGAAAACTTAATAGTGAAAATGAAGGTCAGTCAGGGAGCTCATCATGAGGTGTACATCAGAATTATTAAAATAAAGGCAGACATGAAAGTGCCTTAGTCAGGATAGTCTGTGCTTTGTGAGTTCATTCTCTGTTTGTGTCCTCATACAAAGACCCAGGATGAGCTAACACTTCCCACTTCCTGAATAAATGCTTAGAAATAAGCACTAGCAAGATACCGGAGGGAGCCTTTGGGATAGAAAAACACATCTCTTCATTCGTAACCACATCAAAACAGTCTCTTGGTTCTTAGCCACAGCTCACAGGGTCTGTTTCCATGGACACCATGCCCCCCCCCCCAACCACCACCTCCAAAAAAAAAAAAAGAAAAAACACACCTGCTGCCCACCCTCCTGTTTCTACTATGGCAGTCTGGTGCCCTAAGGATGCTGCTGATCCTCCATTCATGTGGCTCATTTTCTTGCTCTGTATAGAGTGGATGCCCTTGGGCTTCTTCACACACAGCCTGAAATGGTGCTTATGTGTCCTGGATTTTAACCTTCCCTCATTCCTGAATTTGAAGAAGCCTGTGGGGGAAAGGAAAATCAACTAGACAGGAAGGATTTTTTTTTCTCTCTCTCTCTCTCTTTGTTTTCTGGTTTTCTCCTAAACTTCCTTGGCTGCACAGATCCCAGGCCGAGAAAACCCTCCTGTGGATACTCTGGAGGAAGCAGAGAACATCTTAAGAGATTTTCACATGTGCAAACCAAACATCTTCCATTGAGGTTTTTCAAAATCGTCTCCTTAAGCTTTACCATGTGTGGGAATAGTGCTTGCTCAGGTAACCACAGGCCAGGCATGCACACGCAGGCCCCCAGCACGGCACAGCAGACGCACAAGCCTGGATGCTGAAAACCCAGTTTTTATTGCCTGTTCCCCTAGAACTTTCCCATTCCATAGCTCTACTCAGGAAGAAAGGCAGGCAAGTACCCCACGCTGTTTCCCTTTGGGCAGACCATTGGCAGGTCTGTGGTCAGCTTTTAGAAATCCAGTCAGTGAGCTGGTACCCATTTTTTATCCCTTTCTTCTTTCTTTGTTTTTTTTTTTGTTGATGTTGTTGTTGTTTGTTTGTTTTTTCCTTCTGGAGAATAGTGGTGACAGACTACCTTATTCTTTTGCTTTCCTTTTGTTTCTAAACAGAAAAATCATTTTCCATCAGCTGGAAAATGGAGGAGAACAGTGACTCCACGGAGAACCCCCAAGGCCAAGGGCGGCAGCACGCCACCAAGTGTGGGTGGCTGAGGAAGCAAGGAGGCTTTGTCAAGACTTGGCACACCCGCTGGTTTGTGCTCAAAGGGGACCAGCTTTATTATTTCAAAGATGAAGATGAAACCAAGCCCTTGGTAAGTAGGAGAAACAATCCCTGCCGACCGTAGTGATCCGCGCAGCCGGTGGAGTCTGAGGGGTCTCCGTCTCCCCGCCGTATCTGTTTCCAGGCATTTTGTCTGCTTCTTTTTTACGGGGTTTCTTAGATTTGGACATGATGAACTGGCTAGTTGAGACTCAGAGGCAAATTATACTTGTCTAATGTTAATTTTGAGTTTTACTAAAGGGACGGAATGTCTGAATCCCTCAGGCAACCTTACTTCATAAGAAAATATTAATGGGCATCTTCTAGGGGATAGAGCTCATAACCAAGGCAGCTTTTCTTTTTTTCTTAGGAATAAGTTGAAGAATCTGTATTTTAATGGAAATTGCCTGTATAGCCACACTGCTCTGGGGACAGTTTCTGTGTTTCTTTTGTGTTTCTTTGACCCTTAGTGGTCATTTATTTCCTTATATTCTTAGCCACACGTTTCAAAACAGTAAAAAAAAAAAAAAAAAAAAAAAGAAGCTCTCAGGTTTTCTCAGCTATGGTCATTGCTTATCAACAGAAGAAAGACACAAAGGGAGGCACCATCCCGGGGTCTTTCCTTTGTCTACATCTAGGGAAAATAGAAGTGAGAGGGGAGATATCTGAGATTGGCTTGTATAATCATTCCCAATAGCATGTTCTTGAGTGTAGATGTAACCAACGGTCTATAAAATAAGAAACACAGAGCCAATTCAGAGAAGAAAACCAAGAGGTCAGAGCTAAGAGCCTCACCCTTCCTGATTCAGGGATCCTCTCCAGCCAAGAGAGCTCTCCGAAAGGGACCTATTTCCTGTGTGTCTGTCTTTAAAGTCTTCCTGTTCTGCCTTCTCATTGGTTGTAAACCCAAACATGTGACTGCCTCGTCACTGCCTGAATGTACCGCCCTCCAGGTCCTTAAAGGCGTGTACCACCGCCGCCATGCACTTGCTATGACTCTAATAGCTCTGACCCCCAGACAACTTTATTTATTAACATACAATTAAAATCACATTTCAGTACAAGTAAAATACCACCACATTTCCCCTTTTCTATTTTAATAAAAAGGAAAAAAAAGAAAAAGATTATAACTAACAAAAGAAAAACTATATACAAAAGTACAATGACTATATACAATATATACAAGTAATAAATGTCTAAACAATGTCTAGTCCATTTGTATTTGACAAATTCAGAGAAAATAATTTCATTATCTATCCTATTTTCTTAAGTCCAAAATGTATCTAATTCACTTTCTATCCAAATTAATCTTCAACTATAACTAACTAACCTTCAACTATAACTAACTAATCTTCAACTCCCTCAGAGACCCAAGAAAGAAATAATATTAGCTAACAAAAATAAAAACAGAAAGTGCATGCATGACTCAGAGGTTAAGAGCACTGCTTGCTCTTCCAAAGGTCCTGAGTTCAATTCCCAGCAACCACATGGTGACTCACAACCACCTGTAATGAGATCTGGTGCCCTCTTCTGGCCTGCAGGGACACATGCAAACAGAACACTGTATACATAATAAGTAAATAAATCTTAAAAAAAAAAAAAAATGCCGGGCGGTGGTGGCACATGCCTTTAATCTCAGCACTCAGCACTCAGGAGGCAGAGCTAGGCGGATCTCTGTGAGTTCGAGGCCAGCCTGGTCTACAGAGCGAGATCCAGGAAAGGCGCAAAGCTACACAGAGAAACCCTGTCTCAAAAAACCAAAAAAAAAAAAAAAAAAAAAAAAAAAAAAAAAAAATTTCCTGTTTCTAGACTTGAGGCTACTTCCTCTCATGTTGAAGTTCAAGATCTTAATTAGGAATTTGAATCGGAACCCACCGAAGCATGATAGTTTCACAGGATTCTCATTCCTGTAATTCAGTTAAATAAAAACAGTGTAAGTGCATACTGTAAACCCCAGTCAGTCATAATATTAGCTTTGGCGTATTGACCAGAGTTAAGAATTTACATTATTGTCATATGAAATACTTACTATTTATATAGCTACATTTATCCATCTATCTATCTATGCCCCCCCCCACACACACTTATACACAACCCATTAGTACTGCTTATGTCTACATGTGTTTAGGGCTGACCACTTGAGATTGAATAATGGGAGTTCATCCCTTGAGAAACTGATTCTCCCTCTCTCGGTGGTGGCCACTGGTAGCTCTTCATCTAGGAATGGGACCTTATGGAGTTTCCCCCATCCATGTTGGGACATCCACTGGTGTTGGCATTATGTGGATCTTCTTCAGGCAACCATATCTTTGAGATCCTAAGGATTCAGTTTCCCAAAGATGAAGTCATATAGTTGGGAGGGAGGAGCAGAATGATCTAGATGCAGTACTCATGTATGAATTTCTTCAAAAAAATTAAAGCCACATCATCAATAAAGATGTGTATTCATTTATCTATATTACTATTAACTAAAATTAATTAATTTTTCTTTTATTCTTCTCTCTTACATTACATCACAACTGCGGTTTCCCCTTCCTCCACTCTTCCCTGTCTCCACCCCCCCCAACCTCCACTCTCACTCAGATCCACTCCTTCTCCATTTCTCTTCAAAAAAAGAGCAGGCCTCCCAGAGACATCAACTGAACACAGCATAACAAGTTACCTAAGACTAGAACACAAACCTTCATGTCAAAACTGGGCAAGGCAGCCCAGTAGGAGGAAAAGGGTCCCAAGAGCAGGCCAAAGAGTCAGAGATCCCTCCCACTCTGAGGAACCCCACAAGAACACCTAGATACACAACCATAACATGTATTCAGAGGACCTAGCTATGACCCATATAAAGTCTGAGATTGTCACTTCAGTCTCTGTGATCCCCTCTGGGCCCTACTTAGTTGATTCTGTGGGCCATGTCCTCAGGTCCTCTGACTCCCAAAGTCCTCCCCCACCCCTTCTGCAGGGTTCCCCTGGCTCTGCCTAGTGTTTCGCTGTGGGTCTCTGCATCTGCTTCTGTCAGTTGCTGGATGATGCTTCTCTAAAGACAATTGGGCTAGGAACTGATCTATGAGTATTTATTTATTATCTCATGAAACACTTAAAATAACCCTTGATTTTTGTATTATTCTATGGTTGTGATTTTATTGGCCCTATTTTTTTATTACATGAAGAAGACAAGGTTTAGGATGCAGTTTACCCCAAGTAAAGTGAAAATGGTGCCGTGATTTAACTCTAGATATGTCAAGGTTCTTGTAGCCTGGGTCAAAGACCTCTGAGTCAATGAATAAGAGTGCTTCCTAGTGGTGATGTGATAAAGGAGCACATTTCTACATCTGTCACTTGACTTGTCATGCCAAACCTGTGGGGAATATGGGAATTGTTATACAGATGAATGAACTATGGCTGTGGTGTTCTTTCTTATGTCATTCTCCAGAGTTCCTTTCTGTTGTATAGCTTGTTTTATACCATGTAACATTCAGATTAAGACATTGTCTTGAGTATCGAGTCATTTTTACCAAACTTAGAGGAAGGATTAAGTTAATATGAAAACAGTAGAACGTCAAGGATCCAACATGAAGACTCTGATAGGGAAGGATTGTGTTGAATATAACTGAAATATGGATAAAAGCCAGTGTGAGGTTTCCTGGGTGCTCATCCGACACAACATTGGATGGACCAGATTGTTAGCCAGAAGGGATCTAAATTAAGTGATTTCTCATAGCATTGTCTAGGATGGAAATAAGTCACTAGGGGAGCAAGCAGAGAACTCACTAGCTGCATGAGCTTAGTAGACTAAGCAGAGGTGGGGATTTTCCACAATAGAGTGTCCTTTCTTAATGAGGGTTACTTCATTGCCTCAGGTCCGAGGCCATTGTTTCTTAAATGTGTGAATTGTAGATGACAGCGAAAGTGATCTTAAACCCTAGTTTGAGGAATTCTGCTCTAAACTGATGAAAGGAGATACTATCATGTTATCTGTGCTGTGTCCCTCTGTGTCATTTCTCACAAGTAATATTCAGTAGTTTAGTTACTTTTATCTAAAAACTGGGAAAAAAATAAAGCAATGCAAAAGAATGCTTCAAATTAATTCAAGTGAAGCCCCCCTTAAAATTAAAATTACCTTACTTTGTAATATCTCTAAGAAAATATTGTTCTGTTATTAATATTAGATTCAGTATTTACAGACTTACCAGTTAAATGAACAAAATGGGGTGATGTGTTCCAATGCAGTACCAATTCCTACACAAGTCCAACATCTTTTAGCCACTATCCTCCACAGCAATATCAAAAATTTTCCTTTTAACATATTGTTAAGGACTAGAAATTAATAAGACAGTTAAAATTTGAGATTAAATAACCTTATCTTTTTGGTTGTTTTTGATCATTTTTGTAATAATAAAAGCACTGGGGAATATGACACTGTAGTTTTTCATTTCAAACCTTTTGACTAATGTTGAAACATAAGCATGTAAAATCCAGCCATTTCCAAACCAGGGACTTATCACTGACTTACATATCCATTCAGGAGTTATGCTATCCTATGATTGGACTAATTCCTTTCTTTGTTGGAACATGCTTTTTTGTTACTGAAAATTTCATATGTGAGTGCTGGATGTGTATCATTTCCTAACTCCTTACAACTCTTCCTTGTCCAACCACCTCCTCAAATTCATTGCCCCTTATTGTTTAATAATTATTGTTTTACACACACACACACACACACACACACACACACACACACACACACACGAGCAAATTTATAAATATAACCTGCTGAGTCCATTTAGTGTGCTCAGGACTGAGCACTTGGGGCAAGAAACCTATCAATGGATTTACTCCAGGGAAGACTGGTTCTCTCTCTCTCAGCAATAATTAATTGCCTGAAGTTCTTCATCTAGGGGTAGAACCTTGTGAAATTTCCCCCATTCATACTGTAACATCAATTGGTATTTTAACTTCTTAGGTCTTACATAGGCAACCATATTGCTGAGATTTCATGGGTCAGCTTCCCTGTTATCCATAGGAGTCATCCTTTTCCAGTAGATGCCCTTATCCTCTGGTTCTTACAGTCTTTCAACTCCTTCTGTGATGTTCCTTCTGTCTTTGGGGTAGGGTTTGTGTTGTACATGAATCAGTTGGAGCTGGACATCCTATGGTCTTTCTCTGCATGTGACCAGTTGTATCTTTCTGTAGTAAAAGAACCTTCTTAGTTAAGGGGTGGAAGCTGCACTTAACTGAGGGCACCAGGGTAAGTACCTAGAATGCAGTTCGAAATTACACTGATTTACAGACATGGCAGCATTGGTTCTCTGTGGTCCTTGGCCTTACCAGCCACAGGCACTGTTCTAGGTCTAGTGTGTCAGAAATGATTTCCCTACTATCAAGCTGACATTAAGTCCAATTAGGCAAATGTTGGTTACCCCCAAGTAAGTGCCTTTATTGTACTCTTCAGACTATCTTGCTTTTCTGGTCATTGTTGTGGTTCATAGGTATTATTGCTGGATAAGATTAGTTGTTACTTTTCTTGCTTGGTATCTTGCATATTGGGGCCAGGCCTATTCTCTACTATGGTGATTGATTAAGTCAACTCAGAATTATATTTTAAGAAATGAAGGGTAAATGATATTTAAAACTCCTGTGGAAATCTACAATATGTTTTTTTTTTTCAATTGAATTCATGGCCTTATTACTGATAGTCAAGTGTTCAACTTCTGAGATAAACCCCAAGTCACTCTGTTCTTCTTGTTCCCTATCTTACTCTTCTCCTCTCTCTCTCTCTCTCTCTCTCTCTCTCTCTCTCTCTCTCTCTCTCTCTCACACACACACACACACACACACACACACACACACACACACACACACACACTTAAAATGGCCACACTTAATATGGATATACATATCCAGTTCAGTATATCCCAGACTTGATTATGTGGACGTAACATCATTTTTTCATAATCTTCCTCAAATTGAGCTTGGCTTTCCAGATACTCAACCACCTGCCCAGGTGGGAGGACTTCAGAAGTCTCACCCCCGCTTCTGTGTTTCCTTGTTGAGTAGAAGGTGAACTTGCCCCAAGTTCCCCATTTTCTAAGGGTGATTTACAGTGGCCTTACAGCCCCAACCAGAACTCCTTGACAGTGTGTTGAAGCTCACTTCGAAAGTAATAGCTTACCTATTCCACTTAAAAATACACGAAGCTAAATATCTTTATTATATGTTACATTTTTTAACAATGGATAAGCAACCTCACAATTTTGGTTCATCAGGTCAAAACCACTGAAAATCCACTGGTTACAAGTGAATGCACTAGTACAGAGACACACTTTACTCACAGACAACCGAAAACTTTACAGTTGATTTTGGTTGTTTCCAGGGAAAAAATACAGAAAAGTGATCCATGTGGGCATTTATGTATCTACCATTTTATCACTCATAGGCTACGGCTATCAGCATTTTATAGAGCTATATTTTTTCCAGATTTTCAGATTTATTTGCTATTTTTGTTTTAATATTATGATAAAGTGATATTATATGGACGAAAGTTGAAAAATTAACTATACAGAAGATTATAAAAATATTTTCCTTCACTCTACACCCTAAGCTTTGGAACAACTGTTTTTAAGGGTTTTTTAAACAGGTTTAAACCAATTTTATGAAACTGTTCACTTAGCCACCTTTCATTAATAGTTATGACGGGCTGGAGTGAAGACTCAGGGGTTAAGAACACTTGTTGCTCTTCTAGAGGACCCAGGTTCAGTTCCCAGCACCCACATGGCAGCTCACAACTGTAATTCCAATTCCGAGGGAACCAGGCATACATTTTATACACATATATGCATGCAGGCAAAATATACTAATACAATAAGATAAAAAAATAAGTGTTTAAAAAATGATCAATGGCTGAGGCTTTAATTATAGCTATCATAGCATGAAGGAAGAGTCATAGATTTGACATGAGTGTTGTTATTTCTAAAAATAAGGCAATGGTTTGGGTATGTTAATGCTATCATGGGGCAATCTGTCTGACTTCTCTCCTGAAGTATACTGTAACATAAATAAAAGCTAAGTTTTGCCTTGGGCTATGCTGGTAAATTTCTCCTACACACCTCTATGCTAGAAGGACAGCGGGAAACATCGATTTTTAGAATCTAGTCTGAGACTTCTGAGAAAATGGCTAAAAGCCAGACAGGCACCAACCCAATTAATATAGTTTAGACTTTCCACCACAGATATTGATCCAGTGTGTGGGGAATGTTTTTTCTGGGTACAATGAGGATGGCACTATATTAGATCACAATAGATTTTCGTAACTCAGAGCACAAAATGATGTTGAGTATTGTAACCTGAGGGCTGACCTCTAAATGTGCAGAATTGATTGCTGATTAAAGAGTAAGGTCTAATTTTATATACTTAATGAAACTCAGGAGTTCATGAAATCTAGAAACCTCTCAGGCACTTGCTGTTCCCTGTTACAAAACAGGAATCAAAGAAGCCAAAGCCACAGCTAAGCGCTTAAAGTAATACTGCAAATGTGACAGGAATCTCACTGTCACATCCTTATGTCACAGACTTATGTGCGGCATCTGAGGTGTTTGGTATTCAAAGAGAGATATAAAATAACATTACACGTCTTCATGAGTTTTTAGGGATTCTTTGGGATTTCATAGAAATTGTTTTATCAAGAGATAGGAAATGTGGTTAATTCAAATTAGTTTATTCCACTGTTGGATAATTTCTCATTGTTTCTCTCTATGCAGCAAAATAAAGTACAGTATTTTTCATTTCAGACAAAAAGACTTTGGAGTAAAATTCTTTGCATAGAACTTTAGCTGTCTGCTGACAAATCGTGACACATTGGGCAAATGACTAATTAGTTTAAATTTTGATGAACTTGTTTGTACAGTGAGATCATGATCACATTCCTCATGCTGTTACTAAGAGGATTAGATGAGACTAATGTATACACGGTCTTAGCCAAAAGGCTGAGAAGTGGAGAAGCAGTGAGAGAATTTATGTGGGTGACCTCAAGATGCAATCACACATTGTAAACAGAAAATCAGCACTGACTGTCCATGTGTGAGTTTCCTTTCTGATGCTATCCAAGCTGCTCATGTCTGACTGATCCCTTCTAAAAACGCATAGGTTTCTAGTGTCCCTACAGACATTCTGCTAGAAAACAAAATGGAGAGAGAGAGAGAGAGAGAGAGAGAGAGAGGACTTTTAAAAGTAGCAGACAGCTTATTCCTTTCTTGGGTTAAAATCTGAACAGGTGAGAAAAATTTTAAGTAGCACTTTAGACACTCAGGTTGCCAGTTATTTTGCTTCCAATTTCAACATGGCCTCATTTTCCCCCATCATCCAAGAAAGGGATAGAAAAGGATTACTGCATGGCTGGATCAAGAGTGCATCTTGTCATGTTCATGTACCCTTAGTTAGATGCAATGGATCACTGTAGTAATTACTTTTCTGTCGCCATGGTAAAATACCCCAACCAAACATCACTTAGGGAAGAGTCCATCATTGCAGGAAGCATGTAGGTCCTTGTGCTCATAGACAAGCACTAGGGAAACCAGGAACGTTGAAAACACGGGGTTGTTGCTTCAAAGGGAGAGGTGTATAACCTGTTTTCCACCCAGAAGGCTGGAAACATATGTGGTTAATGGCAGGGTGACATCTGTGCTATGTGTATGGCCAGCCCATACCAATTCCCCTAGACTCATTTTTATCTCAGTTAATCAATAGTGCCATCCTCCCCAGAACTTTATCAGGAGCATTGTGTACCATGAGCCTGCTTCCTCAGTTACTCTGTGGAACCCAACTTTATGAAAGATGTATTTCACAAGAGTTTTCATGCAGTCATGTTTTAAGCGTTGGTTGTACATACAGGTTTGAGTTAATTATCACCAGGAAACACTTTTCCAATTTGTACTGTGCTTACATATGCCTAAAATAAACTACCCAGTATCAGACTCTTGAAGTTTGAATAAAGACCAGCTATTGAGTCATGTTGAACCAGATTTCCTTCTTGCCTCGAATGGATGAACACTCTGCCAGCTGTGATGCTTGCACAGACCGCACACATTTGATGCTGGGAAGAGCTGGTGGCGGGACCAGGAAGCTGGCTGGTCACATTTTAATCTACCTAAAGGTTTCCTAATGTCCTCAAATAGCACTACTGTCTGTGACCGAGCATTCAAATATGTGAGGCTGTTATGGATAGTTCTCATCCAAACCACCATAGTCTCTCATTGCAAAGGAGGCTGGACATGTGACCTAGCATGTAGCATGGTATAGCATGTGGGAATGAATAAGCAGTCTCTGTCACAGGTGTTTAAAGCATTCCTGGAAAAATGAGTTAAATTCCAGTGGCTGTTATGGACATTTATGGTTTTGACAAAAGGCCATACAATTTTTTTTTAAGAAGGAAAACTGAAAATAATCAGCATCCTAGAAGAAGCATCTACTATTGCTTCAGGATTTATTGAAACTTTCTGGAAGTGGGTATTTAATATGAGAGTTGAAGAATGATACCACATTTGGAGTGCTATATATATGTATGTAGTGACGTGCTGACTAGTGTTTATAAACTTGCTACAACCTAGAGTCATCTAGTAGAGAGAACCTCAACTGAGAAAATGCCTCTGTCAGATTACCTGTAGGTAAGTCTTCAGCACAGCTTCTTGATTAATATTGATTAATAACTGATGTGGAGGGCTTGTCCACTGGGGGCTGTACCACCTCTGTGCAGGTGTCATGGGTTTCATATGAAAATGGGCTGGGCAAGCCATGACAACCAAGTCAGTAGGCAGTATTTTTCCATGGCTTCTGCTTCAGTTCCTGTGTAGCTTGAGCTTTCCTGCCTGGCCCATGGTCAGGGCAAATCTCTATCACCCGCCAGTCCCACAGCTGCTCAGACCCGACAAAGTAAACACAAAGACTTATATTGGTTACAAACTGTATGGCCGTCGCAGGCTTCTTGCTAACTGTTCTTATATCTTAAATTAATCCATTTCCATAAATCTATACCTTGCCACGTGACTCGTGGCTTACTGGCATCTTCACATGCTGTTTCTCATCATGGCGGTTGGCAGTGACTCTCTGACTCAGCCTTCCACTTCCCAGCTTTATTCTCCTCTTTGTCCCGCCTATACTTCCTGCCTGGCCACTGGCCAATCAGTGATTTATTTATTGACCAATCAGCAACATACTTGACATACAGACCATCCCACAGCACTTCCCCTTTTCTTTTTTTTTCTTTTTTTTTCAAAAAGGAAGGTTTTAACCTTAACAAAGTAAAATTACATACAATTTGGGAATTTGGGCGTAGCTTCTCTTACTACTTCCTGCTGGAGGGCGGCGCTGTATCTTATGGGGACACAAAGAATATTTTAGGATTATGGAGTAGTCCGTGAGGGTGTATCGTCTGAGCCAGTTGCCTTGAAACGGTTCTGGATGTTGGATCATCTGGGCCTTGGTGTCATCGGAGAACTTTCAGGGGGTCTTGGCTGGTCAAACCTGATGTATCTTAATCTGGAACAAATCCATAGCCTCTGGTTTTCTGTGGGAACAAAAGCAGAGTCTCCTTTCCAAAGCAACACACCCTTACATCCAAATTTTGAAGTCAAGGTATCTTTAAAATATACATATTGGTTTAACTCAACATCTTTTACGATCAAATGTTTTTCTGCAGTTAAAAATCCCAAAGACAACACAATCCAGATTCTCTGTGTAATATTCATCTTTATGTGGCTTATTTTTTACATTAATTTTACTGTCTCTTTAAAGACTTTATTTTTTAAAACTATGTATTTGTTTATATAACTGTATGTATCACCTTTTTTGTCTCTTTCAAGCCTACGTATATTTTACACACATTGTAAACTATTGCATCTGAATCTGTCTTATTGTGAATCTATTGCTTTAAACTGCAGCAGCTGTGGCTGCTGGCTCTGCCCACCTCAGCTTCCCAACATGGCTATGTTCACCACCAGCTCTGGGAGCTGTCATGGGTCTCCATGCTTTTATCCAAGCAGCGTGTAGCCCAAAAACCTCTTTTTTTGTTTTGTACAAGCAAAGGCTAAATCTACCACGCAGTTTAATGTGCCACTTGAAGAGGCCTCATTCCCGCCATACGGCAGCAGGTCAAGCGTGCACGCCAGGAACCCACCAGTAGCTCAAACCGGTAGCTCATTTGAGAGAGACAATTAGGAACTGTTTTTACCTCCGTTTTAGAATCTTTTTTCTCAGTTTTTAGGTGGAAACTCTTGCCACCACGTTGGACGCCATTTGTAGCTTGAGATTTCCTGCCTTGCCCACAGTCAGGACAAATCTCTATCACCCGCCAGTCCCACAGCCGCTCAGACCCAACCAAGTAAACACAGAGACTTATATTGGTTACAAACTGTATGGCTGTCGCAGGCTTCTTGCTAACTGTTCTTATATCTTAAATTAATCCATTTCTATTAATCTATACCTTGCCACGTGGCTCGTGGCTTACCAGCATCTTCACATGCTGTTTGTCATCGTGGCGGCTAGCAGTGTCTCTCTGACTCAGCCTTCCACTTCCCAGCTTTATTCTCCTCCTTGTCCCGCCTATACTTCCTGCCTGGCCACTGGCCAATCAGTGATTTATTTTTTGACCAATCAGCAACACACTTGACATACTTGACATCCAGGTTTCCGCCTTGAGCTCCTGCCCTGACTTCCCTCAGTAATGGATGATAGCCTTGCACTTTCCTCCCCTAGCTGATTTTGGTCTTTGGTTGTGTTTTATCACAGCAATAGAGACCCTAACTAAGAAGAATGAAAGGGTGCGATCCTAGGCTTTTGGTAGACTGTTGGAGACTGGAGCTTGATCACATGTTTTAGTGCATATGAATGAAGGCACACTGGGAGAGAGTTTTGGCAAGACATAACTAGAAGAGACCTACTAGGACAGACATACTAAGACAGACATACTAGGAGAGAGTTGAGTGGTATAAATTATTTTAGAATTTCATTCCAAGATCTTCCCTGCCCCTATTTCATGCATTCATGTAACTTTCTTGTTTCTTCTTCTTCTTCTTCTTCTTCTTCTTCTTCTTCTTCTTCTTCTTCTTCTTCTTCTTCTTCTTCCTCTTCCTCTTCCTCCTCCTCCTCCTCCTCCTCCTCCTCCCCTCCTCCTCCTCCTCTTCTCCTCCTCCTCCTCCTCTTCCTCCTCTTCCTTTCTTCCTCCTTATCCTCCCCTGCTCCTTCCTTTCCTTTCTCCTCCTGCTCTTCCTCCATCTTATTCTTCTTCTGCTTCTTAATTTAAAGCTAAATAGTCAAGATAGGCCTCTGTCTACACAGTGTTCATTGCAAAGGAATCCAAGTGTGTACCTACCCTTTCGGGACCCATTCTGACAGACGTGGAACTGTCTTGTGAATCTACAATGGACTTACTATTTTATGTTATGAAAGCACATAGACTACAGAAATACTCTTGGCATTCTATCATTCATTCTCACAGAGGAGGAATTATGTAAATACTCATCAAGTCACAGTTGTGTGTAAGAGGAAGGGCTGAGAATAATCATCGGTGTACAGAAGGCACCTAAGGGGGAAGCAGCAAAGGCATTGAGCTAAAAATAGATGGTTGGGCAGAGGGTAACAGCATGAAGCAAATATCCTTCCTCCTAACATTCTGTACACTGGTTTTATCCACTCTGGGCATTTACCTGGCAAGCAGTTGACCTCAGCTGCTTTGGGTACGGGTGCTAGAGTCATACTTCCTGGATTCACTAAAGGCTTACCCAATGGCTACAGACCTTGGATAAACTATTAAATGTCATACTTTGTTATTGATATTTGTAAAATGTAAGTGATAAAAATATCTACCTGACAGATTGTGAGCTGTGTGAAGTGTTTCAAGATGTAACACAGCACCTAGTCTCGTTAAAGTCTGAATATATATTAGTTATTGTTCCTACTGATACAGCCACCATCGTCACCATCATCTTCATCACCGCTAACCTCTCTGATAATTAGAAGACCCTGTCACAGAGTGTAGAAATTAGGATCCATAGCATGAACTTCATTATATGTACAATGAAGAAAATAATTTGATGATGAGTCCATTTTAGCTTCACGAGGAGTTTCTTTGTGATAGTTGTCACTGTTTGTCACAGCACAGGTGTGTGGGTTCACACGGATCTGTGGAAAGAAGACTCAGAGGCATCTTAAGAATGAATCTAGCCTTTCATGACTGCAGGGGTGTCCAGCCTCAAAGGACTGAAGCATTTTCCCCTTTGCCTTGGGCATTTTTATTTTCTCTCTATTTACAGTTTAGCCAGTCAGTTTCCATATGCTCAAAACAACCTGAAAGGAGCTCCCAAAGGTACAATGCCAAGTGCAGATTCCTCAATTTCTCAGGTACCAAGGTTTTCTGAACTAAGTTTTGCATAAACTTTGTATCCTTAGGAGACTCTCAGACAAGATTCACATAGGGTTGCTAGAGAAACAAAAGGTACTGGTTAAACAAAAGATAGATTAGGGCTAGGTGCTATGCTCTGGAGCCAGGCCAGGTGTAGCTCAGCAGTAATGCAGCCATAGATGGTCAGGCTAATTTCAGAGCAGTGACTGACTTAATTTGTAACCTGTGTTGTCAATTTTGAAATCCCATGCAACACTCATAGCAAAAGTAATGCTCACTACTGTAGTCTTTTCTCTTTGTTTAAATAATTTTGCAGTTCCTTCAAAGTTGCTGAAAATGGTTGTGATGGGATCCAAGAAGACTTAGAGGAATCTCTGAAAAATTTTGGGGAAAGACAGCCTGGTTTTCTAGTCTCCTGTAACACAGACCTGTGAGCACCAATCTGGTGGGGAAAGCACAGGAGTCGAATCCCTTGGGGTTTCACTTCTTTTTCTCATCATGGCCAAAAGCTCTCATGCTCATGATGCAAGTCAACATACGGAGCCAGATGGTCCATATTTTCCCTGTCTCATTAGCAGAGACCTCAGCACTTTACATTATGCCACTGGCAGAGAGCAGAAGGAGGAGCAGGAAGCGAGAGGGTGGAAATTCCATCTGAACATTTACATTTCGGGTGCAGCAACAGTGTCTTCCAGGGGCTGATTTCGTCCTGGCACAAGATATTTCACAGCCATTTGTTACTTCTTCTCTTTGAGGTCCCTTCTGCCAGTTGATCTGCCTGGCTTTAGATTTATCCTGTCTACACATCCAGCCTCTTTCTATTTCCCCAGAGCTATTACTGCACATTTCTTATCCCAGGGACTATTAATCAGTGGAAACTACATCAATTAAAGGAAAACAGTTTGTTTACTTTTTATGTATGTAGAAGAAACTGAAAGCAGAAATTCTTATTCTCATAGTCTGAATTTTAGTGTATGATTATCTGGTATATTTTTGAGGCTCATCCACATTGCAGAATATATATACTTTATTTCTTATTGTTGCCTGATGATATGTTATCATATCAATATGTCATACTTTTAAATTCTTTTGTCAGTTGATGGATATTTGAGCTATTTTTCTTCTTAGCTATTATAAATAATGCTGTTATGAGCATTTACAAAAAAGTGTTTTTGTGTGTGTGATCATATGATTTCATTTCTCTTAGGACTGGAATTGCTGAGTCATATGTTAATTATGTCCAAGTCTGAGGAACTGTACTGGCCATTTTTAATTGCTAAATTTTAATCTAATTTAAAATTCAAGTCTCAGATTCAGATTAAAATTCATCTGTGTCCCTTCATACCCACCCCAGCATATACCTGTTTCGACAGCTTGTTAGTGTTGATGGGGCTTCAGTTTAGTACAAAGGAAGCTTATTTTCTCACTCTTTTGTGAAGGTGTTTATGTGTGAAAGAGAGAATATGTGTGCATGTGTGTATATGTGTGTATGTGAGTGTGTATCCTGTGTGTGTCTGTGTGTATGTGTGTGTGAGAGAGAGAATGTATGAGTGTGCACATGTGTATGTGTGTGACTGTATGTGAGTGCGTGTGAGTGTGTGCATATGTATGTGTGTGTGAGAGAGAGAGGAGGGGAGAGAGAGAGGCAGAGGATCATCTCTTTGAAGTCTCTTACACTGGGGCTGGCAGGAAGACTCTAGTAGGGCATCAGGGCCACATGGTTTTGTGGTTCTCACCTGCCCTTGTTGGATTTGTTGTTATGGGATGGTCCTTCTCTATGCTGTGAATGTTTGTTTTTCTCATTGCTTGATAATAAAGTTGTTTTGACCTCTGACATGATAGGATGAAATTAGGCAGAAGAATCAAAGTAGGACTCAGAGGAAGAGGGGCGGAGTCAAGAGGGGTGGAGTCGAAGGGCGATACGGCAATTTTGTCCTCTGGCTTCTCACTTCCAGGATGCCAGTACCAAAGGGCCTACTTTCCATCATTTCACTAACTTTCTGGAGTGTGGTGTGCTAGAACTTTCTGCTCCTTTCTATCTCGCACTAATTCTCCCATCTGTGTCCCATACACAGGGCAAACGTCCTACGCTTGTGACTGACTGAGGTACAAGTCATAGATACTCCCTGTGCTAGTGGAGTGACTCCAGTGGTCACTTCTCTCTGGATATCTCGTTCTTGATCTGATGGAGAGCCTGGCTGAAGCTGGCTGTGGCAATGGTGTGAGACTGAGTTAGATTCTATTCTGGCAGCTCTTAAAATTATGGGACTCTCAGAGCCTCTCTATGTTTGATTTTAGATTCAAGAAATCAGTGTAGGACACAGTGTAATACTATTCAGTATCACATTTAAGAAGCTCATATCATACTTTCAGATTTTAAAAATTATTAGCCATAAATAAAATGTGTTTGAGTTTTATCCTCCCAGATGAGTTGAATTGACATTCTCTCATAAACTGTTGTCTGGTTGTCAAAATCTGTCATATGTTTGACTTCCTGAGATTAACTTGAAACAATATTCTATTATGAACCATATCCATTACTTTAGGCCCACATACAATTTTTCATATTTGAAAAAATTAAGGTACTAAATGTATTATATTAATCATCAATTTTATTTTAATTTGTGCTACTTTTTTCTTTTCACTATTCCTTCCTATGCCATAATAACTGGAAGAGCTTGGCAGTCAGTCTTTTTGTAGACCATTTCTAAGCTCATTTTTATGAACCCAGATTCTTAATTCAAAAATATTCTTTGGATATGGAATCAAACATACTTGAAAAATATGCTAAAGTTTTAAACTCAGTGCAGATGAATAGATGCACACCTCCTGCTTGGCCAATCATAAGGGGTGGGAGACAAGGACAAGGGACTGAGCCTCCTGTGGTCCTGGGCTCATGGGTCTAGATGTTCATTCAGTATGCTGCCGTCCTGGCCAAGCTTGAAGTGTGCAGCACTGTTTGAATAAATCAGCATCGCCCTTGGTTAGCTATGCCATTTAATATTCATAACTTTCTCCAGAGAAGACAGGGAACATCAACACATCAGCAAGTAAGATTCTCATGCATTGTTCAGGCAGCATTGCAGGACCAAGCCTCTTCGTTGATTTTTAAATGTTTTCCTAGATGCAGTTTGCTGATGCTGTGATTTATAGACCCCAGATTTTAGGGGAGATATTTTGCAGGTCACTTTTGCTATTTTAAATAACAGTGGTGAGGTGGCGGAAGGCAGTCTTGACTCTGGCATTCATGATGCCTGCCGCCTTGCATCTCCCTTCCTTCCATACTTCCGCAGTTCATGCCGCCTGCCGCCTTGCATCTCCCTTCCTTCCATACTTCCGCAGTTCAATGCAGAGATGAAGCTGATAGGCGTCAGGATTAATTTTCACTCTCAACTTTTTATATAGGTTTTGCTTAATGTTGTATTTAATCTTGTTTTCTAAAACTTAAATGATTGTGATTCTTGCAGAAAAATTATTTCCCAAAACTTACCTGTAAAATTTGCACTGTAACATCCACAGATACTTCGAAATCTGGCCCTGTAGCTTTTGGGAGAGATGTATAGTACTTTCATTTTCTGCCCACATAGATTTTGGTAAATATTCTCAATTAGATACATTTTGAACCAGCTTTAGTGAAGATATGATTGCTCATCTCTGAGAGTCAGAATTAAAACCTCCCTGGCTAAACTGTTGTTAGTTCACATTCAATTCTGTTAAAGAGACAATATTTATTTTAAAATTTGGCTATCTTCTTGTTAGTTCTGCTTTTGGATATTTTAATGGGGGAAAAAGAACTGTCTTAGTTAGGGTTACTACTGCTGCTATGAAACACCACAACCAAAAAGCAAGTTGGAGAGGAAAGGGTCTGTTTGGCTTACACTTACATATCACTGTTGACCTTTGAAGGAAGTCAGGACAGGAACTCAAACAGGGCAGGAACCTAAAAGCAGGAGCTGGTGCAGAGGCTGAGGAGAGGTGCTGCTTACTGACATGCTCCATGTGGCTCACTCAATCTGTTTTCTTATAGAACCCAGTACCACCAGCCCAGGGATGGCATCACTGACAATGGACAGGGACCTCCCGCATTGATCACTGATTGAGAAAATGCCTTACAGCTGCACTCATGGAAGCATTTCCTCAACTGAGGCTCCTTCCTCTCTAACGACTCTAGCTTGTGTCAAGTTGACACACAGAACCAGCCAGTACAAGAACCGATAAGGCTGCCGCCTCTGAAATTCTTTCTATCTAAGATTATGGGATGAGATAGACATCTTGGTTGAATAACTTTTAAACCTTGGACTTATTTTATGTTGGATGTTCTAACAATCAGTTTTCAAAGATTTATAGGACAGAGGATCGCTGTAGAGACTGCAGCTTCATGTCACTGTCCAAAAAGTTTACAACACCATTCATTGGAAAATATATGGATCTTTGGAAACTGAACTGACACCGTTTTGACATATCTACTGTGTTTAGCAGTGCATGTTTACTTGATGGAGGGAATAATTTGTGGACACCACATCGACTGTCTTTTTAGGTTAATATTTCTTCAGCTAACACCTCAGCAGAAATTTCACTTTGCAAGGCCTTGTGTTCCATCAGAAGCATGGAGAGAGGGTATTTTTTTCCTTTTCTCGGTCTTTCTATTTATATTTGAGATTGTGAAATGGGTCATACCATGCTGCATCCAAGGACTCTAATTCTGAGGCATGCTTGCTGCTGATTTTTTATAACATTTGTATTTGGATGTCATTGTGGAAGTTCTGGATTTTCACTGTGAAACACATCATCAGTCTTAGGGAAGTCTCCACAACGAAAACCATAAGCCTTCTTATTTTAATGTGTAACTAACTTAAACAATTCTTCAGTTTCAAATATCTATTTTTTGAATGACTAGTGAAATGAGTTCTGTTTGTCATTAGAGATGGATTCTAACAGAAACCTCTGATTGTAATCTGCCCTCCCAACCCCAGGAATATAATAGTGACATTGACATTCACTATGAACTATGCATTCTGCTCTCCGTACTTGTTGGTTGATTATTTCATTAATTCTCGTGGCATTTTCTATAGTGATTGACAAAACCATATAGAGTGGTAAAAATTAAAACAAAATAACTCAGCCATGAAGAAAAGCAAAGGTTCTCTGGAGGTGGGTAGGACTGACCTCATGCTAAGGAGTTTCTTTGGAGATTTGTCTGTCAAAAAGGAGGGAGTCTGATGTCAAGTTTAAAAAGTAGGAATACAACCTTCAGTAAGGCCTGTTGAAGAACCCTGCTTTAAAAACAATAGTCACAAGTTAGAGGTATCATGCCAATTACACAAACCATGTTAGTAAGTATGAATTCTCATATTTACAGAGAGAGTTTACGAGATGGGTTGTTGGCCTTATGAAGACCATGACTAGCTATTTGGGAAGTGTGCTCCCTATGTCTAGACCACAATGTAGGACCTGATAAAGTCCATCTTCCCATAGTTAACATGGAGGTATTAGAGTCATTACATGAAATTGTAGTATCTCTGTAGGCATTCATATTCATATGTAGCTCTTATTCCAATGTTTCACCTTATGCCATTCTGATACATAAACACTAAGAAGAGCCTAAGTTTCATTTCTGGCCACCATACAACTCACACGGGTTCATAACTCAGGAGAAAGATGTTAGTGACCTGCAGCCGAAGATTGCAACTAAGTTGCTGGAAACGGAATGGACATGGCTCATTGGGAAGTATGTCTTTGTTTTTCTTCTTAGACCGAGACAGAGAAACAATGTGAGCAGGTCTGTCCCACCTCTGCCATCTACGTTTGTGGACTGCAGTGAAATGAGGTCCTAGAAAGGACGCCGAACAGTGTGGCCGAGGCATTCTTTCGATCTGTATGTCCATCCCAGGGATTAGAAGAAAAAAAGGCTGTGGGGCTTGAACGCTGCTGAGAGGGGAGGCTGGAAACAGAGTCAGAATGGTCACCAAGGAGTGAGAGGACTGAGTGAAGCTCTTCAAACAGGAGAGAACCGTGCTGCGCGCCTTTCCTCCAGTGCCTTTATTCCCTCCCCAAGTAGACAAGGCGCTGCTTTGGAATGGAGGGCCAAAGGGCTTCCTCACTGGCCTCTGTCCTGGTGACAGATCCTGTAAGTGATGAAATGTCCTGTCTAAACACTGCTCCCTGTTTCCACCTTTGTCTCCCCAGCGATTTCTGTCAAGGAGGAAGGAGTGCCAATTTTCTCCACATCCTTTGCATCTAATTTGTTCTTTATCAGGATCCCTCGTTAGAGGAACAATTTATGGCACCCCAAATACTTTTGTCTCTCTTTCCCTGTTTTCATTCTGTCTCTCACTAACTCAGAGATGGTCAAATAAAATGACAGCTGTAAGGGGATGATTGGGATTTGGACTTGAGCACAAATAGAGGAACCACGGGGTTATGGTTCATGGTCACTTACAAACATCTTAGACAGGGAAAAATAAACTGTTTCCTAGTGATCTATGTAGGATCTTTGGTGCAAAGCCTAAACCAAGAAGTGAATGTGATTATGGTGAAATCCTCTTATGGTGAAAAGTGATCAGGTGAATGACTCTTAATGATGCCTGTGGCCTCTGCCATTGTCGCCCTAAGTCTGTCTTAGCGGTATGCCACTCCCTGCAGCTCAGAAGGGAGCTCGAATTTCAATTGTTCCAAACTGTCACTTAATAGAAGAGTACGCTGGGAGTCCTTGAGGTTTACGGTTCCATATAGAGGATTCTCATGTTTAATAAAGCTGAGAAATATTGATAGTTACATAATAGCTAATGCTAAATTGTGCTTTTATTTGGTCAGAGTTTCAAATCTGCATCCTCTGTTGAAAGGGCTGCAGTTAAGAAGGGGCTGTGATTTAAGATGTTCCCCCTTCTCAAAATAGGCAGTGACTAACTCACCTTTCAGAATTAAAAAAAAAATTAAAAAAGAACAACAAGCTGGATGAGTGTCACATGCCTTTAATCTCATTACTCTGGTGACAGAGACATGTGGATCTTACAGGTTAGAGGCTAGCCTGGTCTCTATAAGTAGTTCCAGGCCGACATTATGGGACCTTGCCTCAAAAGCAAATAAAACAATAGCAACAACAAAACCTTGTCATAGAACACTATTGGGTCACTATTACGTCATGAGAACTGCCTCGTGTTTTTGGTAGCCATGCTCCCTTTGTCTTCTTAGTCACACGGGCACCAGCAGTTATTTCTTGATTTCTCTAACAGGAGAACAAAGGTTTACTGAGAACAGAAAGTATTATATTCACCTAAAGAGAAGGCCAACTTGTGACAGCCCACAGAAGCCTCTAAACCAGTGATTCTCAACCTTCCTAATGCTGTGACCCCCAACCATACGATTATTTTTGTTGCTACTTCATGACTTGATTTTGTTACTGAGTGGTGTCTCAGTCCCCAAGACCATCAGAAATGTGTGTTTTCTAATGGTCGCTACTTACAGGTTGAGAGCTGCTGCTCTAAACAAAGGTTTCCAGCACCCGGAATGAGGATAAGCAAGAGGGAGAGTTGGGCCTACGTGCTCCTGGGCTGGAGAGAATGGTCGCCATCATCACTGTCATCAGGCAGGTCATGTGGAGGCTGGAAACTTCAATTTCATTAGATTTTAGTTTATTAGCATAAGCTTATAAGTTAGTTTGAATTTCATAGTGACATTTATTTGATTCCCATAAAATATTTTAAGATTAAGAGTCAGTGAGCATTTTTTTTTCCTTTCAGAAGTGTACGTGTTAATGGCATTTGACAGAGAGTGAGAAAGTCCAGTGGCGTTTTAACAGGAGATGCAGTGACACCAACCCCCAGACTTCACAGCACTGGACTCTGCCTTCCTTCACCCTCTTCCCTTCCAGCCTGCCTTCCTTCTGTGTTTATTCATGAGCAGACTTCTGCATGCTGGCGTTGGCCAGGCATTTGCTTGGTGTAAAGTAAGCCACCATTTTGTGATGCCCTGTTGTAATGAGGACAACGGCCTTGCAAGGAGTAAAAGCAAGAACTGTGAGAAACTCACTCAATAAGACTGTGACGGTGCTGGGTGCAGACCGTGACGGTGCTGGGTGCAGACCGTGACGGTGCTGGGTGCAGACCGTGACGGTGCTGGGTGTAGACCGTGACGGTGCTGGGTGTGGACCGTGACGGTGCTGGGTGCGGACCGTGACGGTGCTGGTGCGGACCGTGACGGTGCTGGGTGGAGACTGTGACGGTGCTGGGTGGAGACTGTGACAGTGCTGGGTGTAGACCGTGACGGTGTTGGGTGCAGACCGTGACGGTGCTGGGTGCAGACCGTGACGGTGCTGGGTGCAGACCGTGACGGTGCTGGTGTAGACCGTGACGGTGCTGGTGTAGACCGTGACGGTGCTGGGTGTAGACCGTGACGGTGCTGGTGTAGACCGTGACGGTGCTGGGTGTAGACTGTGACGGTGCTGGGTGGAGACTGTGATGGTGCTGGGTGTAGACTGTGATGGTGCTGGGTGTAGACTATGACGGTGCTGGGTGCGGACTGTGACGGTGCTGGGTGGAGACCGTGACGGTGCTGGGTGCAGACCGTGACGGTGCTGGTGTAGACCGTGACGGTGCTGGTATAGACCGTGACGGTGCTGGGTGCAGACCGTGACGGTGCTGGGTGTAGACCGTGACGGTGCTGGTGTAGACCGTGACGGTGCTGGGTGCAGACCGTGACGGTGCTGGGTGTAGACCGTGACGGTGCTGGTGTAGACCGTGACGGTGCTGGGTGCAGACCGTGACGGTGCTGGTGAAGACAGATGTTGAGAGGCAAGCAGGAGACGGTTCTATTTAAACACACCCGGAGAGCGAAGAAGACAGTCACGGGAGGAGCAGAGGGAAAACCGTTTGGGTTGAGCGACTAGCATGGCAGGGAAAACAACCTTGTTTGCGGATTAACTGTATTAACTATGGATTTCGCACTCAGAGCTTTCTGTCTCTTGAACACATCCAGTCAGCCATTCATCTAATGGGAGGCACACACACACACACACACACACACACACACACAGTTGAACTCTCCACAGAGTTTTCCGTGGCTCTTTTTAATCCTGTGTTGATACTACTCCCTGCCTGCTAAATGTCTTGTACTGTCCTTTCACATAATGGGTTTTTACTTAGGGAAAAAAAAGGAAAGGAAAGTCCTGTTTCCTGCTCATCACCTCCTGTTTCGTTCTCTGCCCAGCGTGGAGAATGAGGGTGAAAACTGGGAGGCTCTCTTGTGAACTGGACTTGAACACTGTAACCATCTGTTTGAAATCTCTTGCCGTGTAGGGTTCTCTTTCCTGTCCTGTGCAGCTGTGACTTGAGTCTAGGGGTCCTCTCCTGTAGCAGAGTGTGCTGTCTGTACCCCGTCCATTGCCACTGACTGGAGAAGTGTCCTCAACTCCTGCACAGCAGAGACATAGGATTCTCTCAAATGCAGAAAAGAGGTTCCTTATGGCAGGGTACCCCTTCCCAAGATGACTCCCCCTTTACCTCTGAAATGGCTTGAAATCAGCAATGAGGACATTAGACGTACCTAGCGTTTTAATGTGTTTATGTGGTTTTGCAAATGTTAGTCTGCTCTTTCCACTGCCAAACGTATAGCTCCCCCACTCCGAGAAAACAGTTTAAAGACAATAACTGCTGAAGACTCTCTTCCCAAAATAGCTAGTTCTTGTTCCGACCCATAGCATTCTAATTTAATGTTGACAATTATTTAAAATAGAGGTGTATATGGAATTGTCTGTTTTAAAGGCCACCAAGGTATTGCTAAAGGTAAATCAACATCAAGATGAGATTTTAATAAAAAGACAAGTCTGAAGGGAATCACACTGGGCCTCAGCACCATCAGTGCATATGGAGCAGCCTGCGGCTCCCCACTCTTCCTCCACTCATCAAAACTTTTGTTGTTATTCATTTTTGCTCTTTTGGGGGCCCGCCACCCAGTTCCCAAATAAGTCACACATGGAGGCTTATTCTTAATTATAAATGATTGGCCTTAACTTGACTAGCTTCTTGCCAGTTTTTCTTAACTTAAATTATCCCATCTACCTTTTGCTTCTGGGCCTTTTCCTTTTGTTACTTCTGTATATCTTACTTTTACTCTTACTCTGTGGCTGGCTGTGTAGCTGGGTGGCTGGCCTATAGCATACCCCTCCCTCCTTGTTCTCTTGCTCTTTCTTCTCCTCCTAGATTTCTCCTTCTATTTATTCTCTCTGCCTGCCAGCTCCACCTACCCTTTCTCCTGCTTGCTATTGGCCATTCACCTCTTTATTAGACCATCGTGTGTTTTAGGCAGGCAAAGTAACACAGCTTTACAGAGCTAAACAAATGCAACATAAAAGAATGCAACACATCTTTGTATCATTAAACAAATGTTCCACAACATAAACAAATGTGGGTCCTGGTGCTTCAGGCAGTGTCAGGGGTGGGCTTACTTTCCTGGCATGGGTTTTATACTAAGCTGGTCATTGGTTGGTCACTCCCTCAATCTCTAGGCTACCCTTACCCCAGCACATCCGATAGGCAGGACAGACTGCAGGTCGAAGGTTATGTGACTGGGTTGGTGTCCGAATAGCTAAGATCAAAACCACAAGTGACAGCTCATGGTAGAGAGGATGTGGAGCAAGGGGAACACCCCTCCATTGCTGGTGGGAGTGCAAACTTGTACAATCACTTCGTAAATCAGTATGGTGGTTTCTCAGAAAACTGGGAATCGATCTACCACAAGACCCAGCTATACCACTGTTGGGCATATTCCCAAAGGATTGCTCAGTCATACCACAAGGACACTTGCTCAGCTATGTTCATAGCAGCTTTTCTTTATAATAGTCAGAACTTGGAAACAACGTAGATGTCCCTCAACTGAGGAATGAGTAAAGAACATATGGCACATTTATACAATGAAGCATTACTCAGCTGTTAAAAACAATGACATCATGAAATTTTCAGGCAAATGGATGGAACTAGAAAAAATCATCCTGGGTGAAGTAACCCAGACCCAGAAAGACAAACATGGTATGTACTCACTCGTAAGTGGATATTAGCTATAAAATAAAAGATAATTATGCTACAATCCACAGACCTAAAGCGACTAGGTAACAAAGAGGGTTCAAGTGACGATGCCCAGATCTCCCTGGGAAGGAGAAATAGAAGAGATTTTGTGAGTGGACTATGGGCAGGTCAGGATGGGACCATGACGGTTCAGGAACATGAAAGAGACTACTGGGAAGGAAAGGGGGCATTTTGGGGTCAGATAGAAACATAGCGCAGGGGAATCTCCCAGGAATCTAGAAGGATGACCCAGCTAAGATTCCTATCGATAGTGGATATGTAGCCTGAACTGGCCATCTCCTGTGACCAGGCAAGACTTCAAGTGAAGGGATTGGGAAATTTGTTTTTCTTGACTTTCTTGGCTTATACTTTCTGTTACTAATCCACAGATTCTGTGAGCCTTCTAATACAAACAAACACTGAAAATCCCTGAGAGTTAGACACAGTGGTACTGGAAAACTTACTTAGAGAAAAGAAGTTTGTGTGTGTGTGTGTGTGTGTGTGTGTGTGTGTGTGTGTGTGTGTGTGTGTGCACTCTTACTGGCTTGTGGATGCCAAAGGTTGATGTTGGGATGTTTTCCACAATTGCTTTCCACTTTGTTTTGAGACAGGAACTTTTCCTGAACTTGGAGTTTAGCATTTTAACTAGAGTAGCTGTCCACCAAGAGATCCCAAAGATCCCTTCTTCTCTGCCTCCTCTATGCTTGGATTTTATGGATTACATGCATACAATGTCATGCTTGGCTTTTATGTTGGCTGCCAAGGATGGAATTCAGGTCCTCATGCTCATCAGCACTTTACCCACTGAGATATTTCCCCAGGTCTCAGAAAAGAAGTTTTATGTTTTAAATGGACTATTTGAACAAGTTCTCTGTACCATTGAATCATAGTACAATATGATATGACATGATAAGACCATGTCTGAAAAGTAACTAACATATGAACCTGGTTCTTGTCAATATCTTCTATCTTCTATCCATCTAGCCAGAGATATATGAACCTTCAATTTCCTTTACTTTTCAACATCTAGCTGCCTTTGGATCTTTTTGAGATCCTCCTGGGATATCCCTAGTAAGTTATTTTTGGCTAGAGACTGGAGTTAGAGTGGAGGCTGTGTCTACCTCAGGGAAGCCAGTTCAATAGGTTTCCTTTGCCAATTTTATCACAAACATTTTATTCATTACAACAATAGTAAAGGACAAGATGTGATTTTTTTTAAGATGTAATTTTGTATTTTGCATTTTTATGATTCTTCTGTGATGCTCATCTGAGATAGCTGTCATCAAAATACTTTGAGAAACATACAGCATATATTAGTTCTGGATGTTGAAGAATATTTCAACATGGACTGACATTTTTTAAAAAACACAGTGTGGTTTCATTTTATGTACATTTCCCTCAGAGTTATAAGTATAGTGAGACATGGTATTTTTGAGAGGCATTTCTGCATTTCCACACCATGTTCTGTCTTTGCTGGCCCAGCACCATGATATGCATTCTTCATATTAATTTATTATTTTTTTCTGTTTTAGTGTTGAGAATTTACTTCTAAGTAAGTTCTTAACATTTAATTGCAAGACAATGAATTGCTAGCACAACGATACCAATGTTTAGAAAATGACTAATGTAGATGAGATTTTTAACTTGTTTAAAATGGGAAAATTTATTTCCTTCACTCCCTCTCCCCTCCCTTCCTTCGGCCTTCATTTTCTTTTTCTTTCCTCCTTCTCACCCCGTCCTATTTCTTTCCCTTTCTTTATTTCCTTAATTCAATAAAACTTCCCTGGCCTAATGGTATCATTCTATTACCTTAGCTACCTGGGAAGCTGAGTCAGGAGGATCACATGTTCTGGGCCTGCCTGGCTTACAGATGGGATCTAAGACTAGCCTGGGAAAACTAGTGACACCCCTCCCCCACATCTCAACCCGAGAGAGGGTAAAAAGAGAGATGGGGTATCGCCTAGTGATACCGCGTTTGCCTGGTGTGCAAATTCCCCAGGACCGTCAAGTAACAAAGGAACAAGCGCAAACGTAGAACACACACCTCACTGAGCTGCTGTCTGCTGGGCTGGACAGGCCTCCACATTCACAGATTCCGCCCCCACATAGCTGTTGGTCAGCCATTGATCAGACATGCTCTCTCGCCGTTCCCGTGCACTGTGTTGTTAGCTGTGGCAGTTTTGTTTGTGTCGCCGAGTGTGTGTGGTTCCTTTTAATTACAATGGTTGCGTGACGATGACTGTTTCTGTAGTGTTCCCATTGTGTTGTTACTGTGGCAGTTAATAGTCATTGTTAACTTTTCAGGATCCAGACTCATCTAGGAGACACACCTCCTGGGAGGGAATTTCTACATCCAGTTAACTGAGGTGGGGAGACACACCCTAAACGTAGGTAGCATCATTTTATAGGGTCTCCTCACGGACTGAATAAAGAGGAGAAAGTGAGCTGAACACCGGTATTTAATCTCCCTTTGGTTCCTGGTTGTGGATATGATGTTACCACGTGCCTCACACTCCTGCCACCATCCCTCTGTGGCATGGTGGACCACACCTTCAAATTGGAAGCGAAAAATAAACCCTTCTTCAGAAGCATTAAGAAAAGGTTATGATGATGCAGAAATTATAAGCAACCCTAAAATAGTCTTAAGCACATGCTTTCACATAAAGATGTGCATATGTTTTATGGAAATATAATGCTTTTGTATATAAGGGATTTATACATACTCAAATTATACTTGTGTGTGTGTGTGTGTGTGTGTGTGTGTGTGTGTGTGTGTGTGTGTGTGTGTGCTGTAGTGTGCATGTATACACACACATGGGGATATGGACACCTGTGCTAGCTAGTTGTACATCAGCTTGACACAAGCTAGAGTCACTGGAGAGGAGGAACCTCAATTAAGAAAATATTTCCGTAAGATTCAGCTGTAAGGCATTTTCTTAAGTAGTAATTGATGTGAGAAGGCCTATCCCATTGTGTGTGGGGCCATCCCTGGGATGGTGGTCCTGGGATCCATAAGGAAGCAAGATGAGTAACCCATCAGAAGCAAGCCACCAAGCAGCACCCTCCATGGCCTCTGCATCAGCTTCTGCCTCCGGGCTCCTGCCCAGTTTGAGTTCCTGTCCTGACTTCCTTTGATGATGGACAGTGCTGTGGTCATGGTCTTTCATCACAGCAATAGGAACCATAACTAGAACAATACTCGTGTTCAGGACAGAGAAAGACTGTTTGGTATCCTCCTCTATCAATTTCTGTCTTGCTCCCCTGAGATAGATTCTCTCATTGAAACTGGGGCTTTCTAGTTTGGGGCTGTGGCAAGCAGTCAGGGATGCTCCAAGGACCCACCTGTCTCTTCCTGGCTCGGCATGGGGTTTACAGGTGCTTGGGGCTGTGCCTGGCTTTGGAGTGCATACTGGGAAGCCAAACGCAGGCCTTTGTGTTTGCCAAGCTTTAACCATCCCTTCAACCCTCTGCCTAGACTGTGATGTCCCTGAGAGACCTTGAAATGATTGCTGACGTCCTTTATAGAAGACCCAATTCATGGCTGGAAACTCACTATAATTTTATTGAAAAGATTAACTGTTAACAAAGATGAACTTAGAATTTAGTTAACTTACAAAGTGGTGAGTTTTATTATGATGTTTTCATGCATGCATACCTTTTTACTTTGCTCATATTTACCCACCCATTGTCTTTCTTTTCTCCCTCTCCAATCTCTTTTCTTTCCCAAATAGGACCCCCTTCCGATTTCATGCTATATATGCGTATATAATTTTTTTTGTATATATATATATATATATATATATATATATATATATATATATATATTTACACACATTCAAATTAATGTATTAGAAATAGACTTGAAGATGTGCTTATTTAAATTTAACACACAGGCCCTCCCTTTCTTCAACAGCTTTGCCACGAGTCCTAGCGGAAGCTCTTGGTCTTGGTCTTCACATTGAAGGTGAAAGGGTCAGCTAGAAAGCTTGCCATCCTTTCCCATATTCCATTTCTCAGTGAGTTTTCTAGCAGTGTTTGGCTATCACCTTTTTATTTATTCCTATCTACTTTGCACTTCTTTCAAAACCACTTATTTCTATAACAGCCAGCTGAGAGAGAGAGAGAGAGAGAGAGAGAGAGAGAGAGAGAGAGAGAGAGAGAGAGAGAGAGTCTGTGACACAGGAATGAATAACTGTGCATAATAAGGCAGGCCTCACCCCATGTGTGGACGTGCTCATGCCTCATAATTAGTCATTTGCCAAGTCACAAGTCATTAGACACAAGTCAAGTAAAGCCATAAGTCATTGGCTCCAGTATTAAACCTTGATAAAAATTTACTATTTATAAACTGCAATGCATTTGAAAGTCTCCCTGTCACATTCATGTACTCGCACTCCGGCATTTTCTTCATTAAAAGAGGAAGGGATGAAACCATCTACAGCACCAAGGTTTGGCCAGAGATCAATATATAAGTTAAAGGAGTCTTGGGACCCTTAGATGTGCTGCTTCACAGGAGAGGGCTACCACCTACCTGGCATAGAGGATCCACTCAGTACATGTGCTCACAGAGTTACTCTACTAAAACCAAACACCTCACAAATCCCACCACCAATGACAAACCTTTCGTGTTAGTTTTAGCACAATAGGCACAACATGGCAGAAGCTGAAACAAATTTACAGCCTCTGGCCTAAGATGATATCTAACCCCTTAAGCTCTCCTGCATCTTCCACTTCAGCCTCCTTCTCACCAGCCTAGGCATGATATGAGAAATCCTCCTCAGCATCAGGGTGCTGTAGAAAGAATGCTCAGAGTTCCAACCGGCAGTGATATCCCCTGGCCAGGCAGCTTTAGATTCAATAGCCATTGCATTGGCTTGCTGCTCAGTGCTTTCTGCAAGGAATTTCCTCTCCTTTTTATGTCTTTGGAATCCCATGATGAAGTGTTAATTGGCTTCTAGTTTGATGATATAGACCATCACACTGAGGAAAGCATGGTAATCAGAGTGTGGGGCACCTGTGGGGCATTCACAACCAGGAGCCAAAGAGTGATAAATTCCAGTGCTCTGCTCACTTCTTTTCAGCTAAATTTTCTTAGTTTCTGTCTTCTAAATAAGCAGGAGGCCAGGGTGGCCCATGCCCTCTTCTGGATGTGACACATGGAGTCTCATACCTGTTCAAAGTCACCTGCATTTTTATGCCAGTTTGTAGCTGGAGTTTTCTCCCCGGGTCCCACCAAGCCCCAGCAGTCCGACAGCCCACTTATAAAATAAACACACAGACACTTATATTATTTACAAACTGTATGGCCATGGCAGGCTTCTTGCTAACTGTTCTTATATCTTAAATTAACCCATTTTTATAAATCTATACCTTGACACACGGCTCGTGGCTTACCGGCATCTTCACATGCTGCTTGTCATGGCGGTGGCTAGCAGTCTCCTTGACTCAGCCTTACACTTCCCAGAATTCTCCTCTCTCCTTGTCCCGCCTATACTTCCTGCCTGGCCACTGGCCAATCAGTGTTTTATTTATACAGAACGATATCCACAGCACCAGTTCTTTCATTTGTACCCCGAAATTGAAAACAAAACAAAGCAAACTTGAGAGCATCATTTAAAATTTATCACACTATCCACAAGACTCAAAACAGGGCCTAGATAGAACCCAAACTGTTTTTCAGTTCATTTGCACCAAGGAGGTCACACTGTCTGTCAAATGCTGCTGCTGTGTTATTTTCTCTTCTCCCTCAGTCTCTTCCTCCCTCTGGCTTCCTTCACCATCCCTTACCATCTACATCCATGCTCGTCACAACCTACCTTTCCTTTCTCTCAGACTTGTACAGAAAAATGCACTTTGAAAGTTAAACAGACTTCATAGAACATGATCAAATAACTCTGTGTGTACTTAACTAGTAACCTGAACCCAGCAAGAGAGTCCTGCTTTCTGGGTGGTGGAGCCTGTGAGGGAGGGGCATGCTCCATTCCTTTGGTGATTCACAAATGAAGAGCCACTCTAAAGAGTGTGCATTAGAGGGCACGGGGTGCATTCTGTGTGCTTTGTGCCCAAACCCAGCGCTGTACAACACTCAAATGCAAGCAAAATTGAATGGTATTTATACGCAGTTGTCCTGTAGACAGGAGACAAAGTGGCAGATTTCCTCTAAAGAGCCAAACCAAGCTCACCTGGGTTGACGTTCACAGTTTAATTTTCTGGCTGAATTTCAGAGTATATCATTTGCTTCTAAGTTTAAAATACTTCTGCTGAATTAGGAAGCCAGGCCTCTCTTTCCTTCTGTGGATTAGATTAAGAAGACTTTGAGAAGCATGGAGGAGAGACGCTGTTGAACAGTCCAAGTGGATGGAGAGAGATAAAGATGAGCTATGGAAGAAGAACAGAAGAACAGCGGCAGGGAGGAAGATGGGTCTTGTGACATGGCAGAGAGGCTGCAGTAATTGGAAAGGAACCATGTCCCAAACAGATGTAAAATGTGAATTATGTGAACAATAAAAACCACATTCACCTACCGAGGGGTCTAGGAATGGATGCTAGATGGAGGAATTACAGCGGGAGTCTCAAGCAGATTGGCCGTATTAAAATAACTGGCATATTTTCAGGCATTACTGATGATCTGTCTGGAAGGTAGTAGAAGAGTGTCTTAGGTTTAACCTAAGCACAGTCTCCTCCATTCTCTTGCCAATGGCTGGCCTGTAAGTGACGGCTCCACCAGGGACTGGTGGTGCTTTCCTTGAGTCAAAAGTCACCGTCATTGTCACATGGATGTTTAGGTTCACCGCCAGCAAGTTTGCCGACCTTCTGTTGTAGCTACAGTGGAACACAACAAGTACAAATCAAGCAGTGACTGGAGAAGTATTTGATTTTTCTTGGAAGCTGTGACACTTTCTTGTAAGTCCAGCATCATCTCAAGGCCCCTCACTGTTCTGTGCCTTGTGATGTTTTCTGCTTTGGGTTGGAGCCAGGGTCATGCCAACACTGAAGGTCATGCATGGCTTTGCGAGTGGGTAGCAGGACAGCTCAGCAGTCAAGGTCCTGAGCTCACAGCAGAACCATTGTGTGGAAACAGCTGAGGTGAGGGCAGTTCCCAGTCTGTGCTTTGTCTTCCGTAGAAAACATTGTTTTGTCCCAGTGATGTTTGGGTGAGTGCTTGACGAAGTAAGATGTGGAAAAAGAGAGGAAGCCTTTTCTGGGGTTCAGGCCATTCTCTTGTGAGTGGCTGGAGATGCCTGTGGTTAAGTATGGAATGTTGCCTCCTCCCCTGCTCTTACATGCCTCTCAGATTTAAGACCAGCTTCTCTAAAACAGAAGGTGGAAGGGACTGAAGTTCTGTGTATGTATTCCACCACATCCGAACAGAACGGAGTTGAGACACAGGAGAGTGCAGACAGTCGAGCCTCTGGGGATGCTCCTGTGCACAGCGCTCCTTGTCTTGCCTTAGGCTTACAGATGTGAGCTACCACGCCCAGCTGGCATGAGCTCTGGGTATCTGAGGTGCTCATGCATGTTAGCAAGTACTTCTGTCCAGTGACCCATCTCCCCAGCCCTCTATTTCTTTTTTTTTTTCACTTTTCTTTATTAAGAAAATTTCCACTCACTCTACGTACCACCCACAGATCCCACCTCCTCCCTCCCGAGCCACCCTACATCCCCACATCCCCCAAATCATGGGGAGTCAGCAGAACTCGGCACACTGAGCCTAGGCAGGTCCAAGCCCCTTCCCACTGCACCAAGGCATGCGCAAAGCATCATGACATAGGCACCGGATTCCCAAAAGCCTGTCCATGCACCAAGGACAGATCCTGATCCCCCTGCCTGGGTGCCCCCCAAACAGTTCGAGTCAAACAACTGTCTTCCATATCCAGAGGGCCTAGTTCAGACCCATGGGGGCTCCACAGCCACTAGTTCATGGGCTTCTACTAGTGTGGCCAGTCATCTCTGCACGTCTTCCCATCATGGTCTCGACGTCCCTCGCCTGCAGAATCCCCCCTCTCTCTCATCCATTGGATTCCCAGAGCTCAGCTTGGTGCCTGGCCATGGATCTCTGCATCTCCTCCATCAGTCACTGGACAAAGGCTCTATGATGACAGTTAGGTTATTCACTAGACTGGTCACCGGAGTAGACCAGTTCAGGCACCCTCTGGACCACTGCCAGCAGTCCAAGGTGGGGTCAACCTTGTGGATTCCTGAGAGCCTCCCCAGCACCCTGCCTCTTCCTATTCCTGTGATATGTGAAGTTGGATCAGCTTTTGAAATAAAATGACTTAAAAGTATATGAAGCCACATTTTGTAAAAATGATTGTCTACATGAAAGAGACAATGACTAGCAAATTTGGGTTGTGTGAGTACCTTTTATAACAGCAAAATGCTGCCTTTTTAAAAGCAAGATTTTCACCTTTCATCATGACCTTTGCATGTATTTTCTGCATTACTCTAAAAACCAAATTACAGCTTGGAAATCATGTTTTAGAAATATTCTTTTACTAACATTAAGATGTTAGGCTTGATTGGTATGAATCAGTCACCAGAAATATAAAAGATAAATGTATTGATTTTCCTTTCATTTAAAAAAGTCATATTCTCTTCTTTCCTGCTCAGTGCCACCCAGGGCTTTAGCCTGCCGCTAAATGCCTGTGCTAACTTCTTATTTAGGATTCCTACCTAATTTGAGAATTGCAACCTCATAATAGAAGAACATAGAGAGCCCGGGGGAGCTGAGGAGGAAGCTGAGGGCTGGGAACAGGGCAAATGATAAGTTACAAAGAAAAACCATTTCATTTCCACATCCTCTTAAGTGGGTTCCCACAGAGGGTGTGGACCAGATTTAAGGTGTATCTTCTGACCTCAAATGATCTGGATTTAGGGTGGGTCTTCTACCTCAAATAATCCAACCAAGAGAAATTCCTCATAGATGTGCCTAGCTGCTTGGATTTTAGTTAATTCCAAGTGTAGTCAAGTTGACTACCAAGATGAGCCATCACAGTATCAATTATCCCTTTTATTTTAAAAGTTTAATTTTTGTTTTTGAAATAAGATAAAATATTACCTGTGTTCCATGTAATTAGTTAATGAGTAGAAGATCCAGAGCTTTCCTTTAGAAAGAGTCAATTTAATTAACCTAAATTACAGAGCTCTTCCACTCTGTCTCCTTGTTTATATTTGCACACTTGCATTTATAGTACCTTACATTTGTATTCTTCCCAATATCCTTCTGTTATAACATTAATAAGCTACTAGAGCACAGAGAGTAAAGTACTCGTCCAAGATCACACAGTATTTAGTGGCCAGTGTGTGTATGTCTGCGCATGTATGTATTTAATTTAATGCATCTTAGTAGATCATCATTATTATACTGATGTGTGGTAATTTCCTAAGATTTCTTATACTTGAAATTATAATTTTCAAAGAATAAGATGAAGAATAAACCAGAGTTGATTAGTGGTGTAGGGCCTCATGTAAGGCTAGGCATACTTAATAATAATCCTACTTGGTTGATCATAAGATTCTCCACCATGGAAATTTTTATATATTAAAACCTGCAGAAATTTTGTGAATAACATTTTTAGAATATTTCTGAAATGCAATTGTAGACAGAAGAAATTAAATCAAACTTCTCAAGAGAAATATAAAGAGACCCACAAATTCAAGCTATGTAAATTCTCAAGGTTTTCCAGAACCTAAATTTAAAAGAATATAATTAACTATAATTTTTTAAATTTTATTTATTTATATTTTATGTATGAGTGCTCTGCGTGTATACCTGCACAACAGAAGAGGACATCAGAACCCCATTACAGATGGCTGCGAGCCACCATGTGGATGCTGGGAATTGAACTCAAGACCTCTGGAAGAGCATCCAGTGCTCTAACCACTGAGCCATCTCTCCAGCTCCGAACTATAAATTTTATTAGTAGTCAGTCATAAATTGTGTTACAGTGAAGATACATTCTTAATAATGGTGGCCAGGAGGTTTTGGCCCTGTATGAACAAATGGGAAGCAGTTAAAGTAAGACAGCTTGGCCATCACTGGGCACCATATCCCATGGAACCCTACTCAGTATCAGAATTAAGACATTTTACATTCCTGCAAGACCAATGTCCACTTTACACTTAAAACACTTCCACATTCAGCATCACATTTCAGGTGTTCAACCTGCACTTAGGACTCGGAGACCTCATTGGACAAATGGTCTGCCTGGTCTCCCTCGATGTTCTGGTGATAGCATATGAGAGTTTTGTTATAGGCAGTCATGTAGAGAAAGGACTGGCAGGTGATAACTACATGGGAGGCCAACATCTCATTTTGCAAATGAGAATTTGGGGCCTCCGTGTTGAACAACCTTCCTGAGAGGTCAGAACTTTGGAAGTGGTTATGCTGGAAACACACGGTTCATTTCATACTTCTGTCTTTTCCCCACAATAAAAACCTTGTCTTTTCCAGAACACAAGAAGCCAGTACAAATGAAACATCACTAGGAATACTCTACCTGTGTTCTTAACTGTACAGCAATGTGTGTGGGTGTGTGTCAGGGGGGTGATTAGAGCGTTTCCTCAGGTGGCCCCACTACACCATCACCAGTGGTTGTATTGTATTTATCACCATGTGTTGTGATGTTGGGAACACAGAGAGTTAGAGTCCATAATGGTGAGGAAGGGATGGCAAAGGTCAGGGGTGCAGGAAGATAGCTGAGCACATTTTAACCACACACAGGAAGGGGGGACCCCAAACTCCTAAAACCTGCTCCCAGTGACATACTTCCTCCAGCAAGGCTCTACCTCCTAAGAGTTCTATGATCTCCCCAAAAAGCATCACCAACTAGGGACCAAGTGTCCAAATACATGAGCCTACAGGGAGCATTTCTTATTCACACCACCACAGTGACTTTGCTATTACTATTGAGCGTTTTATAGTATACCTTAATAAACTCACTCATTATAGAAATTATAAGTGCTTTGCATATTGTGGGCTACAAAGGTTACACTGGTTTTTAAGTTCTTATGTTTTTTTTTTTTTTTTTTGCTCTTCATTCTTTATATGCATTTTTATGGTGGTGGGGATGAAAGCCAGTATCTTGCACATGCTAGACAAGTGTTCTACTAGTGAGATAAATCATCAACCCCAGTCGAATGCTTATGGTATTCAATGCTTATGGTATGCCAAATAGTCTGCTATACCCTGTGACTAGAATTAAAGATTTCAGGAATTACTACTCTTTTTGGGAACACAGCAATAAGTAACTATAAATACATAGCTATCACCTATGCCAACTCTTGTAAAGAGAAAACTGAAAGTGTGCTGCAATAGGAACTAGGCAGCAGGGTACCGTATTTCCCCCAGGGAAAGAGGGCTAGGGTAGCAGAAGGGAGCATCTGACATAATGGCACTGGACTGGAAAAGCGAACAGTGAGTGATGGCATTGCAGTGTGGCTGAGGCGTGACCACTGCCCTCAGAAGAGAGGAGTTCGCAGTCTTCCTTGAGGTGCAGGTTACCCAGCATGTGGTAAGGATTTGTTCTCCCCAGCAGGTCAAAGAGTAACATACTGAAGAGTTTTATGTGATCTGATTTATTTATGTCCAAATAATCCCCTATGACCTCTGTGCAGAGACTTGGCTTCAGGAGAGCGTGCCACAAGGAGGGATACTCCCGAGGAAAGCCGCCCTGTTCTCCAGGTGGGGAGAAAGGGCCTGGAGCCTTCATCTGTCAGAGAGAAAGCTCTAGACCCTAGAGCTCATTCCCTTTTGCCGCAGAGTGAGTTTGATACCCAAGTGCCCGAGAGCTCGATTGTCTCCCTTGGGGGCTATGTGCCCACAGGTGACTTCAGGTCATACATGCGGTGCCTAAGCATTTCTGTGGAAGGTGCTCATGGGAAAGGCGTGTGCTGCTTTTCCTTGACTTCGTAGTCTCTGGTGTTTGAGACTCTCCTGATAGTCTGTGCTTACCCACTGTCACTGGTAATACCCATGAACACTTAGAAAAAGTTAAACTGAAAAGTCCCCAGGCACTGGATTCAAATTGCTGCAAGCCTTGGAAAACTATTTTAGTTTTACACTCTGGTACTCTTTTATGAAAAACATGTGAAAAATGATTTCTCAAGTGAGATCTGCTTCCTCAGCCAGATCATTGGTAAGTTATGAGTAAAATGTAAACCTGTTGTTAGGCCAGCTCTAGTAGCACAAAATAATATACTAATTTTGTGCAAATCTTTCAGTCTTATTATGACAGGCAGAGCATTGCCAACCTTTATGCACTAAACCAACCTAGCAAACCTCCATCTTGACATGCAAGAGTGGCTCCAGATAGCACTAATCCCTCTATCGAAAAAACCCTGTGTTAAGGAATTATTTCCTCATATGCAACTAACAATGCTAAGAGTACCCAGGTTTGGTATCACTCAAAACCAAGTTTTGATAATCTTCTACATGTAATGTTCTATATTGATTAATAAAACATGTTATTGTGTCTAATCAAGAAGGCATACACAGAAAAGGCCTTTCTTTACAAGCCAGTCCAAGAGTTCCTGGAATCTCTGAGGTGCTAACTCCTGGGAGCCAATGAAGAACAGACAGATTGTTAGCATAAGAATACAGCATCCCAAGATGAGGACCTAGAAAACCTGCTTCATTGCAGAGAGAGCTGTTACTTGCACAAGAAAAGGGAGAGGAAGTGAGCTGTGTTGAGTTAACTTAGAAAGGCCAATGGATTTCCAAGTTTGGAAGATTTTTAGCTAGGATCTTTCTGCGTGATGGAGATTTCATAGGATTTTTGCATGAAAATTGACAGAATTCTTTTTATTGATCAAAGTAAACCACATTAATGGCAAAAGCTTTACATGGAACATAATAAAGGAAATAGCACTTGAAGGGAAAAAATTTCTCACATTATTTCTCGAGAAAGACTTGATAAGAAACCAAAGGGCCAGCATATGCTTGGTAATGAGGCTCAGCTTGGAGGGGGGATGTGGGCAGGAGAAGAGGGTGACTTCAAAGCTCAGTGTGCCTGATCACTCTCCAGCAGGGATTTTGTTTTTTTTCACTCAGTCTGCTCATTTGGCAAGTCACCAAAGCATAGCTTCATTTGGACTATGTCACTTGTTGTCAAAGGACCCATCTTCACACAAAAATGTGATTTATCCCAACCCTGCTCACCGGACAGCCATCTTTTTAACTCAGAAAAATATTAGAGTCGTGTATATCAATGCCTTTTATAAGTTTGGTTTCAAGTGAAGAATTTCAGAGTGTAAGCAAATGGAAGAGCAAGGCACTATATCCCATGTTTTGGGGAGCTTAGTTGCTCAGTGGCCTAGTTCCGGTGGAGCTGGGTAACACTGGATTATCTTCTGCCTTGGCAAGATCTGGGTGTGCTTTTCTGATCTTATTCTAAATTCTTCTGTCTTTGACAAAAGGGGATTTCACCTTTGGTTCCAAACTATTGATTATAGAGAAAAATCTTGAAATGTGTGTTCTGAGATGATGTCGAGAAAGCCATCTTTGATTGAGCATGCCCAGCTCAGTGTAACAGCCTACTCCATGTTAATGCCTGGTAGTTGAGAATATTATACTACATAAGACTCACCTTCAGTGGCATTCGTAAACAGACAAGCTGGCTTCCTAAATGTACTGGCCCATTTACTTTGTTCCAGTGGGGGGGACTATAAAGAAATAAGAGTAAACTGCTTAATCTTTTGAATTGAATGAATATTTATTTCCTCAGATGAAATTATACTTTAATAGTTAATTAACAGAGCCTTTCACTATATTAACTGGGGAGCTAAAAAATCCACATAATAAGTGATCTCTGCCAGAGATCATTTATTTATTTTATTATCTCTATCAGAAATAATTTATTAGCAATGCTGAATATTTAAGAATATATGGAGGTGTTGAGCACCCAGGGTATTTTTCTTCATGGGAACCATTCCCCTTTGGGTACCTATCTGCTGCTGATACAGTTTAGATGTGATTCATTTATCATCTTTGATACCCCCTTCATACATTAACATTCTCCTTTAATAACAGTTAAGACACACTTTTTGGCTGGGCAGTGGTGGCACACGCCTTTAATTCCAGCACTCGAGAGGCATAGCCAGGCAGATCTTTGTGAGTTCGAGGCCAGCCTGGGCTACCAAGTGAGTTCCAGGAAAGGCATAAAGCTACACAGAGAAACCCTGTCTCGAAAAACAAACAAACAAACAAGACACACTTTTTGTTATGTTTCTTCAGAGCACCCTTATAAAGATTAAGTATCAAATACCTTTAGTTTTGATATAGGTATTATTATGTTTCTGAAGAAGAAAAAGGAAACCAATGAAAAATTTTGAGATTATCAGAATGTTGTTGATTTTCTCCTTTCTTTTTTTTGTTGTTGTTTTTGTTTTTGTTTTTTCGAGACAGGGTTTCTCTGTGTAGCTTTGCGCCTTTCCTGGAACTCGCTCTGTAGCCCAGGCTAGCCTCCAACTCACAGAGATCCTCCTGGCTCTGCCTCCCGAGTGCTGGGATTAAAGGCATGCGCCACCACTGCCCGGCTCTCCTCATTTCTTCGATGATGGTGAAGCTGAGCCAAAATAGTGCTCCTTTGTATGAAGTGGGTAATATATGCTGGAAAACTTGGGGCAGGTGAAGGGTAGAGATGGTTTGCTCATTCAGTCAATCTTTCTTTAGTGCTCATGTCTGTCAGGTGGTGGTGACATTTTCGAGATTAGCAGCTCATTAATGCAAAAGTGCTAATGGGCCTCATAATTAGACATCTGGGACAGACACAAGTAACTTAATACAAAGTAGTTCTAGGAGGCATGTTCTGAGGACAGGAGAACTCCTTTTTTCCCACCCTTATTGAAAATAGATTCTGCTCTCATACAATACATCCTGATTACAGTTTCCCCTCCTTCTACTCCTCCGTGTTCCTCCCCACCTCCCCTCACCTCTGGATCCATTCCTTTTCTGTCTCTCATTAGAAAAGAACAGACTTCTAAGAAATAACAGCTAAACATGACAAAATAAAATATAAGATAAAACAAAAACAATCACATTAAGTCTGGACAAGGCAACCAACAGGGGAAAAGATTCCCAGGAGCAGGCACAAGAATCAGAGACCCACTCAATCCCACACTCGGGAGTCTCATAAAAACACTAAGTTGAAAGCTGTAATATATATACAGGGGACCTGGTCCAGACCTGAGCAGACCCTGTGCTTGCTGCTTCAGTCTCTGTGAGTTCACATGAGCCTTGCTCAGTTGATTCAGAGGGCCTGGCTCAACAGGAGAACTCTTGAGACACAGATGTGGCTTAACTTGGAAAGTAGGATGTGTTCATTGAGGAAATTGCATTTGAGTACAGATGTTAGTAAATAGACTGTAAATTTGAGAGGACAGAGTAAGGGCAGGAAGCTGTTGGCATTGGACTGTTCACAAAGAGGGAACAGTATAGAGAAATGCAGATGCAAGGAGTTACTAAAAGCAGATTGGGGTCACAAGGGCAGGAGCAAAGTAGTGTGAGATAATTTTGGAGAACCTCGTACAGATGGCCCATGTAAAATAAGTTATTCTCTATTTTGCTATTGATAGGAAGCCCTCATGACGGGTTTATAAGCTTGAAAGTTCTAACTGTCTTAAAAAGAAGGACCTCTGATGTAGCTAAGAGATGATTTGGGGAGATTATAGAGGTATAGTGGTGGTAGGTTAAACCAAAGAGGTGGTGGCTTAGCTGTAATGAAGAGGCTTGAATCTTTGTGTCTGAGATAAGAATAGAGGTCACACTACACAGACATGAGTTCAGTGCAGGACTGAAAGATGGAGGTGCCTGGGGACCAGATGGCTCTGCACCCTGTATTCTTGGAAGTAGAGTATTGTAGGAAAACCAGTTATTCTACTTTGTAAAGTCAGATGTCTAGATCACTAGACAATGATGGAGTAGGCTCTCTGAATCTGTGAAGTATCCAAATAAGGTTTTCATCTTTCAAGTTGGCTTTGCCTTAGGTCAACAGCATGGTACAATGGGCAAAAAGGATGCTTGCTCATCTTTACCCCTGCAAGTCAGTAACTACCATGGCAACTGTGATCTGTAGAACAAGATGCCATTCTAGACTACAAGAGCTGATGATGTCAGAGCTGGACTGGAACCTAGGATTTCCTGTTTTCTAGGAACCAACAGAGATGACTGATGAGGCCTGAATGAGATGCTTTGAACGGGGTGACAATGACTCCTCACGGCTTGCTGAAGTGGGAGGTGGCTCCTTGCCTTGCTCTTCACCTTCCCTGTCATATGGATCCTTAGCTGATAAGAACTTAGATGAAAACCATGTTTATGAAGTTTGAAAAGAAGTGTAGATGAGACAACTCACTAAATAACCCATGGTCAGTAAATAGGTGAAAATTTCTTTTATGAAGTTTCAATAAACTTGACATGACTGAAGTTACCCATCATAACCAGAAATAGAGGACCATGAATTAAGTTCTATTTGTATAGTGGAGCACTAAGAAACTACTAAAATGTTCCTGTATATTTCTAGTAAGAAATGTATTTTTAGTAAAAACAAAAGCTGTATATATTCTCTGACATTCAGTTTTTAATTTTATTTAGATAAATGGCTGTGGACATATCCATACAGGAATAAATGAGGCTGAAAGTATTCACCCCAAAGTGTTCAGAGACTGTGTTAGACTGCAGTCGATTTTCATTCATTCTGTTTATGTTTTTCATGTGCTATGTAATGAACACACATTATTTTGTCAAAACAAAGTTGTTGGCATGAGAAATGATTTCAATAAAAATGTATACTTTAATCCTACCATTTGACATAACTCTGGGTGGGGCAGTGCATTGTTAGAGCCTTATTGAATACAATCTTTCTTGGAGAGGGGCCCTCAATATGTCTTACAACCTTAAAGTGTCCATATCTGTTGGCCTAACAATTCCATAAGAGGGAATTAATTCTAAGGAAACAGGGAATTTACACATCTTTACTTATGTAATATTTTCATAAATTTTTAAAGTAAATAATTCTGGAAAATAAAATATATAAATATGGAAAGAGATAAACTATATCCTTCCCATTTAAAGGACAGCTGTGCACTGACTCCGTGCTGTCTTGTAAGAATGTTCAAGGAGGTTTTGGGAGTCTGTCCTTCCAGCTCCATAGCACAGATCCACTCTTCGGAGTCCCCTTTTCTTTATAAATTGTTCCTATTTCTATCCCACACAACAACAACAGGACAGTGCTTGAGAATACTTGTTGTTTTAGGGCAGGGGATATACAACATGTACACTAAAATCCCATTTAACATATATACTTGTGTGGCAGAGAACAGCGCACACAGCCGAGCTGACAGCTGTGTTTATTTTGAGTAATGAGATTATATGCAGGGGATTTCAGTTTCCTTCTCTGGGCTTTTCTGTGTTTTTCTAAATTTTTACAAAATCATGCACCAAGTTCAGCAGCAGAAAAAAAAATACATCTCATTTTGCAAAGGTCAGACCAGTGGAGAGGGCTGGAGGAGTGAGAAGTAATCAACGTATTTGTGGATCTCCATGGATTCCCTCAACATTCATCTTTACTGTTTACAGCAGCTGGCCCTTTCTAATTCTCCTTGGAAACCCCCTCCTCTTGCTGGAGTGCTTTCAAAGGCTTTCAGATATGTGGAAAATCGTAACTTCCACACCGTGGGATGCATTCTCAGTTACCAAGAGTCAGGCTGAAGAGTCTTTATCACCTACTGGCCTTGCAACAAGCACCTTAGGAAATACTTCCCCCCTTCGGCCATTTTGCCTCATAGACTGTTAGGATGTCTACTAGAAGTAGCATTAGATGAAAATTTCCAAGCTCTAGTTTGAGTCTGAAATCTAGTGCCAGTGAGCTTGAGAACCTGAACAAACCTGAGTCTTTATGTTGAATGATCCATTCACTCTTCATTCAGTTAACTAGTACTGAGAACAAGTTACCTGGCATTCTCTGTTACAATCCCCCAGGACACACCAGTGAACAAACCAAAGTTACTCTTCCTGAGGCAGAAAGACTGTGCTATATAACATGCCATGTAACATATAACATTCCAGAGAGAAGTGAGTGTTTTGGTAAAAACTCAAACTGATGGACAGGAGGGCATAAGGTAGAGATGGCTGAATTGCCAGAGACAGACTGGCACATGACAGGAAAGATCTGGCCACTGGGACAGGCAGTCATAGGCACCCCTGTTTTGCTTCCTTCACTGGACTGTTGGAAGCATACTGAAGGGGTAGGTACCTTGGCAGAGGTGGAAGGGTGCCTACAGTTCTGTGGGAAATTTGTCTTTGGTTAGAAAAGAGCTGGAGTTTGCTCTTCTCTGTTGGGGGGCACTCTCCCTCTGGATATAAACATTCTCCATAGCAAGTGGTGCTTCCAGAGCCAAGCCCCTTCATGTCGCTTTGCTTTTAGCAATGTGATTCTGCACAGAACTATAATTTGGAGAGAACAAGAGACGTAGTCAAGTGGTCTACTTGTACCAGCTCACAAAATGTCCCGCCAAAATCATTTCTATAAACTTCCCTCACAACAGCAATAAACTCAGTCCATTTTCTTGTCTTCTAGACTTTTCTCTGTGGATATTTTAATAACCACATGTATAGCAGCCACTTTGGGATGAATTTTAAATCACAAGGAAGGATAATGAAATTTTAAGGCTGTCAACCATTAGTTTTTGCACTTCTTCATGTGGCCCAGGTGCTGGGCACACCAGGCCAAGTTCCTTGGGGTTTAGTCCTTTGTCCTCAGGTGTTGATCAGCTTCAGTGAGATAGAACATGAAAGTACATGGGGACACTGCTGGCTTCAGGCCAACCAAAAGCTCTAAAGCTGCTGTTTATGAAAGAGCATCCAGTGTCTGCCTCCAGTTTGGAAAGGAAGCTGCACCATGTGGCAGCGATTGAGGAGGGAGATGCAGGGCTGGAATGAGAATTTCTCAGCAATACGAAGACTTTATTTAAGACCCTTTGTTAGTAACAGATTATACTTCATTGGGAAAATGAACAAGAGTATCTTTTCCTGGGGGTGCTTGAAAATACTAATAAGATTGAGGAATAGAGAAAAACAAATGGAAAGGAGAGGAGGGAAGGGAAAGGCAGAAGGGGGAGGAGCAGAGGCGGCTGAGACAGCGGCTCTTATAGAACATAAAGAGGACGTGTTCTATATGGACCTTTCAGGAAGGCTGGAGACAGAGTGAGAGTCGGAGTTAGGAATGTTAGCCAGCCAGTTTGTGCTGACCCTCCTTCCCGTGTGAATCCACACTGAATCCCTACAGCCTCGTCTCATGCCCATGCTTATTGTCTGCGTTAAACGTGTAAACAGAAGGGTCACCTCTGGGATTCTAAGCTTCACAAAGCCCTTTTTGTTAGACAGTGCTCACTACATGTTTTCAAATGTGAATCTATTTGTGTTGAGAGATGGACCCTATAGCTAGCTGCTCCATCTAGGTTTAAACCCTAGGTCTCCACATGCCACATGTGACCTTCAACTTAGTATTCAACTTTTCTGTTGCTCAGCTTCCCCACACCTAAAGAAGAATAAAAATATTATCTACCACAAAGAATTGATATGGTGATGAAAAAATATATATCATATGCTAAGTGCCAGAATGTTCTGATTGGTTACATCCAAATCCTGACATTCAGATTCTGTAGTCCCTACATTGTGACAAGTAAAAGAGACCTACGACTGGTCCACTGGATGCTGCTGTGGACTGAGCTCTCTTCACGGAGAAGCCAGTGGACACTATCACCAGGACACAGTGGGCGTACTTCTGAACTGTGCTGGCTGCCATGCCTCTTGACATCACCCTGCCCAGTCTGTTCTCTGTTTACCCCACCGTCCTCGGACAGGAGTCTGTATCTGTTCAGGACTGAGTTTCAGTCACATTCTACAAATGCTCCAAGTTTGTCATTAGCAATCATCTAAGGTGACCCTGTATTCCTTTAAAATGCCCTTACTTTATCCTGGGCATGTTTTTACTTCTTTTCTGACATGAATTATTCAGGTTTTTGAACACTCTTTGCTGGTCCTATTACCTCAGTGGAAAATGAGACCTGGCGCTTCTCCTGAATGGAGACAATGACAGATTCGCTTCTGTTGTGACTTAAATAAGAGATCTTCACCGTTTTATGAGACTCTCAATCGAAATGCTGTCAACTTGCACCTTTGCAATAGTGTGCCTTTTAACAACTGCACAACATAGAAAACCACACTATGACTCTTGCATGATTAAAAAGGTGTGTGGGCTGTCCAGTTAAACTGATACATTTTAGGGCATTTAGGTCACTGTCACCAACAGATAGACCAGAGACAGAAGCACTGAGCTGAGTGAGGCTGAGTAGGAAAGATGTTAGAGACTGTTCTCAGAAGGTGGTGCCAGGCTTCTTAGGGTGGATGTATCTCCCTTGTGGTTCTCACTACTGTAGTGAACAGGTGTTTCTACCTTTAAAGATTTTCTGACGACTGCAACTTCCCCAGATTTCCACTCACGTGTGCCAGGAGACTGTCCCTGTATCTGTTTTTGGGGGGGGGCAGGGGGTGGGGGAGGGCTCTGTATAGTGATGCCTGTGACTGTGTTGGTTTTTTTGTTTTTTTGTTTTTTTTGTGAGGGAGCTCTATATAGTGATGCTTCAGTTCTAGTGGTGCTTATATTTTCTCTTGCAGAGCTTAGTTGCGTGATGGTTGAAAGCATGAATTTTGGCTTGTGTTAGTCTGGGCTACTGATATGGGGTTTTTTTTGTGTGTGTGAGTGCAAGGGAAATAAAAAGGAAGGCATCAATTTATTCACCTCAAAGTTATATTCATGGAACAGAGTAAGTCCAATACTAAGGAAAATTAGAAATGAAAAATGAATCTATTTGAGGATTTGAACCTAATTTTATAGCAATGAGCAAAACATAGATTTTTATTGCTTTCGTAATTAGTAAAAGTTGGGTTTTGTTGGACGTTATCTTTTTTATTAAGAATTTTTTTATTCATTTTACAAAAAGTACAGGTACATAAGTAGTTTATTTAATCTGATGTAAATCAGGTTTTAATTACATCTATAGGTACTGCTAGTATTGAGCTGGTAAATATTTGGAGGTGGACTACTGTTGGTGTATACTTATGTTTCTCAATGAGATTTCTAAAATGTAGGAATATGATCTAAAATGTTTCAAAGAAAGAAAAAAACACCAAGAAGTATTGTGTGGATGAATTAATACACATGAGCCACATTTGTCTAGTCCTGAGTAAACATCTGCAGTAGTCACTGCAATTATAATAAAGTAGTGCAATTTTATTATAAAATTATAATAAAAGACAATAATAAAGGATGGCTATATCCCCAGCAATTATCTATAAAAGGAAAAAGAGTAGCTCTAAAATGTGTCTTTTTTTTTAGAGTTTTAGAAATTTTGTTTAACCCACTCCTAAAAAATGAACAGAACAAATTCTTTGAAAAAGTCTTGATGTTTTTAGTTAATATTATAAAGTCAGTAGCAGATTATTCTCTGAGCCTCCCATTAGGAAATGCTCCCATCTCCACCCCCTCACCTTGCATCTACAAACCAGACCTCCCCTTGTGGCGGTGTCTCCTCCCCAAACAGTTTGGAAACCTGAGAAAACACAGGTTATTGTTGGAGACGAGGATGATCTTTGGAGTCCAGTGCAAACACCTGATGAAAATCTGCACTGCCTGCTTGCTGCAACTTGACAGGCCAAAGCAGAAGGATGAGGGCAGCCCGCTTGCCTCCCAAGCCTTGCCTGCCTGTGTGGCACACACACCTCTTTCTTCATGTAGATGTTTAAGAACAATGCCCTGTTTGACCTGTGCTTTTCTCTCAGTTTGGGGAGGGTGCCAGTGGGTATGTTGTAATTCAGGACCTGCACTGGCAAAGAATCCTTTAAAAATAACTGGTGCAAATAATTAGGGTTCTGCTTCTTAAGTGGATAGTCAGGTAAGGGTATGGGTGAGCTAGGTCCTCTCTCATTGTTCCTTCACAGTTCACTATGCAGATGCTCTCCAGCGATTTCTAACCTATGAATAATGGGTCTGATGCTGTGTGCTGAGATACATGCTTTCTGTTTCTTTCTATGCCATAATAGTTCTTACTTTAATTATGAAATAATCAGAAATTGAGAAAAGTAAGATGACTTGAAGGATAACCATGTAACTATTACCTACTAATGCTTCATATACTTTTTCAAATACCATTTATGTAAAGAAATAAAATGCTAAGATACAGGTAAAGGGCCTCATCTGTCTCCTGTGTTTCCACATCAGTATTAACTACATCCTGGAGTTGATGCTCATAATAATTTCCATGCCTGCTTTTGCATTTTTTGTGACATACACTAATTTCAGGATTTGAAAGTTCAAACATCATCACAGTCTTTAGCTTCTTTTGTAGTTTTACTACTCGGCAGCATATTTTAACTGATCTGTGTTGATGTATTCAGGATATAGTTGATCAATTTTAGCTGCTGCGTATTGTTCCATTGCATGATACTAGATACGATTTAACATCTTAAGTTTATTAAATATTTTCTATCAGACATTGTGAGAAGTATTTCCATGTGTGTGTGCTTGATATTTTTCCCCATATTATGCCTTCATTTGGGGGATGTTTGCAAGAGAAATGCTGTTATTCTGTTGTTCTACTGTGTTGTAACTGTGAAATGAGCAGAGATAAGCTCCTAGGCAGGACACAGTAGTTACAAAGCCTCTCACACTGATCACAAGTCCTCCCCACAAAGGAATTAGGGAAAAGTTTGGTGTGGAAAACCCACTTTATCAGACAAAGCATGTGCTTCTTATTTATTTGTTTACTCATTCCTTTATTTGTTTTTAGACTAGATCTCAGTAGCCCAGGCTTGCCTGCAACTCACTTTGCATACAAACTGGTTTCAAACTTGCAGCAATCTTCCTGCCTCTGTCAGCTGGGGACTGAGATTATAGGCGTGAATCATTGTGTTCATTTGTTTTTAATGTTTTGTAAACACTGGGAGGGTAATTCCACAGAAGCATGTGGTCATTGAGAATGTTTATATTATTTATCCTGGGGAAAAATGATCATGTGTCCTGTAAAGCAGGACTGTTGGCTGGTTCTGCCCTGCTGGGGCCTCATTGTGTGTCTGTGCTCTCCCCTGGATGGAGGTGCAGTTTTTCGTAGATGTCACTGGAGAGCTGCCCTTTTCATGAGCTTGCACTGGTCCTTTCACAACCTGAGAAACCTTCATGTCTTATGTGCCTCATTGGACTCTTCATCTCATTTCCAGACTGAAAACCAAAGGCTGCTGAGAGCCTATTCACAAAGAAGGATTAGGCATTGTCTTTGCAACAGTCTCCCTGAGTTCCCAGGTCACCAGCACTGTGATCAGAGCGGCTGGTCAGCTGTTAGTGAAGCTGCTCTATATAGTGCTAAAGAAAATTTTCAATTCTAGATTTACTTAAATTTTTTTGTAATATCTGACCATTGAGGGGTAGACATTAGTAGATGACATAATATTTTATTATGACTCTTATTTATCCCGTTTCTGACATTTCTTAAGTTGGAAACCTCCCAAAATCATTTCCTATGATTTTACCATTGGTCATGACTTTGTGTCAATTATGAAGCCTAGAAAATGGACATTACAGAAGATACTAAGTGAGTATTTTTATTAATTTTTATGTGTCCATTTTTTTTATCAAGCTCTAGTTTTTACAAAGCTTCTTAGTATGATTTATTGAAACATTTCCCCAAAATCTCATAAGAAGTAAACTTTTATATTTACAAGCATAACTAACAAATAGAAAGAAAATTAAAAAAATTTCATATATCTATGCATGTATGTTAACTATAGCTACAGATTAACTATGTGTGCCCATCTAACTGTATGCTCGACATATTTAAATGTTAAATATGCCTATATATACATTTATTTATGTATAGTTTACAGATATATTTAAAAATGTGTATATTTATATATGGAAAAACATTTGGAGTACCTGTAATTCACACAGGCTTACATATAGATGTATAACTATATTTGAAAGCAGTTGAGTACAATCTAAGATATGAGAAGAGTAAGAAGTGAACTAACACCTTGGCAGTTATATCGTCCTTGATTGGCTGTTTTCCATTAGCACTTTGAACACATTACCCTTTCTCCTCTAGCCTATAGCAATCCTGTTGAGAAGTCACCTGACCATCTATTTGGGGTCCTTGAAGGCAATGAGGTGCTTTCTTGCTTTCCATTTTCCTTGCTTTTGTGATCTGCCTGTGTGAAGATCTCTTTGGATTTAACACACTTGGGTCCTTCAGCTTTTGGAAGTCAGATTTAATTATCCTTGATAGACTTGAAGCTTTCTATTTCCTTCAATAAAATCTCTGTCCCTCACCTTTGATCGTCTCCCGAGACAACCACAGCATATATGTTTTCTCACTTGGTTTAACTATTTAAATTCTGTAGAGGTCATTGTCGTCTCTCTTCCTCCTTCTCTTCTTCTCCCTCCACCCCCTGTTGTTCCTTCTACTACATTGCTATTTCATTTTTTTTGTTTTTAATGGCTTGATTGAGAGGTTCTTGAGTCTCTATATTTTTCAATTCCACTACTGAATTCTTCAGATGCAAATTTTGTTTGGTTCTTTTATGTAGCTCAGTCAGTAGGGCATGAGACTCTTAATCCCAGAGTTATGGGTTCATGCCCCATGTTGGGCACCACATGAGGTGAGCTCCCACAGAGGTGTGTGTGTGTGTGTGTGTGTGTGTGTGTACATACATACATATACACACATATTATATATTATATAATACATATATTTATTTATTCAGGGGTGTGATGGGGAAACAGACTCACTAATACAAAGCAAGGTGACATGCTGCAGATCCACTGCTGACCCAGCTTCCATTCACCTCAAGGCCGATGGGGACCAACTGCAAGCCGCTTTCCACTGCCTGACTTCCGCTTTCTCCTTACCTGAAGAGAGAGCATGATCCTCTCTCTCTCCTCTTAAGTGGTCACATATGCAGACAAGAAGCCACACCCCAAGGCTTGTACCCCAAAGCTATTAGCAGAATGAATTCCCACAACACTTTTGTGTGGTGTCTGATCCTTACTGAGTTTCTCATGTTAGTCATACATTATTCTTCTGATATTATTTAGTCATGTATCTCGGTTTTCTTAGAGATCATTGATCATTTTTTGAAACTAATAATTTGAGTTATTTGTCACATAATTAGTAGCTCTTCATTTACTTAGGGCTGATTTCTGCTGTTCTGTTTGATTCTCTTGATGGTGTCATGTCTTCTTTGCTTTCATGAGCTGTGATTTTTGTGTGTGTGCATCCTCTGTTGATGACGTAAGTAGTCTCAGACACTTGTTGTGGCAAGGAAAGTCATTTATCTTGCAACATGTTGAGAGATTCTGTAGCTGTCTGTTCCCAGCTTGCACCTGGAGTTCTGAACGGGTTGTAACAGGCCGGGGTCTACAGAGAGGTTTCAGGATGCTGTCTGCAGGGTCCTCCTGAAATCTCAGTCCACAAGAGCCAGCCACCGAGGAGCTGACTGCTTGATTGTTGTTTAATGATGATCCTTTAGTGTTGTGACAAAGCTTCACTCAAAATTTGTTTTCTGTGATGGATACCACATAAACCCAGCATGTTGGACATATCTATAACCTCAGCACTGGGGAGATGGGAGCAAGGGATGAGAATTCCAAGGTCATCCTTAGCAGCATAGTGATTTTTAGGTGAGGTTGGTCTCTACGGCACACTATCTCAAATATATATGCATACTGTATTTCATCTTTTTTGTAAATAATTAGTTCTCTTGGATGCAGCAGTTAATCAATCATAACTGCTCATAATTTTCCTTCCTAATGAATTCATGACCACAAATGACAGAAATAAACACCAAATTTCAGTGGTTTGTAAATTCAGTTTTGTTTATAGCCGAGTGTGGAATGATAGGGTAGGGTGCCTATACTCAGGAAGTGATTTAGGAATCTAGGCTTCTGTTAGGTGAGTTTTAGGCTTTGTCTACTATCTTGTCTTACTGTTACCACTTAGCTCTGGTAGTAACTGTAAAGCAGTCATAGGTGTTGTGCACTAGACATGGCAGAGCACAAGAAGACATAATTTACGACAACAGGTGATGGGCTAATTCTGCTCATACATATAATCCTCCAGCTCCTCCTCCAAAACTTGAGAACTCTCTCCTGTGTGCTTTGAATGTTGCTGGCTCTATAAGGAAAAGGTGAGAATCAACTGTAATGTTTCTGTTAGATAGACTCCAGATCAGCACTCTTCATTTCTGTCTACACTCTGTTTGTAGAACTCAGTGATTTGACATTTTTAATTTACATCTTCATCCATGGAAAATCTAATCTTCTATCTGGTTTCTACTATAGCTCTTCTTAACCACTTTTTGAAAAATAATTTATTTCCATTGTATGATTATTTGGGCTACCATCATCAATCAGGAAGCTTAAAACAACAGTATCAGTAGTGGGTACACTTGTTGCATTTCTTCCTGATGTTCATGACCCACTAAAAACAGTCACTAATTTTGATGGTTAGTTTTATGACTATGAAAGACTTTATTGTGTTGTGAAGAGCCTATGTCCTTGTGTTTGTATTCTAAAGCAAACGTGCATTCCCATAATTCAGTGTCGTTCTGGCATTGGTAAGGCCCAGGAGCTAATAATGGTTTATGTATTTTTGGAGAGTTGTAAACTTAAGCCCAGAAGAATGTCTAACATAGGCTGTATGTGTCTCATAAACTCAAAATACTTGCTATTTGATTCTTAGAGATACACATTTCCAACCCCCTGATTCATTATGCTCAAATTATGCCCTCTGTTGACTTTAGTAACAGAGCTTCAGCATAGTGACAATCTGGCCCCCAGTCCCCTCTGTGTGGGAAAGTGTTCTGTGCATTGTAGAATGTCCAGTGGCATCTCTGGCCTCCACCTATGGTTAAGAAGAGGCTCCAATCAATTGCCTTTGGGTTTTACAGTTTTTAACTAGTTATAAATGTAGATATATCCAACCTTCTTATTAAATAATAAACACAGAACCAATGCAAAGAAGAAAGCCAAGAGGTCAGAGCTAAGAGCTAAAACCTTACCCTTCCTCCTGCAGTGGTCCTACCTCTCCGAACCAGAGCTACCCCTGTGTTAAAGTCTTTATATAGAGTTCCTGTCCTGCCTTCTCATTGGTTGTAAACCCAACCACATGACCGCCTCCTCACAGCCTGTCTGTATAGGCCTCCAGGTTTTCCATGATTGGTATTAAGATTAAAAGCATGTGTATCCAATAATGGCTGTATCCCTGAACACACAGAGACTTACCCAGCTCTGCCTAACAAGTGCTGGAATTACAAGCGTACGCTACCACTGCCCTGCTTTCCTATGGCTTGCTAATAGCTCTGACCCCCGGGCAACTTTATTTATTAACATACAAATAATATTTTAATACAAATAAAATATCACCATATTTCCCCTTTTCTATTTTAATAAAAAGGAAAAAAAAGAAAAAGCTTATAACTAATATAAGAAAAACTATATACAAAAGGACAATAACTATATACAATATATACAAGTAATAAATACCTAAACAATGTCTAGTCCATTTGTATTTGACAAATTCAGAGAAAATAATTTCATTATCTATCCTATTTTTGTAAGTCCAAAATGTATCCTAATTAATCTTCAACTATAACTAACTAAACTTCAACTATAACTAACTAATCTTCAACTCCCTCAGAGACCCAAGAAGGAAATAATATTAGCTAACAAAAATAAAAACAGGAAGTGCACATAAGCAACTTCCAAAAAATTTGTGAGTTGACAGAAACAGACAGCTGTCTGGACAGTCACCTGAGGTTTCTCCGAAGTGCTGGGGCATCATCTTCAGCCTATAGGCTTAGCATATCTGACAGACTCATTTGTGAAGTAGGATGTACACAAGGTCAACAGTTCAACCTCACATTGAGTGAGAGTAGTCCATGTACCAGAAACACCTGAATTCCACTAGTGTCATGTCATGATTCAGGATTTTAAATTCTGGAAATTGTTGATGGTTTTTTAATTCAGCTGTCCATTCTTCTTGGCTGTGTATATATGGCTTCATCTCAGCATCCCATTCTTCTCCATATCCCTCCATCAAATGCCAGTCTACTATTGAGAGGCGTGAGCTTAGTTACTCTTCAAGAATAACTGTTTCAGCTGCTGTTCCATTGCACATCAGAGGCCATCGGCCCACTGCCTGTTCAGCTGCCTTCGAAGAAAAGGGCACTGTACCTTTTTCGAATTGCGAAGGCCACTTCAGGGATGGTGCCATATTGTCCTGGCCTCTGAAGATGCCTTTTGATAAAGCCCTAAACACACTTGTTTTGGCAAGAATCAGTAATCCTTTGTTTTATGTCCTGTCTGTCCATTTTGTCCTGTTGATTCGAGGATACTTTGTTGTCCAGTGGCTAACTTTTGCCACAATGAAAGTTAACTCCATATGCAGTTTCTTCAATGCCCATATTTTCTCTGAAGTAGATTGGTACTGCCAGGAGCCGACATGTCTCATAGTCATAACAAAAAAGAAAAATTTTCTAAGTTATTAAAACATTTTAAATGCCATATTCTGTAGATCTCTGAAGGGTTTGAAGATAACCTGTCTATCTAAAATATATCTACTCAATCTTGAAAACATACCTAATATAACTACAAGTTCTATTATAATATCTAACTACTAACTTTCATTTCTTTATATCCTAATAGTTGGTAATAACATTCAAGGATCAGAAAATTGCATTACATTGTTAGATGAACGGTACAATTAGAAAAATATATATAACATTTTCTAACAATATCAATTTCAATATATATAATTTGTATACAATATAAAACAATCCAATCCAATGTAAAGTATTTACATTTTTCTTTTCTTTCTTTCTTTTTTTTTAATAAGAACCTTAAATCTAATCTCCTTTGCTTAGCCTTTTTCCTAGCCCTTGACAACAACTTGTAACCAACCCCCCTAATCAATGAAAATTATCCCAGACCCAAAACCCATTAAAAGACCAAAAAAAAAAACCAACCGCCCCACACCACCTCTTTGGGAATGTGGGCGTCGTATTCTTGAAATTGCTTCCTGCTGGGTATGGGCGAAGGTATCTTTATCCTGAAAGAAAAATTTTAGGTTAATTGTCAAATTCTAGGAAAGGTAAATATATCCTTCGTTATCCAGTCTGTGTATAATGCCAAAATTCAGGGTTTATCTCAAATCCTTATTCAAGTAGTCTTTGAGACTGGATCATCTCAGCTAGCTCTTCTCAAAATTGCTCTGAGCACTTTGTAGTTCAAAGCTGATCTGTAGATGATGTTTGTCAGCTTAGTGATGTTATTATTGTCCACGTGGAATTGTTGTTGTTGTGGGGCCCCATCTTCTTCCTGGAGACTTCAGTTGATGTTAGGCCTAATCGTGATTTCCTGCAAAAAACTGATAAGAGACTCGAACACAAAGACTATATATGCGACTTTTTAGAATTAGTTAGTACTCTATATGACCATTTATATCTTAACAAAGTTTAAAATGTATATATATCTATATATATTGATCTTGTAAATTTTGATATAAAATTCATACTTTAAGAAAAGTTTAAAGAATCAGAATAGAATCAAAGAGTTGAGATTCGTAATAGAATAGTCCCTTAATTAATTTGGCTTTTCTCCTGTCCCATAGCAGAAGATGGCTCTTTTCCTCTGGCATGATACAGGGAGTTTGCATTTTCCTTTTAACAACATGCTTGAGTTTAAAGAAGGAGAGAGCCATTCTCCAACTCCAAAGTCAGCTTTAAATTTTAATTGAACTGGGACTATTAGAAGTTAAATAGTGTTAAATCTTTAAAGAAAAGCAGAAACAAACATTTAGGAAGACATAAAATTTTTTTAGATAACATACCCATACGCCATTTCACTCTGTTTCTTAGGATAGATGATTTGTTCCTTTTCTTCAGTTGTCTCATTTGTCCAGTGTTCTTCAAATTCGTTAACCTTCATTCTCCTAAAAGACAAAAACAAAAACCTTTCCCCAAGGTTTTTTGGGGATGTTCCTTTTTGACAAGTTATCTGATTAAATGAAAAGGCATGTGTTACTGGTGTAAGTTAGTTTAAATTGGATGTTTACGATAGTTGATGAACTATCACCTCCTATAATTAAGAGGTCTCTCTTGTTCAAATCGCACCTTTATCAATTTTGATGGTACCCACAGCTTATCTTCTCCTGTAGAAATAAAAGCAAAACCTCGTCCCCAACGTAACACATACCCTGGTTTCCATTCTGAGGTCAGCACATCCTTAAAGTATATAGGTTGATTTAATTCTGTAGTTTTTTCTATTATCCAATGTCTCTCTGCAGCTGTTGTTCCTTTCTCATTGGCATTGAGAAAATTCAAAGTTAATAGAGCATTATGTAGTCTATTTCTGGGGGTTTTTGTTACTCCTTTTTGTTTATTTAGCATATCCTTTAGAGTTCTGTTTGATCTTTCTATAACTGCTTGACCTGTAGGATTATGTGGTATACCTGTAACATGGTTTATATTATAATAAGCAAAAAACTGTTTCATTTTAACAGAGACATATGATGGAGCATTATCAGTTTTGATTTGTGCAGGTATACCCATAATGGCCATAACTTCTAGCAAATGAGTGATTACAGAATCAGCTTTTTCAGAACTCAAAGCAGTTGCCCATTGAAATCCTGAATAAGTATCTATAGTGTGGTGTACATATTTCAGTTTTCCAAATTCTGCAAAGTGAAACACGTCCATCTGCCAGATTTCATTCCTCTGAGTACCCTTTGGGTTACATCCTGCTGGTAATGGTGTTTGATTGTAGAAGGAACAAGTAGGACATTTCTTTACTATTTCTTTGGCTTGTTGCCAGGTTATGGAAAAATCCTTTTTTAAACCTTTACTATTTACATGATGTTTTTTATGAAATTCTGAGGCCTCCAGCACATTTCCTATCAATAATTTATCAATCTCATCATTGCCTTGTGCTAGAGGGCCTGGCAGACCAGTATGGGATCGGATGTGAGTTATATATAAAGGATAACCCCTTTTTCTGATTGTATCTTGTAATTGAATAAATAATGAAGTTAATTCTGAAGCATCGTGGATAAATTCTGCAGTCTCAATATGTAATACTACTCTTTCAGCATACTGAGAGTCAGTTACTATATTGAGAGGTTCTGAAAAATCCATTAATACCAACAGAATAGCATACAATTCTGATTTTTGAACTGAATTATAAGGACTTTGAACCACTTTACTTAAATTTTCTGATTTGTAACCTGCCTTTCCTTGTTTGTTGGCATCTGTATAAAATGTACGAACTCCAGATATGGGTTTTTCCCTCACAATTCGAGGCAAGATCCAATCAGCTCTCTTTATAAGATCAATTCTATTGCTTTTGGGATATTTGCTGTTAATTTCTCCCAAAAAATTACTACAAGCTTTTTGCCAAGCTTCATTTTCTATCCATAATTTTTCAATGTCCTCCTTAGTTAAAGGTATGACAATTTCTGCTGGGTCTATTCCTGCTAATTGACGAAGTCTCAATTTTCCTTTCCAAATCAAGTCAGAGATTTTTTCCACATAAGTTTTTAATTTTTTATTTGGTTTATTTGGTAAAAATATCCATTCCAATATAATATCTTCCCTTTGCATTAATATTCCTGTTGGGGAATGCCTAGAAGGTAAAATAACCAAAATGCAATCCAGCTTTGGATCAATACGATCTACGTGCCCTTCATGTACTTTCTTTTCTACCAAGGCCAATTCTTTCTCAGCTTCAGGTGATAATTCTCTTGGACTATTTAAGTCCTTATCACCTTCTAAGGTTTTAAACAAATTACTCAGTTCATCATTTTTTACCCCAACAATAGTTCTTAGATGAGAAATGTCTCCAAATAATCTTTGAAAGTCATTAAGAGTCTGTAGTCGATCTCTCCTAATTTGCACTTTTTGAGGTCTAATTTTTTGAAGTTCTATTTTATATCCTAAATAATTAATAGAATCTCTTCTTTGTACCTTTTCTAAAGCAATTTGTAATCCCCAGCAAGGCAAAATTTTCTTTACTTTTTCAAACATTCTTTCTAAAGTATCTGCATTTGAATCAGCTAATAAAATGTCATCCATATAATGATAAATTATAGATTTAGGAAATTTTTTACGTACCACTTCTAATGGCTGTTTTACAAAATATTGGCACAAAGTTGGGCTATTCAACATTCCCTGTGGGAGAACCCTCCATTGAAATCTTTTAACCGGTTGAGAATTATTATAAGTAGGCACTGTGAAAGCAAATCTTTCTCTGTCTTTTTCTTGTAAGGGTATTGAAAAGAAACAGTCTTTTAAATCAATAACTATGAGAGGCCAGCCTTTTGGTAACAGAGTAGGTAAAGGAATTCCAGATTGTAAAGAGCCCATTGGCTGAATTACTTTGTTAATTGCTCTAAGGTCTGTTACCATTCTCCATTTACCAGATTTTTTTTTTTATAACAAATACAGGAGAATTCCAAGGGCTGGTTGATTCTTCAATATGATGAGCATTTAACTGTTCTTCCACCAGCTCTTGTAAAGCCTGGAGTTTCTCTGTTGTTAAAGGCCATTGCTGAACCCATACAGGCTTGTCTGTTGACCATTTTAAAGGTAGAGCTGTTAATGTTTTTGGAAGATTATCAGTTGTTGTGCCCTGTTCTTGTATGACATGGATGGCTGGTGAGCACTCATTAGAATAATATCTTTTAATATTTCTCTCAGAAACATGTACTAATTTATGATTTGTTTCTGAGATTGGAGGGATATTAATCTGAGTATTCCATTGTTGTAACAAGTCTCAACCCCACAGGTTCATAGCTATGTTAGCCATATATGGTTTTAATTTTCCTTTCTGTCCTTCTGGACCTATACATTCAAGCCATCTTACACTTTGTTTCACTCTAGATAATGTCCCAATTCCTAAGAGTTGAATGTTTACCTCCTGAAGAGGCCAAGTTGGATGCCAAAATTCTGGTGCAATTATGGTAATGTCAGCACCTGTGTCTACCAGACCAGACAACAAAACACCATTTATTTTTATTGTTAGTTTTGGTCTTTGTTCATTAATAGAAGTTTGCCAAAAAATTTTCTTTATGTTTTTTCCTGTATTTCCTATTTTCTCTGTTTCATCATCTCGACTAACATGATTTATTCCAATAGACATTTGGTTATTTAGTTGCTTTGAGTAGGGGTTTCCTCTACAACTGCAGGAAAGGTTTGAACTGGATTTACTGTAGGGGCCTGCCTGAGGCCCCTCTGGGAGTTTCCCGAAGCTCGAGGCAGAGGGTTACCCTGTCTGTCCCTTGTTGATCTACATTCGTTGGTCCAATGTTTTCCCTTACCACACCTTCTGCATACTCCAGAAGGAAGGGGCATTCTGTTGCCAGTGTTCCTTGAATAAACATTATTTCTAGGAATGACCTGTTTACAATCCCTTTTCAAATGTCCTTGCTTTCCACATCCAAAACATCTAACATTGCTCAAACCTTTTGAAATTGCTTTTCCTACCCACATATCATCATGGTCATAAGCCTCTACATTAACTGTATCTCTAATCCAATCTTCCAAAGGTGCAGATCTTGCCTTTAACGGCCTAATTATTCTTTTGCACGCTGTATTTGCATTCTCAAAGGCTAAAGATTCAATTATTATCTGACTAGCCTCTGAATTCGGGACCCTTTTTTGTACTGCTGAAGTCAATCTTTGTAAGAAATCTGTGAAAGATTCTTTGGGGTCCTGTATAACCTTTGTAAATGACTCAGTTTTTTTCCTGGTTCTTCAACTCTGTCCCATGCATTCAAAGCTGCCGTTTTACATAGAAGTAGGGTTTGGACATCATATGAACACTGTGTTTGTACTGAAGCATATTGGCCTTCGCCAATAAGCTGATCCTGGCAGACTTGTATTCCGCTATCCTTCCATTGTCTTTCTATATTTTTAGCCTCATTACTGAACCACATTTTCCACTGGAGATTTTGTCCGGGTTCAAGAACAGCCTGTGCCAATTCCCGCCAGTCCTTTGGTATAATCCTATTACAAGTTGACCAGGTGTTTAACATTTGCTTTACATATGGGGAGTGCATGCCATAAGATGCTATTGCCTCTTTAAATCTTCGTAAGTCTAACATTTCAACTGGAACCCAAGTATTTTTTTTTTTTTTTTTTTTTTTGGTTTTTTTTGAGACAGGGTTTCTCTGTGTAGCTTTGCGCCTTTCCTGGAACTCACTTGGTAGTCCAGGCTGGCCTTGAACTCACAGAGATCCACCTGGCTCTGCCTCCCGAGTGCTGGGATTAAAGGCGTGCGCCACCACCGCCCGGCGGAACCCAAGTATTTTGTTCATTCTCTTCATCAGGTAGCTGCTGTACGGCTACTGGATAAATTAAGGGTGATTGCGTGAAAAGTGGCTTTCTTTCTGTAACCTTACGATCCAATTTTGAAACAACTTCACTATTTATTTCTTCTGTCTGAATTTGAATTTCTCTATAATTCATTTTTACCGGTTTAACGAGTTTTTCTAAGACTGTTATCCTGGCACTTAAGTTGACGATCTTTTTAAATAGTAAAATGAGGATAAGAAAAGTAATAAACTGAATAATTGGATCAATATTAATCTTTTCATATAGTTGTTCCATTGTCAGAGTGCCTAAAATTTCAAACAAAGCCCAATTTTCTTCCAATGTACACATAAAGCCCATTTTTTTTTAATGTAGAAAAAAATTCTCTTTTAAATAGATATGTTAATTGACTTACCAAGTCTGGGTAGAACAGTAGAATCCCAGGGAATTTCACAGCCACCTGGTGTTCGAGGTGTGAATCCAGCGAGAGAGAGAGAGAGAGAGAGAGAGAGAGAGAGAGAGAGAGAGAGAGAGAGAGAGAGAAAATGTAGCCGCTTGAGCCGAGTCAAGCCTTGGCTTTACAGGCAGGGGCCCTGTTCAGCAGGGCAGGTCTGAGTTGTTTTTAGCAGTTGCAAGTAGCTCCAGCTGCGGGTCAGTCAGGCCTGGGCCCAAGCTAGGCAGCCGGGCCGCCCAGGCTGGAAACCGGACCTGCTGCCAAGCCAAGTCAAGCGGTTTTTAATGAATTCTTGTCACGTTGGGCGCCAAATGTAGATGTATCCAACCTTCTTATTAAATAATAAACACAGAACCAATGCAAAGAAGAAAGCCAAGAGGTCAGAGCTAAGAGCTAAAACCTTACCCTTCCTCCTGCGGTGGTCCTACCTCTCCGAACCAGAGCTACCCCTGTGTTAAAGTCTTTATATAGAGTTCCTGTCCTGCCTTCTCATTGGTTGTAAACCCAACCACATGACCGCCTCCTCACAGCCTGTCTGTATAGGCCTCCAGGTTTTCCATGATTGGTATTAAGATTAAAAGCATGTGTATCCAATAATGGCTGTATCCCTGAACACACAGAGACTTACCCAGCTCTGCCTACCAAGTGCTGGAATTACAAGCGTACGCTACCACTGCCCTGCTTTCCTATGGCTTGCTAATAGCTCTGACCCCCGGGCAACTTTATTTATTAACATACAAATAATATTTTAATACAAATAAAATATCACCATATATAAAAGAAAGGAAGCTCATCTTCTCTCCACCTTCCCGTACTATATATACTACTGTACTGTCCAGTTTTAAGCATTTGTTAGCAGGTCTCCACGTGGTCAATAGATTCATGTCCACTTCTGGTTTGCGATACTTTTCTCATGCTTTTTTACTCATTTTTATCAGGCAGAAATCATCCCTCAGTTGCTTCTTCAAGATGAACACCATTTGATTTCATTTGTTCATGTGTACTTACCTGTCTGTTGTATAGCAGTTTATATGTTTGGAAGGTTTATTTATAGGTCACATTTAGCCCCATGAACTCCTTGTCACCTTTTCCTGCTGTCTTCCAATGGTGACTGTTGTGACGAAGAAGGCTGTGGTCAGACTGATTTGGACTCTTTAAAAGTGGCTTACTCTGGCTGCCTGGCTGCTTGAAGAGGATTTTCTTCATCAACCAAATGTAGACATTATTTGACTTGTTGGTTGAATTTTCAGTTTTCTGACTTTATAAAAACAATGCTTGCAAAAGCTTTACTTTGAAGTTTGAACACTTCCAGGCTGACAATGGGGGCTATAATGCTCTTTTCCTGTGCTGGGCAGGGCAGATAGCTCAACTCTGAGCAGTCACAATCACAATGAGAAAAAAATTCGTGTTCAGCACTGTGTTGAAGATCCATGATGTTTTGTAAGCTAGACTAGTAAGGTGTTCTCTACCCTCAGTGGGTCATAACCTGGTAAGCCAAGGCCACCTGTATTATAACTGGAAAGTGTCACAGTGTGAAATGGTCCTGAGATGGCCTGGGTCCTTCGTATCCATAGATTAGTCTAGTTTTTTCTTTATTTCAGAAGTTTTCTTTATATATATATATATTTGAAGGCAAGGTCTCATGCATCATGCAGCCTAGGCTGGCTTTGAACTCATGGATGCCCTCCTGCCTCAGCCTTCTAAGTATCAAGATTACAAGTGTGCAACACCATGCCTGGCTTTGAAGTCTTATTTCATATTTTGTGTTTCTTTGATTTCTATATACATCCTTTTATAACTCATTGAACTTTAAACATTTTGATTTTCCTGTGTCTCTTTTGTAGTCATCTGTGTGACTATTTTGTGTACTCTGATTTCAAAGTTTTTTGCCCCCCCCACCTTAGCTCCATCAGCTCATGGTTTATGTGTACTTGTTGTTTCTAGGCATCTGTCCTCTGACCTCTTATATGGTGCGATACACAAATACAATTAGAAGAAATATAATCCACATAGTGACAGACATGGTAGTTTCTACTATTCATAAAGTTTGACCTCCTATACAGAAAAAAATTCTTCTACGGTCTATACCATATGACTAGAGAACCAGAAACATGAGAGAGAAATAGGAATATTGAGGTGGGGGTCATTTTCTTGAGCCAAGGTCTAAGCTGAATTTTGCTAGATTCTGCATTAGAACAAAGCCTAAGGTAGGATGCACACATTTATGGAGGAAATATGAAGTGAAAATGTCCTCATGATCTCGCTGCACTGTAAGTCTTTTACTCCATGTGTATACAGTGGGGTTTAGGATCCAATGTTCTGCTAACAGGTGGACAGTTTAGCAACCAGGACTGAATTAATCAATAGCAAATCAATGCCTGATAGCAGTGTCCTATAAAACACTCGTTGCTCTAAGCCCCATTTGGTTTTGCAGTTGCAGCTACCTTATGTGTTTGTTTATTCACGGCAGGAAGGCATTCTGTGCAGGCTAATAAATGTTTTGGACTATCAAGAGTTAAAATTAGATTCTGTTTTGCCCAGTTAGATAACAGATGTTCCAAGTTACTAATTACCCTGGGAATAGTATCATTTAGTTAGAATGTATTAAGTTCATTAAAAAATTCCTTTCAGGCATATACCCAAAAGATGCTGAACCACACCACAAGGACATTTACTTAACTATGTTCATAGCAGCATTAGTCATAATAGCGGGAACCTGGAACCAACCTAGATGCCCTTCAACCGAAGAATGGATAAAGAAAATGTGGTACATATACACAATGGAGTATTATGCAGTGGTAAAAACAATGACATCATGAAATTGGTAGGCAAATGGATGGAACTAGAAAAAGTCAACCTGAGTGAGGTAACCCAGAATCAGAAGGACAAACATGGTGTGTACTTACTCATAAGTAAACATTAGACATAAAGCAAAGGATAACCAGGCTACACTCTACAACCCCAGAGAAGCTAGGTAAAGAGGAAGACACTAAGAGCGGCACACATGGATCGCCCCAGGAGGGGGAAAGGGTTAAGATCTCCTGGGTAAACTGGGAAGAGGGAGTAGAGGGGAGGAGATGGGGATGGGAACATGAGGGCTCAAGATGGCCAAGTTGGGGGAGAGGTGAGGAAGGAGAGCAAAGAAAGAGGTATCTTGTCAGAGTGTACTAGTAAGGGGATGGGGAGAAATCTGCAGCTAGGGAAAACGCAGGAACTCACAAGATTGTCCCCAGCTAAGACCCATAGCAGTGGTGGAGAAGGAACTAGCCTTCCCCTGCACTCAGATCAGTGATTACCCTAATTGTCATCATAGAACCTACATACAGTGACTGATGGAAACAAGTGCAGAGAGCCACAGACAAGTACTTGACCAAGATCCTGGAGTTCAGTTGAAGAGAGGGAGGAAGGATTACAGGAGCAAGGGGGGGTCAGGATCATGATGGGTCAGAAACAGCTGACCCGAGCTAATGGGAGCTCATGGACTCTGGACTGACAGCTGGGGAGCCTGCATGGGATCCAACTAGGCCCTCTGAATGTGGGTGAAATTTGCACTGGCTTGATGTGTTTGTGGGTCCCCTGGCAATGGGACCAGGACTTATCCCGGGTACACGAACTGACTTTTTAGAACCCATACCCTATGGTGCAATGCCTTTCTCAGCCTTGATGCAGCAGGGAGTTGCTAGTTCTGGCCCCAACTTGGTATGTCAGCCTGTGTTGACTACTCAAGCGAGGCCTTACCCTCTGTGAGGATGGGATGGGGTGGGATGGGGATAGGTGGGGTATCGGGAGATGAGAAGGGAGGGGGAACAGGGGCTTGTATGTAAAAGGAAAGAAAAAAATTTTAAATGAAAAAATTATTTTTAAAAAAGAATAAAAGCAAAAAAAAATCCTTTTGGTTTTGTGCTAACAAATACCATTTTCAACTTTATATATGCAAGAGAAAAATCATGAGAATACATTGTTGTTTGCACCTACTGTTTCCAAATCCTAGAGACAGAAGCCTGGCTTTTCAGCTGTGTAGTGTGTGTGAACGTGCAGCATCAGCAGGCAGCCTGTGGGGAAATGTAGGCACCTGTCTCCTCACCAGTCCATCTGCGGGCTGCCTGTGTCTCCCTTTGCTTTTCCACTGTCTGACAGTTATTTGACTTCCTCTCTAACTGTCTTCTTCCTACTACACATCTTTGATTATCCGTCAACTTAATTACAGATTCCACACAGGGAAGGCATTTGCCTTGGGGCACTCCCAGATTGTGCTGGAGTAGATAGAAAGCTACCTAGTACAAATGATTTTTGACAAATTAGCGTGTAATTCCAATTTGCTCATCAAGTATTTATTCAGTGTTTTCTTTCAGTAAGGGACTGTGATATCATGTGCTCTCAATTAGGCAATTGCCTATAACTCTGGGCACCTGCAAGGTTCTACAGTTTTAATGAAGATTGCTCCCTGCGCTGCACTGGCCTCTCCTCAGTTTATTTTGCCCCACGTAAAGCTCTTCTTGTCAAGATGTTCTTCTAGCTGAGCTATACTAAAAACCATTTGGTATTTTACCTTTTCATCTTACCTTTCATAATCAACCAAGTTGCAGGAAATTAAAATGCAATGCTCAGGGGGCTGGAGAGATGGCTCAGAGGTTAAGAGCACTGACTGCTCTTCCAGAGGTCCTGAGTTCAATTCCCAGCAACCACATGGTGGCTCACAACCATCTACAATGAGATCTGGCGCCCTCTTCTGTATACATAATAAATAAATAAATCTTAAAAAAAAAAAAGAAAAAAAATGCAATGTTCATTAAGTCTTTAGCTTTTTTCACCTCTTTTTTTTTTTTTTTTTTTTTTTTTTTGGTTTTTCGAGACAGAATTTCTCTGTGTAACTTTGCGCCTTTGCTGGATCTCGCTCTGTAGCCCAGGCTGGCCTCGAACTCACAGAGATCCGCCTGCCTCTGCCTCCCCAGTGCTGGGATTAAAGGCATGCGCCACCACCGCCTGGCTTTTTCCCCTCTTCTAATTAGCAATTACAAATGAAGAGTCCAAGAGACTCCTTCGTAACAGACACCCTTCTCGTCTATGTCTCTCAAGGGTGTATTTGCTCCTCTCTATAACTAACATCAGAATGTGTTCGATTGTGGACACTTGTAATTCAACACTGTGTTTCTTTGACTTGCATCATGGATCTTTAATTCTTTTCCTGTCCACATTCAGCAGGAAACTTCCCCCTTCTAAAGTTACTGACTTTTGTTTCTATGATTCCTTCTAAATCATTTGACCTTGCACTTGAATGTAATTATGCAAATGGTGTTTTGCCTGTGATGATTAGTCATCTCCTTTAACTTTAAAGGATAAGAAGCTGTCCCACAAATAATGAGCTCCCCTTTAATTCAGTATTATATAGTACTTGTCAAGGTTTGAGTAAGAATGGCCCCCATAAGCTCATATATTTGAAAGCTTCATCTACAGTTAGTGGAACTGCTTGGGAAGGATTAGTAGGCATGGCCCTGTTGGAGGAGTTGTATCAGTAGGGGTGGGCTTTGAGGTTTTTAAATCACATGACAGACCTAGTCTAACTCTCTCTCTCTGCCTCCTAACTGTGAATCGAGATGTAAGCTCTTAGCTACTGCTCCAATGCCATGCCTGCCTTCTTGCCTGCCTGCCTACCTGCCTGCCTGCCTACCTGCCTTCTACCATGCTTCCTGCATGTGGCCTTGGACTTTCCCTCTGAAACTATAAGCAAGCTCCCACTTAAATGCTTTCTTTATAAGTATTTTTGGTCATAATGTCTCTTCTCAGTGATATTGCAGTAACTAATAAGACAGTGCTGGACAGAACATAAAATGCAACAGAAAAATTCAAAGATACCTTGTCTTAGTCATAATAATTAGCTTCAAGAATTTATGGACTTTAGAACTGTATATTCCATATAGTTAGTTCAATAAATTTTCTCCCTCTAATTATCATTAAGATTTCTTACTTTTTCCATTTTTGACAGCTTGTAGGCAAGTTAAAAAACATTACAATATTAAATTCTATAGAATTTCCTTGGCTCAGCATTCTCTCTATTTTAGGAACCTCAGCATTACCAACATGTGTCTTTTTGTTGTTATTGTTCTTTTGGTGTTCAGATTTAAACTACAAAGTTCTAGTTTCATTTGTTAGTGGACATGAAAGTGTCATGATTCCATGTTGCTTAAATAAAAATGGCACTTGTGATGTACCCTGGTATTGGACTTGACCTCAGTGCCTAAGGTTCTACCATCCTTGATGAAGGATGTGAGATAACTTTAAAGAGTTGGCTTCTATCTGCCTTTCTATTGTTTAGAGTTAATCCAGATCTAATAAATACTTGGAATTTTATCTTCAAAGGGAACAAGTTATAACATGAGACTATGACAAAGGACTCAAACTGTGGTTTTGATTTCTATTCCTAGCTTACCTAAAATCTACTCTCCCTTTGCCACATCTCCCAAGGAAATCTTCCTAGGCACTGCTAACCATGTCAGTCATCCCACATTTTATCCTGTCTATATCCTTAGTAATTGGCACCTTCAGAGTGTGGGCTCAGCCTCAGGAATTTGACCTCGCTCTCTTTGGAGTCCATCTCTCACCTCTTCCCATCTCACCAGTCATGATCTTGTAGACTCATAACTCTGGATTAGTTCCAGTTTAAGAAGAACTACTGTAGTGGTTTTGCTAAGGAAACACTTTTGTGCTGATCAGTTGGTATTTTATGTTAGCGCCAACCATCACCTTTAATGATGTTTCTTACATTCATGCACGTTACATGATACAATTTCTGCTGAGTACAATGCTAGCTGATTTAGTGGTTTAGTCAGCTCTTCTGATGAAATTTGAGAAGAGCCTTCTGCAATGTGTTATTGTTCTTTCTTAACACCTTTGGCTCCACTTGAGCAACTAAAGGAATGTGTTCTGTAGCCAACATGTGATTTCTCAAAATCCTCTGAGAAGGGAAATTCTGCAAGTGATGGATGTTCTCTTTAACCCTAAAATAAGCACAACAGTTATATACTGCATGTTCATGTTCATGCTTATTTCCTTCCCTCTTTAATCTTAACTCTCCACATCCTCTCCCCTGACCCCGATGTAGCCTCTGCACATATAGGTATACATGCCCCTGTCTGGGCATGTCTGGTGCCTTTCTCACCACCCTTCAACTTTCTGTCTTGATTTCATTCTCTCACTGAACCCAGAGCTTACCTCTTAGATTAGCTGATCATGAAGGTCCAGGATTATTCTTGTCTCCAATGTAGAATGTTGCAGTATGTTGCCACTCCTGGGTTTTTACATGGATACTAAGGATCCAAATGACTCAGGTCATCATGCATGTATGAGAAGCACTTTATTCACTGAACCTTCTCCCCCAGTTCCATTCAGTGCTCATGTAACCAGTGTTACTCTGAGTATATATTTAGAAAATTCATTCAGAGTTATAGAAGCAAAGTTCCATGTCCTAAATCCCAGACAAAGACAGGAGAAATGATATGACCCAGAGCTATTTAGACCTTGTCATTTAAATATATAATGGATTCTCACAAGACATGTACATTCAACAAAATAATTGCTAGCACACCATTTGAGTCCATGAAGAACTGATACCCTTAAGGAATTATTTTATTATTTAAAATTTTCATATAAAAACTTGTAGAAACAAGTAATATTAAATATATGTTTCTATCTGTTCAGGTAAATAATTTTCCCTCAAAGGAAGTTTGGGGGTTTTGTTTGTTTGTTTGTTTGTTTTGGGTTTTTTTTTTATTCTTTAAAGAGTCTTTACAAGCATGAAAGTTTGCTGAAGTGCTTGTAGGCCATGCCACTCTTCAGTATCAAGACTAAGCTGAAGGGTTGATCAGACAGGAACACCATGGTGAGAGACCAGGCAAGCTGGGGTAATTGTTCAGTGCATTATTGGGAGGAGAAGTGACAAATTACTAAAGACTAAATTGTCCCCTGTTACTAAGCAGTCGATCAACTTGGTTTTATTGTCTCTCTGTGTCCCAGTGCTTTGTCTTCTAGTCTCTAGAGATAAAAAGGGGCTGAGCCTAAATCAGGCCTTTCAGGTGTGAACAAACAAATCCAGAGGCCACACCCTTACCCACCAGGACCTTACACTCCAGACCACTCTGGGTACCAACCTCACCATTCCCAGCAAGGTATCACAAAACCCCTAATGGACCCAAGGCCTCAGAGCCCACAGCTCTTCACACCACCAAACAATTCTGAGCTGGCTTACTCTGTCCTACCCTTTATTTATGTGGAAATCTTCAGAAAGCTTTGGGCCTAATTTCCATCTCTGTTTCAATCCTACACCTTTGCAAAGCCTTTGGATAGCCTTGTTGATCCCCTGTGTGGTGCTTGTAGCACATCACCCATATCTTTCCTACTGGGATCTGTGAATGTAACAGACTATTTCTTCCAGTGACACTCATCTATTGATCTACACCTAAACAATAAAGATAACTTCATTTGGAAACATCCAATGTTAAGACTTTAGTGTTAATATAGAAATTTATAATGTATTTTCATAACTATGCATTTGTGCAGTTCCTACTAGGTACAAGACTCTGCTATATTTCGTATGATTTTCTTTAAAGATCAATATATTATAATTCTTATCCTTCTGTAGAGATGTAAGTGAACCACACGCAATTATTTGTCCAAGGTGCACCTTAGGGTGTAGTTGGATAAAATAGTGTTTCCTATAGTTTTGAACAAGTTCTTCTTAACATAACATTTGTTTTCAAGTCAACCAATATTCATTAAGAATGTCCCACTAATAAAGCCTTGTGATCAGTTTTATGTGGTATGCAAACAGAAAAAGCATTGGCTTTACCTTATAAATACTCATGACTAAGAGAGATAGACTTACATCAAACCCTGACAAGTCAGGCAATTGGATTAAGAATGTAAGGGAAAAAGTGATTAATTGTCACTGGAAGTAAAGGATTGGGGAGAGATCATATGTTAACACTAGAGCTAAATATTGGGATTTGAGCCACATTTTCTAGGAGATAAAGTGTAATCCAATCAGACCTACAAGGCCTAATATTGGTGTTTGGAGAAGAAAATAATTGGATTTAATTATTACAATTGATGTTTCATGAAGTATGTTTGCACTCTAATTACTGAGCAGTGCTGTGAATGCAGATAGGATTCCATAGCAGCACAGAGCAAGCTGGGTGAGACAACCCCGCTCCTCCGCGTCTCCTCCTTTGGTGTCTTTCAGCTTAGTCTGGCTTCTGCAGTGGCTTCAGCGGTGGTGACATGCCGATGGCATTCATGCGGTAGTAAGGATGTAACGTTCAGACCTCAGTGACCTTGGCTTGAGTCCTAACTCTACTCCTTCAGAAGGGAATGGTATTCAATGAACACATTATTTAAGCTCTTGCCACTTTCTTATTTTGTATATAGAATTTTGGAATGTGTCCTCACCTCAGAAAATAGGATTCAATGATGGGTGTAAAACTGAACTGTAATCATAATGGCCATGTGAGAGGTCAGATGAGGATGCTGTCTCATAGCTAGGGACAGAGGTCTGTTCTCCAGTACCGCATTCTAAATCAAATTTGGCAGACCAACATTTCAAAAAGTGTAGACTTCTTTATTCTTTGTGTTTTAACATCATGCATATCGATCCCATTCATTTCCTGTCCCTTCATATCCACCCTCTGCCCTTGCAACCTCCCCCCAAAATAAAATAAAATAAAATTTAAGAGAAAAAAAGGGAAAATCTCCTCATGGAAGCCACAGTGTGACACAGAGTAAAACCCTTTGTCCATATATCTTTACTTGCAAGTGTTCATTGCAAAGAGTCATTGGTCTGGTTCAAGGTCTCTGGTTTCTGCTACACTATCGATGCTGGGCCCTCCCTGGAACTCCTTTAGATATCCTGTTGTTGCCCTGTGTTGTGGAGATCCTGCAGCTTTGGGTCTGTAGGACCAGCTCTCCCACCTGCCACAGGCAGTGTGTGTGGGGGTCATCTCCCCCCCCCCACTCACACCACCATATGGCAGATGAGGGGCAGGGCCAAATCTCCGATGCTTGTGTTCTCAGGGTGGTTCCCAAACATCCCCACTCCCCTGCCAACAGGGTCAGTTCTGTTGTGCTAACCAGCTGAGGAACAGGGCCTGCTTTCCTGAATGCTGCCTTTGACAACCACACTCTTGATGAATTCTTTTGTCTTATTTTTTTCCATGGGGCTTATCACCATCTAATGTTCTATACACATTGCTCATTTATTTGTGTCTGTTTTTCCAAATAGAATGTAATCTGTGTGAAGGAAGAGATTATTTCTTTGTTTGTTGTTATAACATCAATCCTTGAATGCCTGTCTTTGAATGCCTGCCATTTTTGATTGAACAGTTACAGAAGTGCCTGTTAGTATATGTAGGACCTGACTATTTATCTACAGGTAAAAATATTTATCTACAGGTAAAAATTCCCATATGCCCGGGCATGTGGGAGGGCAGCGAGGTACTTCTAATCCATCACATCTTATAAAAGTCCAGCCAAGTATTTCTGGGATGTTTTATTTTTGTCTCTGCTAACCTGAGTTTTCACTGAACAACATGAATCATTCTTAGGCATTCAATTATGGTTATCAAGTGAGTTTAGTATATTACACTGTATATGGAGTACAAGGACACAGTAATTACTTAAAACAAGCTGAGGTAGAAAGAAAATGATGTTCACAGATAAAATGAATTAAGGCACATGTTCTTGGAGAATGCAGGTGATGGGGTATTTAAGCATGTGTTCTACCTTGAGTTTTATGGAGACCTACTTAGCTTCATCCTTTTCAAACACAGATGACAGAATGGGCAAATCTGAAACAATCAAGGTCAAAGATTCAAAGTTACCATTTGTCATCAGCCATAAGATCCAAAAAAATACCACACAAGAGAACTATTATTTTTTTGAGCTTTTAATATGGGAAGGCTTTCTGTCAAGATACTGGGTGATTTACATAGACGAAAAGAAAAAAATTACTTCTCAACTTGAGAAATTCCTACTGCCTGTTACATTTTAATTGTATAAAAAGAGCTTTACTTTGATTCTGGAGCCACCCTTGTCCCTTTGCAACTTTATTATTATGCCCTCTTGACTCTCTATGGTGTCTGCTTTTCAATTATCCCGTGTGAAGCATAAAGCTTCCAGATAAATGTCCTAAAATAGAATGTGGTATTGTTTTGCATCTTTTTAAATTGCCTATTAGAAATGAACCTTCTTTGTAGGGGTGTAAAACTATGTGGCACATGTGTCTTCAGAACTTTGAGTAGAATGTGTATGCATGTTCTATTGTGGAAAGTAAAATGCCTCATATAGCTACAAATGAGTTAGCTAGTTGGCTGAAATCATGGCAAAGCACTTCTGTGTGACGGCCCATAGTTATATAGTATTTAGTGACTGTTTGCCCCATGAATGGTCACTGTATGCTATGAGAATCATCATCCCCTCCCTTAGTTGAAGAATGGCTTCAGTTTGGCAGCCAGACCCTTATTTTTGCCTGTCTTCTCATTTAAATCTTAGTCAGCAACTGGCTGTTGTGCTTCTAATACCCTTCCCTAGTTAATGCTTATAGTCCTGTAGGGATCTGTGTATTGATTTTATTACAAGGGGAAAAAATGTCAGAGTGTTCAGTCTTTAAATTATCATGGCTGTAAATGGCACAGCCAGAACTCAAGGCTAGGCATTCTTTTTTTATTCAGTATATCATAGTGCCCATCTTTAATGATAGTAACATTCTTCTTGACGGTTACTGTATTATAGAGTATTCTATAATCTTGGGTAAACAGTTTGTTTTAATTCACCCAGAGGAAGTTACTGACTTATCCAGCGGTTTGCCTGAAAGTCTAATGCATAGATCCAGTCACTGAGATTTATTCTCCAACTTTGATGTGTTTTAATTCTAAAAATATCCCTGCTCAGTGAAACTATGACAAATTTTATGATGGAGTTTACCCTCTATCTGTCTATCACTCTGTCCCCAGGTTCTTTCTTCCCTTCTTTTTTTCCTTCTTCCTATGTCCCTTCCTCCCTTTATGTGAGAAACACTAAAGTGGGTTTGGACCATGTTCTGACTCTGTGATACCCTACATATATGTGGCCACTTCAGTGGTGTCAATGATTTTTTTGTATTTCTTTGATATGTATTAGGCTTCAGAATGTTTTTGCTAGGCATCATCTTCCTCTCTTCACAGGTGAGAAGATTGTTGAGGCTTAACAATACCTGAGTCATCAGGAAAATCATGTAGATAGCAATGAGCCAAAAAGGACAAACCTCAGATCTTTTAGATCCAAATCTCTATTGCTCTAGTCCACTGTCTCCCATGTTCCTTATACAGAGCATGTCATACTTTCCAGGCATAAATACTAATACAAGGACTACACAGGTGTTGGATAAATGCTATTGTCTTAGTTAGGGTTTCTATTATTATGAAGAGATACCATGACCATGGCACCTCTTATAAAGGAAAGCATTTAATGGAGGCTCACTTGTAGCTCAGATTTAGTCTGTTGTTGTCATTGCAGAAAGCAAGGCAGCCTGCATGCAGAAATGGTGCTGGAGAAGGAGCTAGGAGTTCTACATCTTGACTCTCAGGCAACAGGAAGTAGTCTGAGACACTGGGTGTGGCTTGAGCATATATGAGACCTCAAAGCCTACCCCCACAGTGGCACACTTCCTCCAACAAGGCCATGCCATATGTACTCCAACAAAGCCACACCTTCTAATAGTGCCACTCCTGTGAGCTTATGTGGGGGTCAATTACATTCAAACTACCACATTCTACTCTCTGGTCCCCATAAGCTTGTAATAATATCACAATGAAAAAAATGCATTTTGTCCAACTTCAAAAGTCCCCGTTGTTTACAATAGTCTCAAGCTTATTTAAAAGTCTGAAGTTCAAAGTCTCTTCTGAGATTCATGCACTCTCTTAACTAATGCCCTGTAAAATCAAAATAAAAAAGCAGATCACATACTTCCAACACATAATGGCACAAGATGTACATTACAATTCCAAACTCAGGGGAGTGAGTATAGTGAGGAAAATACTGGACCAAAGTAAGACCAAAAACCAAACTGTGTGTCTCCATGTCGGATGTCAAAATCCTCTTTAGATCTCCAACTTCTTTCAGTTTTGTTGACTGTAACACCTCTCTCTCTTGGGCAGGTTTCAGTCCCTGTTAGCAGCTTTCCTCGGCAGGTATGCCATGACTCTGGCATCTCCAACATGTTGGTGTTTCTAAGGCAATGAAGGCTTCAACTTCACAGCTTCACACAATGGCCTCACTAGGTCTCAATGCTAGGACACCCCTTACACCTGCCTGGCCTCAGTGGCTTTCCTTAGTTGTGGAGGCAAATTCCATAGCCCCTTTCTTCTATCCTTAACTCCAGAATACATGGCCAAAGCTGCCAAGTTCTGCTGCTTACTGGGGATGGAACGTGGTCCCCTCATTCAATTACAACTTCACCAACTTTCTGTTTTTAATTAATTCCTTCACTGCCTAAGCTTGGCTGTTCTGGAACTTGCTCTGTAGACCAGGCTGGCCTCAAACTTGGAAATCTGCCAGCCTCTGCCTCTGGACTGCTGGGATTAAAGGCATGTATTACCACACCCTGGTTTAAGCTTTTCTTTAATTCTTTTCTACAAGTTGGAAACTTAGCTGGGGTGGGATCTTGCCCTGAGGTCACCACTCCCTTTATTCCATTTCTTAATCTGTTTATCTCCTTGAATGCAGGACTTAGCTCCATTCCACTTCCTGGTCCTCCTTTTCTCCTCAAATTGTACATTTTGAATATGTACTACATTTTCTTAATCCATTCTTTAGTTGACAGGCATCTAGGTTGTTTCCAGGTTCTGGCTATTACAAATAGTGCTGCTATGAACATAGCTGAGCATGTATCTTTATGGTATGATTGGGTATAGAAAGTATCATCCTGAGTGAGGTAACCCAAACCCAGAAGGACAAACCTGATATATACTCACTCATAAGTGGATACTAGATATAAAGTAAAGAACAATCAGACTGCAACCCACAGAACCAGGGAGGCTATATAGCAGGGCATTATGTGGCTTTTAATAAGTTTTGGTTTTACTCAATCACTGGGTAAGCCTCAATGAAACATTTCACTATTAGGATAAGAATTTATACTGTATCAAGCTGATAATAGAAAAATAAATAAATAAATAAAATTGTACATTTTGCATTTTCCTTTCTCAGAAAGTGCCTCTTCATTATAAATCTTCTTTAGAGTTAACACTAATAACCACATAACAGAGTCTATACCAGGCTGTTTTGAGATTTCCTCTGCCAATGGAATTAATCCAAAACTCTTCACTTTAAGCTCAGGCAGACTCTTTAGACAAGAGCAAAAACAACCACATATCACAAGGCCAGTCTCTAGGCCACACACTAACATTCTTCTCCTCTGAAATCTCTTGATCCAGGTCCCTACAGTTCAAATCACTCTCAGCACCACAGTCTTCCATGCTCCTATTAGGATGGCCCATTAAGCAGCACTTAGAGTATTCAACTGCTTTTCTAATCCACAGCTCCTAGCTCCGTGATCCAAAAAAAAAATATGGTCTAGCATATCACAGCAATACCCTAGTCTCTTGTACCAACTTCTGTCTTAGTTAGGGTTTCCATTGCTGTGAGGAGATACCATGACCAAGGCAATTCTTATAAAGGAAAACATTTAATGGAGGCTCACTTACAGTTCAGATGTTTAGTCCATTATCATCATGGCAGAAAGCAAGGAAGCCTGCAGGCAGACATGGTGCTAGAGAAAGAGCTATTTTAATGTTATTGTTGACTACTATCTGTCCTCCGCGGTTTGGGAGATGCAGAATAATCATTTTACATAAAACAGCTGAGTTGGAAATTTTAATCATTAACTATTTAAGCAGGTTGTTTGTTTTAATATCTGCCAACAGGAAATCTTAAGCATAATTCTCAATCATAGACGTCAAATTTTAAAACGCAACTTTAGCAACATTGTGTCTAAAGAAAGTAAGCATACTGTGTACTTGAGGAAAATGAATTGGGGCTTTCGTTCAGATGAAAATAAAACAAAATATGTGAAGGTCTTGATCAGTACAAAATTAACAGTTTTGTCAACCTTGACTGAGTGACTTTGCAGTGGAATAAATTTGTTTCTTTTACTGCCAGGTAGGTTCAGGTTTCAAATGCCTTTAGCTTTGAGACCCACATGGCCCCTGATTGTCCTTTATCCTGATCCAAAGCGTTATTTCATGAACTACTCATTTCAGATGACTATAAATGCTACTACTTACTAATCTTTATAGGCAATTCTGAATTGTTTAAAAAAAACAGGAACAAGAAAAAAATGTATATAATCATCCAGTTTTTGAAACTAAAATTTCCAACCAAATTCAAAGGAGATTTTAAGAAAATGAGAATGCCTATTTTTGCCTGATAAACTTCAATGTGAAAGTACTTCACTATGAAAGAACAGATTGATGGACTATAATAGTCCTATTTTGGAATGAAATAATCCCTCTCATGTGAGTGACTTAATTCAGGTTTGTTTTGAATACTAAGGTTTTATAAGGTAAAAATGGCAGTGGCTGTGGTCACATTTAACAGCAGCTACTGCGTGGGCTGCACACAGCTGTGGCTTCGCTGATGATGCTCTGGCAATACGGGAACATGCTCTTCTCAGGGTTGACTGAGGCTCGTTCTTGGCTAAAGCGCAAACTGGTTTAAACAAACAAACAAAAAAAGACCGCGTCTTGCAGTTTAATGTAGAACAGGGCACATAGAATCAAATAAAAGGTATGAATATAGTTCAAGTGCAATATTGCTATTTGTCTTAGGGTGATTATCTATTGACTAAGACAGAGTAAAATATTTTATTTTGTTATTATTCTCTTTTTTTATATGAAAATTACTAGATATTATTTTCCTCTTGGCTCTTTTATCTTTTTTCCCCTGGGCTATGGCTAAAATTTTCCATCTCCTCCAGCATCTACTTGCTGGCTGTGAACTGGGGAAAGAATTTCTTGGCATCTGTTCCCACCTGTGTTGTAATAGGGTTCACTGAAGCCTCAGGGTCAAAGGGCATGAGTTCTCATTTTTTTGTTCTCTTTTGGTTTCCTAAGATGTCAGAAGGATTTTTCTTAGAGAAATGAGAGACAGCCCTTTTTTACTCTTTTAAACCTCCACAGGACACGTGTTCTGAAAGTAACAGAAAATAACATCTACCTGGCAAGGAAACCTTGACTGCATCTTTAGAGTAAAATGAAGGGAGAAAGGGTCAAAACTGGTCTTTCTTGGCTTTGACATTTTTCATTTGTGTGTGGAGGTAGATGGGGGTGCCTGGGGGCGTGGCTGTGTGCACACACGCATTCATGTGTCATGGTCAGGGGACAGCTTACAGGAATCACTTGCCTCCATTATTTGAGTCTTGGGGACTGAACTCGGTTTACCAAGCTCATGGCAAACACCTTTACCTGATGAACCATTCTAACAGCCCAGAATAGTCTTTAGAAACTGTCAGCCTGCTTGCCCAGGGATGGGGTTCAGGCAAGTTAATAAAACCAATGCCTTTTCCTCCAGGCACATTTAAAAGGGACTAATCTGCTTGGCTGGGCAGATGATAACTACAAAATGAGGTTTTAGAAATGCCGGAACTCCAGTTGATGGTGGCACCCTTTCTGTGTGTGTGTGTACATGTTCATGTGTGTGTGTGGCACACTTGCATGTGTATGTGCATGCATCTCAAGGTCAGAGGATAAGCCTGTGTCAATCTTCAGTTGCTGTATGCATTTTGGAGACAAGGTGTCTCATTACCCTGGAGCTCACCAATGTGCTACACTGCCTAGCCAGAGAGAGCTCCAGGGATCCTCCAGGCCCCATTTCCCTAGGGCTAGGATTGCAAGCACAAGCCACTTATGCCCGGCTTTTCATGTGGGTGCTGGGGCTTGAACCCAGGTCTTTGTGCTTGCAAACCCTTACTAATGGAGCCATTTTCTCAGTGGCTGAATTTTTATTGATGAACTGACTGGTTGTTTTCTGTTTTGTCTGGAAAAGAAGAAAAACTCTTCTCTCCATTACTTTCACATAAAATTTAGAAAAAAAAAACGTATTTTCAGTTATAGGACGGGTCAACCCATCACTCCTGGGACAGTGGAATCTGCCTCTTTTGTTGGGGTGTTTTTTAGTCAATGAGCAAAGCAAACTTATTCAACTTAAAGGAACCTAGAACCAGTCCTTCTTTGAAATTTTCTACCCGAGACCTGAGACAAGGTTTTGCACTCAGTGTTTTTGCTGGAACAACCAAGACAAAGAGCTTTACCAGAAATAATTCCTAGCCCATGGCTTGAACATCCTCGTGTGAGGACTCTGAACCTATGTGGCTCAAAGTACACAGAATCATCTTCACAAATCTTATCTGATTTCTAAGCTGTTAGGGTAGAATTTTAGCCTATGTATAGAATTAAGCACACAATGGATACAATAAATATTGGCATTGAGCATGTGGGTGAGAATGTGCCTCACTGTGTGGGGTGTGGAGTCCATCCAAAGCTGTGACATTCAGACAGATGCTTTTAGAGCCATCTCTGTTATGCTCCTAGCATGTTGTCACACTGTGCAGTCATTGCGATGAGCCCTGGGGATCACCAAAGCCCCTGTAAATCTGCGCCTGGCCAAGTGTCCACTCTTCTAACAGGCTCCATGGGTGCGGTGTTGGCAACGTGCATGGGAAAGACAGCCTCACCCTACCAATGAAGTCAACACCAACATTCCAGCCCTCTGGCCACGCAGACTCAACACTCACAAGAGGAAATGAAAAGTTTAGTTAATTGAAATACATCCCCCCCATAAGCGAACAGAGGGGAAAGTGAAAATGCTCTCAAGGGCTTTCACTGTTCAAGTGATCAAAGGGTATTTTCACGTAGGCTATTTCGATTTAGGAAAAGAATTGGAGGGAACGGTGGTAGTAACATGTCAGCAACATAGCCACCGGCCGAAGCTCTCAAGACAGCAACAAGGAGAAGGAGGAAGGGAAAGGAGAAAGGAGGGAAGAGAGAGAAGGAGGAAAAAGAAAAGAAAAACAGAGTTTGAGGAAGCTGCTTAAAT